>NC_064444.1:11666218-11996718 GCF_023343835.1 Lagopus muta
TAATTAAAATGTTATTTTCCTTTTATGGCCAATAGATTAAAAGTCTGTTTTAAGAAAATCTTTGTCAGAACACAAGTTACTGGAGGTAATGACACCAACAATTAAACATCAACTTTTTTTTTAAAGGGCTTAGGACAGGGCTGCCCTAATGTGCAGTGACAAATGTGCAAAACTGACAAAGGCCACAGAGCAGCAAAGAGGTCTACAGGTAAAGTGTACCATTTGTTATTTAATACATTAAGCAATCTACTAAACTATTACATCATTAAGTGAGAAAATTGCAGCAGAGCAAAGCACTTAATTCCTTTGTAAGAGATCACATCTCACTATTGCCTTGCAATCGATAACACTGTATTCTCTGAAAATATGTCAGCGCTCCAGAAATACTCAGACAGCACAAACACACATCAGCATAGCTGCACTGCTACTGAAGGAGATACAAAGCAAAATCTTTGAAGAATGCAAGTATCCAAAGAACAGAAACAAAGTTAGAGTGCAGGACTTCTTCATGATCATTTTTCACAGCTTTAATTTTCCTGTAATATAAGTTACATAAAAGAAACTCACCCTCCCCTTTTCAACAGAGGAGACTTGTCAGCCAGCAGACTAAGAGCTAAAGACTTCTATTCCAGAGAGGCCATAAGACTAGATTATTTGCAGTTAGCTAACCAAATGCCAAAGGAACTGTGTTTGTGTAACATTTTCTATCAGCTTATGCAAGCACAAGCCAACTGAGAACAAACACAGCATCAACTGCAGATGATTCCAAATTCCTAATTATCCATACATACTACAACAGGCAGCATCACTGCATTAAACAAGTTAACATGCAAATTATTCTTCTATCAAGCCAATGCTACAGAGACAACAAAATGTGGAAGCAAAGCAAAAGAATGAAGACTGTTGCTTTTGTTATTGGACAAATAAAGGAGTAAGTGGCAAAGATTTTGTCTTAGTGACAAACTAAACGTCTGTTCCTATAACCTTTCATTTAACTCAGTCCCCAAATGCAGACATACTCAGACCTCAGGTCTAGTTTTCAGGAAAATTCCTTTCCATGCTCACATAACATCAATCTCTAAAATAAATTCAAAAAATATTTTCAAAATATTTTTTTCAGTCATACAAGGTCACACTCTACAGTTCGATATAAATTACTTCAGCAGCTATGAACAGCACTTCTATTTGAAGCAATGGAACAACTAGGAATTATTTCATATTTCTACTAAGTGCAGGAATTTAGAATAGAATAAAAAAACCGTCATGTCCTCCAAAAATCAAACCTGTACACACTTCTCTGCATCCAGTAAAACAAAGTACTGTAGCATATATTGAATATGCATGTTAGAACACACTCTCTACTACCTCAAAGACAGGGCTGCAGGCTATATCTGGCTCAACAGGAAAAACTGAGTGTGATTTAATTATTCCCTTTTCTTGGATGACAAGAACAGCTGCAGGGGACAAGGACAGGGAAGCAGGCAGCAGGGCTAAGTAATCACTAGCTCTTCTGTATCACGCAGTGGCATGCAGACCTTATAACCTTCAGCTTGAGCCATTCCCTCATGCCCAGATCAACAGCACAAACTAATTCAGCACCATGAAGTAACTGGTGATGCTGCAGGATATTCATCAAGTGTTAAAAAAAAAAATTTAAAAACAGACCTTCACAGGAAAATTTATACAAGGCTTTGAATACAAGTGCTCACAACAGGGAGGGAGCAGCAAAGATCTGACGCCCTGCATATCAGTACAGAACAGCAGCAGAGGGGAAGCAGAAATTGTTCTAAACTTCTTTAGCATTTGTTCTTTCTTCAGCGGGAAAATATGACTACAAAAAGAGATGTGCAACTGCTTGATAACATTTAAAGCTCTGCTGGTAAAGCTGGAACTCCAGATTCCATAGTTAGGACCTTAAGACCATTAATTTGAGGAACCCAAAAAACTTACGCTCATCATCAGTGAAGCCCAATCGCAACCCAAGACATGGAGTCCTGCTGCAAAGACAAATCAGTAGTATACATGCAGTAAACGTCCCAGGTGCTGTCAGTTTAAACCTCCACCTAAATCCTGAAGCTTAGTGCTTTTCTTGGTTGCAAGGAGTGCTTCGGCTAAGCTAGTAGAGTAACCAAGTCCTGGGCTGTCTGAATACTCTTGCTTCTCATCCTTCCCTTCTGAATTGCAGAGAATTCTCCACGGTGGCACAAGTGCTGAGTGCTTACGGCTGGATACTAAGGACCCACAAATCCAGTTCCATTACACTGTAGAAAAATGACAAGAGGTTTGCGCCGCTGCCAGTTGAGCCTTTTATAAGTTTTCTACCAGCGAGAAGCAGCCTGACACAGGGATTATTTAGATAGCTAGGTGGAAATTATGAGATCTTATGAGAATATCACAGGAGTTTGTGACAGACACACACTTTCTGCAGTACTGACTATAAAGTGGTCTGAAATTCTGCAGCGGATCACTTGCGTCAAGCCTTTAGAGGGTTACAAAACCAAAAGATATATAATTACAATAGGAGAAGCAACAAGAAAAGTCTGTCACTACTTACCATAATGATATCTGATTTCAGTAATTTTGGAGCAATAGTGTTATTCTTTCCACTTGGGGAACACACTTTATAAAAGCTATTAGCTACCAACAATCCAAAGCTGTAGGCAGGGCAGATAACCTAGTCAATAAATTGTCCTTGTACAAGTTACATAGTGCAGATCATTCTTACCATGGGGAGCTTGTTTCCAGGCTGAAAAATAACTGGAAGCTGGGAAACTGAGTTTTAGTCCAATGCTAACCCATAAAAAAAACCCTAATACTTTAATTCTCACACAAGGAGGATGCAGTGGGTGTCCAGCAAAAGCCTGGAAAGTGAACTGATAACTTCCAACAGCTAGAAGTAACTCAAGACACCATGACCTGTACTTTATGAGTTATTGCTGAATAGCTCCCAGATGAGCTACATTAATAAAGCTGTTGTCTAATTAAACCACAGCCTTTGCATCTTGTCCTCCTATGTCTCAGGGAAGATCAATGCAAACCAAGGCAATCCAAGTGGGATTCATTAAATGCATCTGTGAGCCATGCCAGTTCAACAAACAATTAGACACACAATGTGACAATCAGTAAAACAAACCAATCTTATGGTTATGATCCTATCGACATGGCTTTCCTCAAGTGTATTTCCAATTAATTATAAAACATTTTTACACAAATAGTGGCATCTCTAACTATCTACTTTAAACACAACTAACACTGTCAATAGACTAATTTCTTTAAGCAAACAACATTGCCTTGCTCTTGCCAGGAAAGTCTTATTCCACTGAAACTTCCTTCTGTGCCATCCAGCAGTATACAATTATATTGATAGAGTTGTCACCCCTGAAGGAAGTCAATGGGATACATAGGTAAACGTATTAAACAAGATAATAAGGCTCCCCAAGAAGCAGTGATTGGCACGTTTCAATGAATATTAAAAATATCAACAAACGATATACATTGGTGACTTAAAGAAATCTGTTCAATATCTACCTTTAGGTTTAAAAGCCAAATGAGAAGTACACATGCTACAGCTTTGCACTCGTGACTCTCAGAAACTTTTTGCAAAGATTGGTGTTGCCATTTTCTATGCTTACCCGTTGCACAGTTGAGTGCAAAGTTTGCACAGAGCTGCATTTGCTGGGCTGGAAGCTGGCCCAAGCAGATAACAGCAGCAGAGCAGGGGACTCCAAGCTGCTTCCCTGTACTCCTGCCACAGCTTGTGGACACATCTGTGGATGCATTAACGCTGCCACTGTAATCTGAGCTGGAGGACAGCTGTATTGCAAGCCTTACAACATCCTCTAGTTGTTTCACATCAAAGAATAGTTTTAGACTGTGCTTTTTAGACTGTGCTTTTTAGACTGTGCTTTTTTTTTTAGTGCTTTTTAGAAAAGCAAAAACAAACTGAAATGATCTAGGATTACAACTGATGCTCTTCAACAACTCAAAGGCACTCACTGTTTTATACTTTGCGATATACCAGGAATAAATCTCATACTCTCTAACACAGGCAGAGCCAGCAGGGCTCAGAAATGAGCATATATTTTCACATTGATGGGATTCACTAGAAGAAGCTAATTATTAAACTCACTTTAAATCAGAACTGCCCACCACATTTTATTTGCATTTATCAGATATGAAAAAGATTTCCCATAAAATTCACATCTAATAAATGGCAAAGAAGAGCTTTTAGAAGCTACAAAAGCATTACTATGAATAGAAATGAAGTCTCTGTATTTTAGATGAGGCCTACATGCTCAAAAGAATGCAAAAGAATCTGTAAAGGGGAGCTTATTCGCACCACCATACCGTGCTCCTTAGGGATTAAACAGCTGATAGCCAGACAACAGGAGTTCTGGCCCATGCTTTACTGGTCATACAACATTTAGACACAAGCCCTGGGATACAGTTTCTGGTGAAAAAGAGCAGAAGACACGAGTTCCATGTGAAACCATTGGCACATTCAGAACAGAAGAAAAACAAGAAAAAACTGTTTCCACTAACTAGATAACCTAAAACATGGCTTCTCAGTTTACAACAGCAAAGGCAAGACATTTGTTTTTACTTGCATGCATTCCATTTCATTTTTTGTTTTACACACTTCCTTGAAGTATCACACTTGCTGGCATAGATCATTTATCAAAGTGAATTTGAAGACTAGAAAAGTAAGGGTCAATCCTGCTTCAAACCCAAGCAGTTTCAGTGGGCAATTCATAATAATAATAATAAAAATAAATCAATAGTCACGCACCTTAGCACCACCATCAAAACCATTCACGTGAACTTTAAGGACTTCAAATCATATGCAAATTCACTAGGTCTCAAATTCTAAATTCAAATGCAATCTAATCAGAAAATAAGTCGATTTAGACAGATACTCAAGCAAGAAACGTTAGGATGATCTAACATCAATATTCCAGTATCAAATACCTGCTTCAATCAATATTCTTTGCTAATAATAGCGGAAATATTAACCTGAAGTCACTGTCTTATGTAAAAGAAGCTACCGAAGATAAAAATGTTACATTACAACAGCAAGCATTGAAAGAACAATGTCTTACTGTAGTATGGCCGCACTTTTTAAATTTATTTTGTTATTACCACAATACAGTAGATACTAAACATAACTACGTGATCACTTCCTTGCTTCCTATTTCCTACCTTATTTTTCTTATCTAACAAAAAATCCAAAGACATTGGTCTGAACAAGGTAAGTTTTCTTAAAGAGTTAGAACAGAAACAAAAGGCATATTATATACCTTATACAGAGAGGCACAAGGAAGTGCCAGCTCCTATATCACTGCTCAAATCAATTATAAAAAAATATACAGAGAAGCCAAGACCTAACCAAGTTTTTGTTGCAAGAACTGCATTTCAGTGTGTGCTGAATGGGGAGAAATAGCGGTTTGGAAATGCAGACTGCCTGGAATTAATGAAAATTTTCTCAGGCCTGATATACCAGGAAAAATGTTCAGGAATGCTTCACCATATGGAAAGCCTCACATTTCCTCCAACAGGATCTGGGCAGAACAGTTACGGAAAGGCAGAGCTGCCTGCAGTCACATGCAGTCAGGGATACACTTCTAAACTCACTGTTTCAGGTGAAAGGAGCCCACTTTTTATTTCCCCGCTCCATCCTGGTGGATGAGGAACTGCTATTCACTGCATTTAGGCAGTAAGTAATTCTGAAGTGCAAAGGACATTTTAATCAGGCCAACACTGTTTTATGCTTTATATTGACTTTGCTTTCACAGAATCACAGAATCACAAGGTTGGAAACGACCTGCAAGATCATCTAGTCCAACCACTCTCCCATTCCTATTAGTACCACAAGCTTTTTTTTTTTTTTGCTGTTAATTGATTTATTTGTTCCAGTTGAGGATATGAACTTATCATTGATTTCTATTAAACCAAACAGTTGAAGAATGAAACATCTATCATAAGTTGATGTTTTTCCAGAAAAGGCCAATAAAGAAGAAAGCTCCCATTTTATATGTCTCCCATGTGAACAACTGCAACCTCAATTCAGCGAGAAACTTCAGCATCAAACCAGTCCTACTGAGCAATGAGATTACTGGTAGCCAAGGGAAGTGCTTATGCACATCATGTTGCATGGTCACTTGTAAACACAACTCATCACCAGCAGCAGCGACTGAGTATGGTAAAACAGTTACAGATTTTTATTCCAAATCATTATACATAAAATAGGGTAAAAAAAAGATATTTCAAATCAGATTCTCATCTTTAGCATTTAGTAGTCTCAACAGAGATGCCAACCTCTTTAGAATAGAACACTGTGATCAGAAGAGATGGAGAGAGCCCTACAGCAGAGGTAAAGGCTGCGCTTGAGGATTCCCTGCCCATCAAGACGATGTGAGGAGTTTCATGCTGTGACTGAGACTTTCCACGTTCACTCTAATACATGTTAAGAGCTGTTGGCAGTGGCTGCTCGTCATCCTATCTGCCCATACCCTAACTCTTGTAACATCTGAACCTTCACGAAAATTTATGAACAGCTATCAGGTAATATTTTTGGGGAAAGGGAGAGCACAGGGAGAAAAGGAGGAGGGGGTGCAAATACACTATGGTTTGAAGAAAAAAGTGCCCAAGACTTACAACTACTCAATAGTTGTAGCAAGCATACTGAATGCTTGCTAGCTTATTTATAAAATTTCCTAAACTCAGCAGGTTTTTTTATCAATCCTCCTCACAGGCTTGTTTCCAGCTCCCAGGGGAGATGTCAGCAACAACTTTTACCTGCAGATTTCAAACACCCTTCATGGCAGGCGTCAGTTCTAGAAAGAGAGTCCAAAGAACTGTGGACATGTGCTTTAATAACAGATAGCGGATGAACTTTCTGAATGCCATGGACTAATCCGACCTAACAGTGCTTTCACCTATTAGCTATTGGATTTTTTCCTTTAGTAGCATCGTGTTTCCAGTTCCTATGCATTAACTCTAATCCCATCACACAACACTCATCCTGTAACCATGAACCTGACTTCTGACCCATGACAGCCTTCAGAAAGCACATGAAAGTCATTACGAAGACAGTTTCCTCTTATTTTGTGACTTAATATGAAAACCATTTTGAAACTCCAACACGTATCAGTCATAAAATTAAATGTTTCTATCCACTGATTCAGGTAAAAGAAAAAGTAGGGTCAATCAGATGAACAGAAAGAGATCTTCAGCAAAGCTACTCAACAGAGAGAGAATGAAATAAAGAAACAAACCACTTGGGACAGATACAGCTTAGCCTTGTAAAGTGTACACCACCAACACCAATTTTTGGAGCTACATTAAGAAACAGCTCATTAAGCAGATTTGTATAAAATGAGAATGGGAACAATGCTTAGAATTGCAATAAGCTTCTTAATGTATCACTTCAAATCCTGTGTGTCTAATAAAACCCTGCCTTCTTCAAGGCATGGTCTATAGCTATTTGCATTTAGGACTGACGCCGCTCCCCATTCACAAAAAGGTGATGGTAATAATACTCATCTGTAAAGTTCCAACAATTAAAACAACAAAGCTTAGTAAAAAAAAAAAGTTAAGACTACTTTGACGTGTCAAGATACTTACGTCAGCTTTAAAACACAGCACAGATTAATTTTTCACTCATAGTTTCAGTTTTGACACCACTGGTTTCAGACGAGTTTTTTTGCTTGACCACCTGCAGAAAAACAGACCCAGCACTCTGAGTACGTTTTCCTCAGTCTGGGCCCTGAGAATGCATGTCAAAACTTTGGATTATGAGACATGCCTTCAGGGCATTACTCTACTGAGCAGTGAAGCATCCTGTCAAGATTCTGATAAGTGCTGCTTCACCCCCTTCAAATTTTGCAAGAGTTATTTAAAGTCAAAGGTGAGCTAAGAGAAGGGGAAACAGGGTGTAAATTCCTGAAAATAGACAAATTATTCCTTGCTTAAGGGAGGAAGAATTTTTCTAAGTTAATACTGTGGGATCTTAAAGAACAAGGAAGATTCTTGGGCATTACATACTTACAGAAAGATTTCTGACTAATTTTTCTGTTGTTTCTTGTACACTTGAGAGAATATTCCTACTTGAAATGCCTATTTCAAATAACACCTGTTATATAAAAGCATGCCAAGACGTTCAAACTCTAATCTGAACAATCTGTATAAGCACAGCAAACATGTACCAGATCAGTTCAAACAGGAAAGGAGAAAGTTAAAAAAACAACCATCTTTAGAACAGCAGCAGATGTAGTCCAGCAGCCACTGAGAACTCCACGCCATTCATTACTCCAGTAAAAGCGAACAGAAAGTGAACAGACTGCCTACCACTCCTCAGCACCACCTACTGAACTCAGCACTTCACAGACAAGCAAGAGATGATCTCGTCCTGAAAAGTTTTAAATGCTCTGATGAATAGTTCAGTTCAAAACAGGGCATTTGTTAAGAAAAACAGCTAGAAGTGAAGGGTAGAAATAAAGCAAATGCTAAGGCGTCATCCCAAATGTGGTTAGATACATATCTAAATATTGTGGACATAAATAGAGCTTATCTTCAGTTTAAAAGGAACAAACTTTTGCTAACGTAATGACAGACCTGTCTGTACTAGGGTGCTCACTCCCACCACCATGACACAGAACCATTACAGAAAACTTCTACATGCACGTGATAAGAGAAGAACCCACGGACAGTAAGATGTAAAGCAAAATGAATCCTTTAGCCACTCACATGAGGACCCCAAAACATAAAGTAATACAAACATTTGATTGTTGTTGAAAGTAATACAAACAAAGATTGTGTCAAGGCTTCCAAATCTCTCCTAGCACTATGTTTGCTCAGCGATCTGTCACAAGGTATAGATTCTTTTCTTTATTAATACTGTTACATTCCACATTTCGCCTAGAAGTTCAATCACATGTCACAAGTAAACTCTGTTGAGGTCAATGATACGTTTCTCAAGAGTTGTTTGATTAGGAAATGCACATTAAGAATAGCTAAATAACAGCAATTTTCTTTTTAAAATTGGCAAGGATTTTTAAATTGCTTTAGAATGCAACAGCTCATCATAGAGCACAGCAATCCTACTTATCAGTGGCAGGCAATAACATATTTACTAGAAAGTTACATCACAGAGTGTCCACAGGTGCTGAAAAACTCCCACAACAGCAACCCCAGTCAGACAGATTTTTCTCCCTGCACAATCTGTGAATGTTGGGACCAAGTAAACTGTACATTTCCCATTTGCTTTCTCTTCCATGTCTTTCCTTTGTCCTTTCTTTCTCTCAGTCTTAGTACTGTACCAGCATTATCTTTGCCAGGACAGTACATCACCAAATCTCTGGCCCTCATCTCATTCAGAACTTTCTCCGATTTCTATATTCTCACTGTCCAAGCCCATAAAGAGAAACTCTACATCCCAGACCCACTTTTCAGGTGTTAGTTTTCTCCGCCCTGCCCCTGAGGCTGGCTTTTTGATAACATAACTGTACAGTGCTGCTACTAACAATAAATGCCTTTATGCACGAGGAGGAGCCAAGCCAGAGCATGAACATCTGAAGCACAAGGTCTTAAATAAACCCCAGTTCTAACACAAATGCCTAATCCCACAACCAAAGGATTAACTGTCTCAGTTTATAGAAAATGGTTTAATTAGAACGCCGTCTGTCTGAAGTTTTCCTGATGACTAGAAAAGCCTAGAAATAGATTAAAACATATGTTTCTTCAACAATGTTTGAATAATAAAGCAGCCAGACTTTCACAGAAATCTATGACAGAATTTACATCTTTTCCTATTAGAGTCACAGCATCTGAAGAGTGATTCTCCTTTAGGAAATCCACAGAGCTTCTGTTCCTATAACAGAAGAGTAGCATCAAGACCCTAACCTGGCAGCTGAGTGTACTGAGGGATTACTCGGAAGGATCTTTATAAAGAGCTGCCTGGAAGTAAATGTTCAGTAGTAATATCCCTCTTTATATATATATTTATATCCCTATTTATATATATATTAAAAAAAAAAAAGTTTTGTTTTTTTTTTTTAAATATATTTTATTACAGATGTCAAAGCATTTGTATGCCTTGCAAATCTTCAGTCCACAGCATTTTAGAAAACAAAGCTTATATATCAGGCTCAGTTAATAGACCAAACATCAATCCATGAATGTTCTCAGTTGGGGAGTACTATCACTAACGATAGAATTAACTAATTAAAGATGGAACATGTAGCATAAAGAGAATGTAGGACCTTCCCTTGAGTACATTTCCTATCAGTTTTTCCCTAAGGTGTAATTGTACCTTGTTAACATTTGTGCTACTCCTATTACGTACATACAATGAATGCAGAGAAGGATTATTCATCATCATAAGTGTTTTTCAGATGTGTGAAAGGGAATTTATGAGGGTGAAGAAAAGGGTAACTTGTAAATATTTTAATTTGACCTCCTCAGATTGCATGATTTTAATATGATATAAGCTCCTGTTTGTAAAGTATTAATATGTACCTGTGTTATTTAAATCGATATATGCAGCTAATGCTGTGGCAATTATTTAATTACAGAAGAGAAGATTCCTACATTTCACAAATTGCTGTGCTGTGTTCTACACAGAAGAATAACATGTCTAATTTTACTCTGAAAATGAATGATTTGTCATGCAGAAATGTCCATTAGATTTAACCATTACCAAAAAAACAGGGTAATAAATCATCATTTTTGCATCAAATGAAGAAGCAGCACCTTTCTCAATTTGGTTGTTCAGTCATAATCATGATAAATGGACATTCTAGGACAGGCAAATTTTAACAGGCATCCAATACACTTAGATTAATTAGATTTTGTTTTCTAAAGATGTTCTCTTACTCCATGAATGAGAGAAACAAGCTTAAAATAACGCTAAATAAACAAGTATTCATTGTTGCATTAGGAAGTTGTTCGTTCTCAGGGGACAGCCTACTGAAGCTGATGGAACTTTACAGAAGTGCTGATAGATGAACACAGTAAAGCAGTTCAGAACAGCTACTACAGGTTCCTCTGTGTTTGTAGCTGCTGCCCATGAAATCCCACACAAGAGAACATGGGCATACAAAGCATGTAGAGAACAAACACACCTAACGTGTCTCAGCAGTTTAGTTTGTACATGAGGACTAGCCCATGGCCTAGGACTTCCAACCATCAGTTCCTTTAGTCCTGATCCCTCCAATTTCCCACGCAGAAAAGAGACATGGCAAGAGAAACCTGCATTTCAGCTAGTCCAGCTTACCTGCAGCGTCTGTTTCCATCTCTTCTGTGAAATGAAACATGAGCAAATTACAAAAGATCCCCCAGCATCTCATCTGCACAGTACAACTGCAATTGTTGAGAAAGTGCAAGTATCTTCAAAATGCAATTACTCTACCTTCCTTTACACTTAGCTTGCAATTTGGTTAGATTGGGGGTGGTTTTCAGTTTAACACAGGTGTCCAGCATCTGCTTCAAAGTATGCAGCAGAGGTTTTCAGAAAGAGAAATAATTCCCATTCAGTGTAGGAAAAAAACAACCTGTATTCTTGAAAACCATCATGTCATCTATTCTGCATCTTTCCAGAACAAGCAAAGAATTCTCCTGGAGCATATGCATAGATGTTTTCACTTTGAAAAATAAAAATCTAGCCAGTTTCTAAACAACTGAAAACAAAAATATCTTATTTTGCTCCTAGTTGGCAAGGCTCGATAACCAGAACCCTTGATAGCCACAACATGTGCCAAATAACAATATGGAGTGTTAATTAACTTCACCTACCTACAGTAGGCTTGACGATTGCGCAGCTCTTTGTACTTCAGCACACCTGTGAAATAAGGGAATCTTGGGCTCTTCAACATGCCACTTGGAAAACAAGCTTAGGCAGTGTTTGAGTCTGAATGAATTCTATTAAAGGCAAAGATTTTATTAGGAGGTCTGAGTGTTTGAAGTTTGTTTGAAGCAAGCACTCGGAGAAACAGTTAAAAGGAAATGAGAGTTAACTCAAAGAATTTGAATGATTAGGCAGATCTGTGTGAGCTGAGAAAAACATGGTACAGAATAATCTTCAGGTCCTTACTCTCAGCATTGTTGCAGGTAAATTATTTGTAAGGACAATCCTCCATTTGTTTCTCTTGGATGCTGCAAGGAGTCTTGAATGCAGCAAATGCGGATTTTAGTTACAGATCACACACGGTGCAAGGCTTATATCTTAGATATGTCTCTAAATCCTCTGTGACACGTAAAAGCTTTAGGTAATTGAATTTCATTTAATATCTCTTTCAACATCTCTTGAAGCTTACAGACTTCACCCCTTTGCACTGTGGATTATTCCAACCAGCTGGACAGCAGTTTTCTACTAAATGCTTTAACTTATAATTGTGGTTCCTAAGTACCACACACACAAGAGCCTGTTACTCATAATTTCCATTATGAGCCCTATTCTTGAAATCAGTACTTCACTGATTTTACCATTTATGTGCTGAAACATCACGCCCAAGTCCTACCCTGAGCTGTGAGATTTCTTTTTTTTTTTTCCCCCCTTTTTTTTTCCTACAGGAATAGAATTCCTTGTGTTTTTGAAAGCTACTTGAATCCTAGCTGCTCTCCAGTCAGTGAACTTCATACAGATCACAGGGAATTCTTTTCTAATGGGTTACATAGTTGGTATTCCTAGATCTCATTCATTATGAGGAAAAAAAATGCAGTACAAAAACTGCCAACTTGCCAAAGAGTTCTGCAGTCTGGAAATTAAAGCAACTCATTGTTCAATCCTTGTTATCTGAATGGCTATCCTGATTCGAGTGGAATAAGAAAAAATACATACTATCTTACAACCACAGTACAAAGTGCTTGTGTATATGTAAGTAATATATAAACGTACCTTCATAATTTTTTTGTTGGGCTCAATGTTGATTAGCAGTACACAAGAATAAACAGCTCTTAGTTTTTTAGAAACTAATTCTGTCTTTCTGGAGAAGAAGAACTAAAAAGAAAAAACCCTATGGAAACAGAGTCTTGGGTGAAGGGTAAAGTAAGGGAAACCAATAATTCAACAGGAAGATAATCACCACAGAACATGCAAGACACTTCAGATTCCTGAACGGGAATATTGGAAGAGCACTAGAGTAGTAAGAAGCAGAAGAGATCAGAAATTGGAAAAAGTCATCTAGTGCAAAGCACAGTAATGTCCAAATTGGAAAGCAGCACATGAAGTTCAGCTTTGCACAGAGATGTAAAAACATCAAAGAATTACTAAGGCTGAAGAGATTCCTCAACAATCACTGAGCATTAAGGAAAATAATACAGCTATGGGTCTGCATAGGTGCCTCCCCCCACATCCTGCTTCCATTCTGTATTCCCCTTGCCATCTGTAATATATTCATTTCCTTCTCACTGGGAGGAGCTTCATTCAAGGTGGCCAATGTTTTAATTTGCACTGAGATGACTGGTACAATCAGCTAGAACTATGGCACTCACACACAAACTGAGGGGCACTGCAGCTGCATAGATTGTAGTAGCTCTATGGAGCCATCCATTGCGATAAGGGATGCAATTACAGCTGCTGATTCTGCTGTCTCAGCACACTGCTTAGGACCTCTGAAACTTCCTTTCTAATGTTGCCACTTTTAACCAAATTCCCTGAGATTTTCCCATTCTACATCTAGGACTTTCAAATCCTGAACACACCTACAACATTTTGGAAATGACATCATAATTCCAAAACCATCTCCATACTTTAAAATGTGCTAAGCAGCCATTATCATCTCGATATTCGAGGGGTCTTTAGGAATTAAAAAAAAAAAAAGCAAAAGCAAAACAAATGAGTAAAAGCTCCACTGAAATATCTTTAGAAAGTTATATCTGCCCAACCCGGATAAAATGTGGAAGGGGCCCAACACTGATATGGGAATTGAAGGATTTGTTTTGTTCAGAAGAAAATGGAATTTAACACTCCTATCTACCAGGCCATCTGTCACTACAAGAGGAACAGTCAAACTACTGGCTTTGCTGACAAAGTGGTCTGTGTATTAGTCGTGAGGAAGTAAAAACTAATATAATGCCAGCAAACGTTCTGACTTGAGATCACCAGTCTCAGAAAAGACTGGAATACTAATTATCCCAAAAAAGAACAGAGATTGTCCTATTAAATACAGAGCCATATACTGAACAAATGTGAACGGAGCTAATTTAGGATTATGCCAAAGGAGACAAGCAAAATCCCTCAGGCACTACTGAAGATTAACGTGGTCAGCAGAGTCAGAAAATGTCCCGAGCAGAAATGAAATGGAAGAGAAGGAAAAATAGATAAGTTATTAAAGAACACTGATGAGGAACTCGTTGTGCTGGGCCATAAGGAAAAACCCTGTTAATCTTCACTTGTAATGAGAATGTGTTTAATCACTTATACAGATACATAATCACCACCTATTCCAGAACATTGGTTATGAAAAACACACTGGAAGAAAGCCAGGTGCTAAAGTTCCTGGAAAGCACTAAATAGCTTTTACTGCAAACACAGTAGAAATATTAGAGAAGGAAGACAGTAAGTCAGATACCATTTACAAAACTTCCTTTTGAAATTCACCACATAAATGAATTGCAAGGGTTTTATTAAAAATGCTCTAATTTCAATAAGAATTCAAAAATCATTAATACGTGCAGAGATTGATTGTCGTAGCAACCTCATCTTACAAACCAGATCTTTGGCATTCAACCATCTACAATCACACTGCTGTAGTGCCTAAAAAAAAAAAAAACAACACAAAACCCAAGTAATAACCCAGATGAGGAAGAGCAGCTCTTGATGCCAGTAGCATAAGTTCTTAGAGTTGGGACGCCAAGCCCTTTTCTTACTAACATATGTCAAAGAAGAAGAATTTCAAGAATAAACACCTACTAAAACTCCTGACCTTCCAAATTTATGTTTTTCTCTTAAATCACATCTTAGCCAGGAAAAATCCCTCCAAAGAGACTGTTTTCCCCACATTCACATGATGATGCTTTTTAAAAGTATTGACATTAGAATTAACACCAAAAAGTGCACCAGCTCTTCCAAAGAACTTCCTGCAAAGGATTTACTGATTACAATTTTCAGCAGTCAAACTCACCAGCAATAGACCATATTTACACATACACATTGTTAGATCAAGTTTCCTATCAGGCAGAAGAGTATTTGCAATTCATTTCCTCATGCATATGTGAATTGTACACATGTGAAATGTCTGTAAAATACCTTTGAAAACAAATAGTTGTTTGGAGCAAGTCAGAGACCTCAGGGGGCAAGCAAATTCCTGCACAAATCTAACATCCCTTATTTTACCCATAAAGATTGGAACATCAGCCTGACAGTACAGCAAAGAAACTTCCTTCATTTAGCTCTTTTATCCCTCAGAAAGCTGGGAGGTGTCCTTGTGCCAGGAGAACATATGATCCAGCTGCAAGCAGGCAGCAGAGCAGAGCTAGCAAGCAACTGTTCCACAGTGAAGCAAAGCCCTGGGGTTCCACACAGCCAGGGCAGGTGCCAGAACTTGTGCACTGGGTATTGCTGGAATCAGAATGAAAGCTGAAGAGCTAAGATGCTATTTGCCTGCTTTGGCTTACTTTCAGCATCTATGTAATATATTGTTGGGTTGAAGAGTTTTTTGTTGTTTTTATTTGTTTTATTTTTTGAATCTTTGGAGTCCCGGAACCATCTGAATAAAAATGACACTTCTGCTACTCCAAGTAACATCCAAGACTTCAAAGTAAATGTATTCAATGTTGTTCAGAAAACAAAAAGCCCCTAGATATGACATTCCTGATGCTAATATTAAACCAGCACAGTGCTGCAAACTGACAAAGCCAAATGAGAAGCAAAGCAGCCCTCTCCAAGTCAGCTAAAGGCAGAAAGCCCTTGCAACCGACTCTCACAAGGTTAAACACTGGTGTCTTAAAACAAACAAATCTCTCTGAATAGTTTCACACTTATGTGCACAAAAATCACGAATATGAGAATGATTTGAACAGTTATTTAACATGTTACAGTGACTTTTCGTACAGAAGATACGTTTTCCTCTCCTTTAGCTAGCACGCACACACATACATACGAGCAATGATAAGCAGTTATGTATACTTTATAGCGAAGACTTAAATGAGAACTATGGTCTCAGTTCAGCAAAGTAATATTGCTTTGCTAATTAACAGTACAAAAGGATTAGCGATTTCTTCTGAAAAGAATGATGTGAAATTAAGAACGAGCTGCTGTCAGCTTCATATTTAACACTTTGTTGTTCCCAACCAAAGACACGTAACTTTATTTTATCTATATTAATTATTACAAAGCTTAAAAATTGACCTGAGATCCTGCTCCATCACCAAGGTAGCCTCTACTATAAGTGGGACACTTATGCCAGCCTAGATATTTTATGGCACTTTTCTAGCCTCAATTATAAAACTTAAGGATAGAGGGCCTGTCTTTTAATGAGAAGAAAATCTGAGAAATTTCAGGAATGGCTGCATCAGGAGAAGTGTGACCAGCAAGTTGAGGGAGGTGATGCTGACCCTCTGCTCTGCTCTCATGACATCCCACCTGGAAAACCGTGTCCAGTTCTGAAGCTCCCAACACAAGGAGGACACAGGGTTGTTGGAGCAGGTCCAGAGGAGGGCCATGAAGATGATCAGAGGACTGGAGCGCCTCACCTATGAGGACAGGCTGAGAGAGCTGGGGCTCTGGGAAGACCCTACAGCAGCCTTCCAGTATCTGAAGAGGGCCTACAGGAAAGCTAGGAGGGAGTTTTTATAAGGGCAGGTAGCAACAGGTTGAGGGAAACGGTTTTAAACTGGAAGAGGCTAGATTCAGACCAGATATCATAAAGAAATTCTTTACTGTGAGGGTGAGACACTGGAACAGGTTGCCCAGTGAGGTTGTGGATGCTCCCTGCCTGGAAGCATTCAAGGCCAGGCTGGATGAGGCTTGAAGCACCCTGGTCAAAGCAGGGGAGTTGGAACTAGATGATCTTAAAGGTCCCTTCCAACCCAATATATACCATTTCCACTGAACACATGAAGTATATTTTACCCCTAAACAGTTGCTCCTAAAAATCAAGCCACTCCTCCACTCCAAGCAGCAGCAACCTCTTAATACTTTGCCTTTGTATTTTTTACTCGCATGGACTTAAAAAACAAACAACACATGAAAGTCACAAAAACCTATGGCTTCCAACATCTCAAAATAAAACAAGCCTTTGAGATAATATATCAGTACACGGGCTAATAAAAGGCAGCAATAGAACATAAACAATCTCAAGAACTGCCTGCTAATGTAGCATTAAAGTTGCACATTTACAGGAACTAAGGCTATTTGCTATTACCCATTAGGCTAGCATGAACCTGACATAGCAAACATTTATGACTTTCATCAACACAAGCACTATTGATTAGTGACAAAGCAATTTATTACTGGGATGCTCAAACCATTCCCCAAATATCAGCTCACAGAAGCATGCGTGTTTAAGAGGCTTCCATCAGTGTTTTCCTGTACTTCATATGAATTAAAAGCTCCTTATCAAAACCTTTTCTGAGTAAATGCTCTTTCCTTCCACCAGAAGTCATCACAGATGGAAAAAGCCTGACAAAGAACCCAAGTTTCCAGAGCTCAAGTTTGTAAGAACAAAATAAATAAATTGCATTGGACTACTCTTCTTCTTCCACTGCAGCTTCTCCTGTATCTGCAGATTCTGAGCATCTACAAACTAGATAAATCCAGGAAACAAAACAAAACCAAAAACCAGCCCACCACAAGCAATCCCTACGTGCTCCTTTTGAAGATCTATATAACTTGTCTTGTTTCATGCCATGATAGAGGTGGTACGTTTCACTCTCATTTGCTTGGGCATCCTATCTCCCCAGCTCATGTGTGCACGCACGCACAAACCCCTGGGAGCAGCCAGTTCATTTTGGCAATTCAGCAATATGTGGGTTGGTTTCTATAACCCTGAGCCTGCCAACTATAGGACTAGTGAAAAATTGATTCCTTTGATCACAATAGGTGCATTTGCATGAATGAATTTTTGATTGTAGCAACAACTTAGGTCGGGATTCACAAAGCAGAGCAAAGTAATGGATTAGTCACCACAGCTTCAATTAATGGTTTTGGTTCCCAGTGGCAAATCGATGTCCATCAACTTTGACTTCCTTGTCAAAAGCAGGCAGGCAACAACTCCATCTATAGCACTTAATTTACAGACCTTGTAAAATCTTGGAAGCAAGAATTGACAGAAACATCTGAATTTACCTCAGGAAAACATATAAACTATACTCTACTCTTCTGCTCCATCTTGAAAACCTTTGGCTAGAGGGATAGAATAATTCAGTAGTGCTGAGTGTAGAAATAAGGTCTAGGCAGTCATTATCTTAAATCATGTTTATGAGCTCTAAAATAAATAAATCAGCTTCTTAATTGATTTGGACCAATGTCTAGCAAGCAATTTTAGCTCAGTAAAATAAGGATAAACACATCCTAAAAGAGTTCAAATTTAAGAAGTTAGGGGCTGGGGCATGCCCTGCATATGCAATCTGCAGTGATTGTCAGCTGTTTTAAAGAGCTTCTCAAGTAAAAATCACCAGAGAACAAAAAACAAAGCACAAACCCACACACCACATCACCACATTTAATTTTCGCATCAAGAAGAACGAATACAACAGAGGCTGGAGCAAACTTTAGAGGAAAAAAAACCATTAAGCTCAAGATACTGTGTCATATAATGCAACTTGTTCAATGTTAGAAGTACCTGGAGTGAGTCGCTGCAGCACAGCATACAGCTAATTTGTGTATTGTAACAGAGCGGTCCATGAACCAGAAAATTATGAAGGACTCGTTTCTCTTTGGCAGTTGCTTAACTTAACTGGAAAAACATCCAAAGACCTAACATAAATTTTGTGGAAAGCAAGAGGAGCAGAGCTCAATACTACTACAGCAGTCAGGAATGCACTGAAGGGCAGGCTCAGAACTTGAGAGCTCCCCAAATGGAACAGCACAGCAAGCTGCACAGCTTCTAGTGGTGCCTGTTTCCAAACTCGTCTGCAATATATTCAGCACAAACAACTTCTTACACCAACACCACAGAACATCTCCTCAGCTTTCTGACATGCTCATTTGACACAAGCATCTCCTCTCTGACTGATGCAAGCAGCCCAGCAACTTCCTGCTTAAGCAAAACTAACTCAGTGTCCTGCTGAGTTTTTCCTATTAATTACAAAAGACACAGACATGAAAAGGACACAGAGTTACCCTATAGACAAGCTAAGGCATAAATAGGAACTGTGGAAACAAAGTCACCTTCTTTTTAAACCAAGAAATGTAAAACTCATTATAGGATGAAAAAACGCAATAAATATTCTTTATCCAAACATAACTACAAATTACATTACTAAGAACTCCTGAAATAAATCTGAACCATCAGTCCCCTCTATTTCAAAGGTAAAACAACAGCAAAACTTGAAAAGGACTGCCTCAAATCCATGAACTTCAGTTTTAAGGAATTAAAATATCAATAGCATCAAGGTCTTGAAACGAGTGAATATAAACTTGGAGCAGCAATTCTGCAAGAATGAAAACTGAAATGCAATGACTGTAAAGGAGAGTTTGTTGTTTGTTTTTATTTCGTTGCTTTTTTTTAAGGTCTGATAGAAACCTTCTAGCCCTAGTCATTTAGATCCCATTTTCATAAGTGTAATGTCAGCAGAGTTGCTCTGATAGAAAATATGCCATTCTTGTCACACCATTTCTATTAGTATGAAATCCCTATTGAACTCAATATTGAACTCAGCCTAACAAAGAAATATAGGGGGAAAAAAATTTAAAAAAAAAAATAAAAATCAAGCTTCTCAGAGCATCCCTGTAGTCAAAAGTGTCCTTTTCTTAGGATTATTTTTGTCTCATTCCATGCACCTCTGGTTAGCAGCAAGAATGTATCAACTTTGTTATTCCATTTTTTTCTATTTCAACCTTAAAAAATCTCTCAGATCCTTCCCACAAACAACCTTTCTTCCTTTTCCCAGAACAGTGGAAAGACATGCCTTAGGCAGTTGTCACTTCCAGGTTGAAAGTTTACCAGTAGAGAAATAGAAGTGCTCAAGCTGGCAACAGTGAGTATTATCTACTATTTTATACATACACATACTCACAAAAATGCACTTCTGCAGCTTTTTGCATAGGAGAAAATGCATGTCTGAGATCAAAGTGAATCCCGCCTAGCTGGACCTTAGTTCAAGAGCAAGCCTTGGAGATACATGCAACCATCACAGACAGCAGACACCCATATCAGGATGCGAGTCCACCAAAATAAAGCACACAATATATGTGTAGGGTGCTCTCACTCTAAAGTGATTTTTTTTCTTAAATAAATATTTCCAAAGGTTCATATATGGTAAGGTATACTGGCTGACCCAACAATGGGAATTACAAAAGATCTTTCATTGCTTAGTCCTTCCTTTAGATACATAACAGCATGGTTAAACTCCACAATACAAAAAAGACTAAACCCTGTTCTGCTTTGGGTTTTGTCTTCCTTAAACTAGGCAACACCATCTTGCTCTAGTGACCAAGGAGGCCACCTGATCACTTGCTCTATGCAGTAACAGACAGGAAGCAGCCCAGTGAATATAGCCCTGTATAATGATGTTTGCAGATCTTTTTAAAATCCATACTATATTTCTTAACTAATGGATGTCAAGCATGATGAACAGTGGCTATGCAAGTGCCTGGCTGGTGTTTTATCATGACTTCTCTTCCTGCTATTTACACCTGTTTCCTTTCTGCTGTTTTAAGCCCATTAGTGTTTATTGTGCCCACACTGTGCATTGCAAATAATCTCATTTTACCAGTTCCTCTTAGACATGCCCCGGGCTATTGTCACACTGTGCACTCACTTTTCTTCTGAGCTGTACTAATTCTCTTCTCTTGATAATACAATGTGACCCATAATTCATTGCTTAGGCAGATTTCATTATTCTGTACCTTTTCAATCAAACTCTGCTCTTACAGAAGCTCATTTCGAGCCTCTTTAACAGCTCTCTACTCCAAACATTCCAGTGTTAACTATAAAGGCATAATACATCAGCTCTGATAAAAAACCTTACTTGTGTTAGAAAAGCTCACACAGTACGGACAGGATTCTTGCAGCTCATGGTTGGTCTTATTTTATTTCTCTGTTATAAGCAATCACTTTCAGCTAGTGAAAACAATCAGCTTCTCAACAGTTGAGAAAGAATGCTAAGAAACTAATGCACTACAAAACAGCATTGTGAGTTTGTGCCCAAGTTCACAAACTCCACATGACTGTTACAAAGCCAGACTTAGGGCTGCAGCCTCTGTTGCAAGTACTTTGGGAGCAAACAGGAAAAAAGGGAGGAACTTCCAGGACAAACATCTTTTGTTGAATGAATATATACAACAAAAACAACACTCCAAAAAAAAACAAAACAGAAAAAAAAAGGAGCCACACTGACAGATTGGAACATCTGTGTTAGATGGTATATGAAGTTGTGCTACCTCTTGAATGTGACTACATCCCTACACCATAATCAGAAAGCATTTTATCACCAGCATTGATGTTATTAATAAATCAAATAAAAATCAGACCAATTATCTATAGTCTCTTTTTATGTTAAAGAAAAATAATTTTTTCATTTAAAATAAAGTCTATTTTCCACACTGATTTGAGGCTTGATGTTTTTGTTTGTTTCCATTGTTCATTTTTTAACTGTTCTGTCCTAGAGTAGGAGGGAAGAAGCTGAAAGGGCCACAGCAATACCCCCTGCTTTGTTAGGAGAGAGATAGCTCTGCTACTGCACCTCAGTAGAGTTTCCTGAAATATCCACCATGCTTTTCACTGAGATCTTACTACAGCCTTTGGAAGAATTCGGTTGAAATACTTCAATTTTGTATCACAGTAATCAAAATTCAGTAAAAATGAGGCCACAGTCCACAGTAAAAACCACAGAGATGGTCTGAAGGTCTTGATAAAGCATCTGCTCCACTCCTTGTGCTACCACAAAAAGTCAAGAACATCCACAGGAACCTTTAACAGAAGTTTCCCTTATACCCTTTTAAGAAAATCTCTAAGGATAGCACACGGTATTATATGTGCTGCTTATACTGCTCCACTACTTTCACAGAAGAAATTTTTTAATACCTGCATTGTATCTTCTTTCCTACAATTAAAGCTGATCATTCTTGTTCTACCCATAGAGAATACAGGACAAAAAAAAATAAAATTCTTTAAAGCATCTTTTACAGACTAGATAGTTGCTATTGTGGTCTCCTTTTGTCTTCTTTCTCTTTTTTCTTCGGGTAAATTAATTTTTTCAAGCTTCCCTCAAAGTTTAGATTTGCTGAACTCCTCATTTCCACTTTTTTTGCCTTTTTTTTTTTCTTTTTAATTTCTGTCACTACTTTGTGTCTGTTTTAACAGGTGAAGCTCGAGACTGCAAGCTGATATTCTAGATGAAGGATCCAAATCCCAAAACAGAAAAATATCTTCCTTCATGTTGAATAATCTCCCAAATTAAAATTGCTTTTTTTTTTTCTAGCAACACTGCACTGCTGGCACACATTCTGTACATTTGCTTTACAACACAATATAGCCACCAGATCTGTTTTTGCTGACCAACTATCATGCCAAAGATTATCTGACGTTTCTTTCTTTGCACTTACCCACATTGGTTATATGATCCTAATTCTTCACCTGTCATGGTTCTATGTTTTTTGCTTTTGTTTTTGGGTTTCAGTATTCCACATCAAAACATCATGTAGTGTACGGGGCATTAAAGTGTCACTGCCCCAATCCCAGCTACCTATCCCTGTACATTACAGAAGTCACGGGATCTGGCCCTTCCGGGTGGGGGGGGCGCTCTCTTGCTGCCTTGCAGTGGGTGCTGGAGGGTGCTTTCCTAGCCATTCCAAGCTTTTCAGGTTTGAATCGGTCCCGGGAACTCTCTCTCTCTCATCTTGTCTGATTTATTAATCTCAATTGCAATTAAATTGTATCTATTGTGTTATCTTGTATTCCGATATTATGGTAAAATAAGTTTTCGTCCATAGATTGTTGCCGCTGTTCTTTTCCTCCCTTCCTTCCTTCCCATTTTGTGGGACTGGGGTGGGGGGGGGAGGGCAGAGGCCTGTCGCCCCTGTCACGGACATAGATTGATCTGGTCAAATCCGTGACAGATTTTTGGCGCCCAACGTGGGGCTCGATTGCTTTTTAGCTTTTTGAACGAATCTCTTTTTCTCTCTGCTCTTAGAGAGCTTCGTTAGGGAGCATTATCAGTAGTTCAGGTTTCTGTGCTGGAAAACCTGACCTTGAAAGATTAGGCGTACTGCCAGTGTTCTGGGATATTTGTAAACTTTGAGCACTACTTAGTCTGGGTAGTGCCTTTTTTCTTTTTTTTCTCTCCTCTTGTTAGCTTCAATTCATTAACCCTTTTTTAGCAAGCACCAGCGATGAACCCACTCGTTATCGTGGGGGTGCTGGGTAAAGGATTAAAAGCAATGGTGTTAGTCACAACCTACTGGCCAATAATCCATCTCACACTTGTGTGTTTTGGAATTGCATCCGTATATAGCTACCTAAGGGCACTGATGGAGACACCTATGTTTTACCTATTTGCAATGTGGTATGATTTGAACTTTGACATCTACATCCCAGAAGGAATGGCTAATTTCACGAACAACTACATCCCAGAAGGAATGGCTAATTTCACAAACAACTACATCCCAAATGGAATAGCTAATTTTACAAACAACACAATGTTCAGACCAGTCTCCAGGTTTTCTTCTCGGTTTATCAAACGTTTTTCGAATCTTGAATTAATACTCATGTTGGTGAGTGTGTCATCAATACTCATGTTGGTGTGCATGTCGTTAATTTTCCTGAATGTACTCCAACGCATTCGTAATAAGGAGTCTACTCCAAAACTAGAGAATGATGATTGGCAGGGAATATGGAGAGGTTTAGGAAAGGTCTTAGAAGCATGGGGACCCGCAGTGTCATGGGATTTTACTCTTGAACACCTGTGGGATCCTGAGAAACTAAGCCAGTATTTGAGTCAGGGACTATGCGGCTTACATAAATCTAAGGAGGTACAACTTATTTGGGGTTTGGCTTGTGCTTACCGTGCCCTATATAATACCATTCGGGAGAGAGAGAGTTTCCGAGCTGAGGTTCAAGCCAAAGGGGAAAATCCCCAAGTCAAATCTAATCAATCACAGGAGACACCAGTAACAATACCGGTTGCTCCTGTGGAGGGCAAGAAATGGAAACGAGTGTCTTCGCGTCTTGAACGAAAAAGAGATGAAGAGGAGGAGGAGGAGGAAGATCCAGGCGAGGGGCCCTCCTCAGAACCACCACCATCGCGAAAGGCAAAAGCGAAAACTAAGAGACATGCAGAAGAGAGTGATGAAGAGGAAGTCTCTATTACTACTCGCCGGCCTCTAAAGATGACTGAAATCCAAGGTTCAAGAAAGGAGTTCACACGGCGCCTGAATGAAAGTATTGTTTCCTGGTTGGTTCGCTGTTGGGACAGTGGGGCCCATAGCTTGTCTCTGGATGGTAATGAAGCTCGCCAACTAGGTGCCATTGCCAGAGATCCAGCTATTGATAGAGGAATTAGTCGATGTTCGGATGAGGCTGCCTCCCTCTGGGAACGAGTGTTAACAGCTGTGAAGGAAAAGTATCCCTTCAAAAATAGCTTGAAGATTGCAATGAAAAAATGGGATACAGTTGAAAAGGGTATCCAGTATTTGAGGGAAATAGGCGTGGTGGAAATGTTGTATGACCCTGACTTTGTTCCTAACCACCCACAACAAAACCGCGACCCTGAAAGAGTGAGGACAACGCCTGAGATATGGCAGAAAATCGTGACAACAGCGCCGGACAAATATGCCGCTACACTAACGTCAGCATGTGACAGATACCAGGAACAACAGAGAACGCCCTTAGTTTATGAATTAATTGTTACGCTCCAAAACTACGAACAATTGCTGTCTCCAATTCATTCTGCCGTTGCTGCAATATCAAGAATGACGGAGCAAGTGTCTCAACTGATTAACCGTGACAAACCTGTAGCAGTATCAGAGACGCTGGATGAAGATCAGGATAATCAAATGAGTCTAGCGAAGGAGGTGAAGGAGATGAAGGAGATAATCCGAGCCCACCTAACTAAAGACGATAAACCTTCCTTCTTACGTGCACGATCAAAAATCTCAGCTGTTAGAGGCAGACGCTCTCCGGCTCAAGTAAGGAATAATACACCGCGAATTACCTTATGGTATTACCTACGTGACCATGGAGAAGACATGGGGAAGTGGCACGGTCAACCTACTCCTGTACTACGAGCCCGGGTGAAAGAATTACAAGGCAGATCTACCACCAGTGCAGTTGCTCCAGTTACCACAGGTAATGAATAGAGGGGCCCTGCCCTCAGTCAGGGGGGGGAAAGGGATAATAGAGTATATTGGACTGTGTGGATTCGATGGCCTGGCACATCAGAACCACTGAAATATAAGGCCCTGGTGGACACTGGTGCACAGTGCACTCTGATGCCCTCAAGTCATGAAGGGACAGAATCAATCCATATTTCTGGAGTGACCGGGGGCTCTCAAGAATTGACTGTGTTGGAGGCCGAGATAAGCCTCACTGGTAAGGACTGGCAAAAACATCCTATTGTGACGGGCCCAGGGGCTCCATGTATACTAGGTATTGATTATCTCAGAAGGGGGCATTTCAAGGATCCTAAGGGGTATCGATGGGCCTTTGGAATAGCTGCTGTGGACACAGACAACATTAAGCAGCTGTCTGTTTTGCCTGGCCTGTCAGAAGATCCATCTGTTGTGGGGCTGCTGCGAGTAAAAGAGCAACAGGTACCAATTGCTACAAAAGTGGTGCACAGGCGTCAGTACCGCACCAACAGGGATTCTTTGCTCCCCATTCATAAGTTAATTCGTCAACTAGAGAGCCAGGGAGTGATCAGCAAAACTCACTCGCCTTTTAACAGCCCCATATGGCCAGTGCGTAAAGCCAGTGGAGAATGGAGGCTGACGGTGGACTACCGTGGCCTGAATGAAGTCACACCCCCACTGAGTGCTGCTGTGCCAGACATGTTAGAACTCCAGTATGTACTGGAGTCAAAAGTGGCCAAATGGTATGCCACCATTGACATTGCTAATGCCTTCTTTTCCATCCCTTTGGCCAAAGAATGTAAGCCACAGTTTGCTTTCACATGGAGGGGCATTCAGTATACCTGGAACCGTTTGCCCCAGGGGTGGAAACACAGCCCGACCATTTGCCATGGGTTGATTCAAACTGTATTGGAACAGGGCAGCGCTCCTGAGCACCTGCAGTACATTGATGACATCATTGTGTGGGGCGATACAGCACAAGAAGTCTTCACAAAAGGAGAGAGGATGATCCAAATTCTTCTGAGTGCTGGTTTTGCTATTAAGCGAAACAAAGTGAAAGGACCTGCCCAGGAGATTCAGTTCCTAGGTATAAAGTGGCAAGATGGCCGTCGTCACATTCCGACAGACGTGATCGACAAAATCACTGCTATGTCTCCACCCACTAGCAAAAGAGAGACACAATCTTTTCTGGGTGCAGTGGGCTTTTGGAGAATGCATGTTCCAAACTACAGCCTCATTGTAAGCCCCCTTTATTATGTGACGCGAATGAGAAATGAGTTTACGTGGGGCCCTGAGCAGCAGCAGGCTTTTGAACAGATTAAACAGGAGATAGCCCGTGCCGTGGCCCTAGGACCAGTACGAACGGGGCAGGGTATAAAGAACATCCTCTACACTGCTGCTGGAGAGAACGGTCCCACTTGGAGTTTGTGGCAAAGAGCCTCAGGAGAGACCCGAGGCCGACCCCTGGGATTCTGGAGTCGGGCATACAGAGGGTCTGAAGAGCACTACACTCCAACTGAGAAGGAGATCTTAGCCGCTTATGAAGGGGTTCGGGCTGCTTCCGAAGTAGTCGGTACTGAGACACAGCTCCTTCTGGCACCTCGACTGCCAGTGCTGAACTGGATGTTTAAAGGAAAGGTTCCCTCCACCCATCATGCTACTGATGCCACTTGGAGTAAGTGGATTGCACTGATTACACAACGAGCACGGATGGGGAACCTCAGCCGTCCAGGAATCCTAGAAGTCATCATGGACTGGCCTGAAGGTAAAAAGTTTGGAACACCACCAGCAGAAGAAGTATCACGTGCTAAAGAAGCCCCACCATACAATGAACTACCAGAGAATGAAAAGAAATATGCCCTGTTCACAGATGGATCGTGTCGTATTGTGGGAAAGCATCGCAGATGGAAATCTGCTGTGTGGAGCCCCACACGACAAGTTGCAGAGGCCACTGAAGGGAAAGGCGAATCAAGCCAATTTGCAGAGGTAAAGGCTGTCCAACTGGCCTTAGATGTCGCTGAACGGGAGAGGTGGCCAATGCTCTATCTTTACACTGACTCATGGATGGTAGCAAATGCCTTATGGGGGTGGTTACAGCAGTGGGAGCAAAATAACTGGCAAAGAAGGGGTAAACCTATTTGGGCTGCTGAACTGTGGAAAGACATTGCTGCCCGAACAAAGACTATGGTTGTAAAGGTGCGCCATGTAGATGCTCATGTGCCCAAGAGTCGGGCTACTGAAGAACAGCAAAATAACCATCGGGTAGACCGAGCTGCCAGAATTGAGGTGGCTCAAATAGACCTGGACTGGCAGAACAAGGGTGAATTATTTCTGGCTCGGTGGGCCCATGAGACCTCAGGTCATCAAGGGAGAGATGCAACATACAAATGGGCTAGAGACCGAGGGGTGGACTTAACTATGGATGCCATTGCACAGGTTATTCATAACTGTGAAACATGTGCCATCATCAAACAAGCCAAGAGGATGAAACCTCTGTGGGAGGAAGGGCGATGGCAAAAGTACAAATATGGGGAGGCATGGCAGGTTGATTATATCACCTTGCCACGATCTCGCAATGGTAAGCATTATGTGCTTACTATGGTGGAGGCAACCACTGGGTGGCTTGAAACATATGCAGTACCCCATGCTACCGCCCGAAACACCATACTGGGTCTCGAGAAACAAGTCCTGTGGCGACATGGCACCCCAGAAAGGATTGAGTCAGATAATGGGACTCATTTCAAAAATTCTCTTGTAAATACTTGGGCCAAAGATCATGGCATCGAGTGGATTTACCATATTCCCTATCATGCACCAGCCTCTGGTAAAATTGAACGATACAATGGATTGTTAAAAACGATGCTAAAAGCACTGGGTGGCGGAACATTTAAGCACTGGGAGAAGCATTTGGCAGAAGCCACCTGGTTAGTCAATACCAGAGGATCTATTAATCGTGATGGTCCTAATCAATCTAGTTCCCTACATACCGTAGAGGGAGATAAAGTCCCTGTTGTACATGTAAAGAACATGTTAGGAAAGTCAGTTTGGGTTCTTCCAGCTTCTGGAAAGGGCAAACCTCTCCGTGGTACAGTTTTTGCCCAGGGACCAGGATCCACTTGGTGGGTAATGCAGAAGAATGGGGATGTCCAGTGTGTACCACAAGGAAACTTGATGCCGGGGGAGTGCAGTTACTAATTCTATGTATATGTATATAGCCATGTGTGCATTTTAATCATTTTTTGTTTGTTTGTATATATGTATATATATTTTAAGCATGATGTAACGATGTAGAATAAGGGGTGGAATGTCATGGTTCTATGTTTTTTGCTTTTGTTTTTGGGTTTCAGTATTCCACATCAAAACATCATGTAGTGTACGGGGCATTAAAGTGTCACTGCCCCAATCCCAGCTACCTATCCCTGTACATTACAGAAGTCACGGGATCTGGCCCTTCCGGGTGGGGGGGGCGCTCTCTTGCTGCCTTGCAGTGGGTGCTGGAGGGTGCTTTCCTAGCCGTTCCAAGCTTTTCAGGTTTGAATCGGTCCCGGGAACTCTCTCTCTCTCATCTTGTCTGATTTATTAATCTCAATTGCAATTAAATTGTATCTATTGTGTTATCTTGTATTCCGATATTATAGTAAAATAAGTTTTCGTCCATAGATTGTTGCCGCTGTTCTTTTCCTCCCTTCCTTCCTTCCCATTTTGTGGGACTGGGGTGGGGGGGGGAGGGCAGAGGCCTGTCGCCCCTGTCACGGACATAGATTGATCTGGTCAAATCCGTGACATCACCTTAAGATCAATTCAAATTCAGATTTTATCCTCCAAGGTGCTCGTTAAAGATCCTTCTGTTCACAGCTTATTGGGGCTCCTTTGCATTTCTAAGTCAGTTCTCAACTCCATCAGCCAAGTCAGTGATGCAGCAACCATAACAGCAGGGCAACACTCAGAAGATCCTGGCAAGCAAAGATAAATCCTTGAGATTCTCAGCAACACAGGAGCAATGCTACAAAAATTTTCTATGCTTTTCAGCCCCTTAGATTAAAAAAAAAAAGCCCTTAAGTTTTCCTGCAGAACAACAAAGCAGGTTTTTTAGTTTTATCAGAGGAACTCACTTTACCCAGTTGCTGTTTCTTGATTAAATAGTGGAACAGCCTCACAGCTGGCATGAGTTAGAGAAAGTCTACTTACCTGCAATGGATGCCTCCCGAAAGTCAGCACAGTTCCTGCTCACCTTAAAAGTTGTCTATTCCTCCCACCCAAAATACAAGAAGATTATATTTTATCAGAAAAGATCTCTTCATTCTATGAAACTCAGCAATCTGGTGGTGCTTTTTAAGCTAAGTTTGTAGTCACTCAGAAGAACTGCTTCAACAACAACAAAGCAACCTTCTCTTAAACATATTGATTTCAACAGGAATGACACATACAAAAGCAAAGATTGGTTTACAGCACAGATCTCTTCCAAATCATTTCATTAGTATAGTGTGAACTTAAATAAAAATCCAAATATCACAAAATTAAAAAATCATGGTCTGTTTAACACCTGATTCTGCTTTACCTCAGATTTACAGCTGGCTTCCCTGTAGTGAAGGATACCACTCTTTGAAATTCCAAAGCATCTTTAAAGCTAAAAAGTCCAGAAAGCACAGGACTGACAGCCTTGGAGGTTGGGCTCTGTTTATCAGCTGGAAGACAACACTGAAAGCAGATAGCTAATTTGTTTTCCATCAGAGTTTACTCTGGTTTCCAACTTTTCTAGCAGCTTCCTGTTCATTCTTGTGCCTTTGTGTGAAGGCAGTCCAGGAGGACAACAACACTTTCTGCTTTCAGAGAGCCCGCTAGAATGTTCCCCTCACCTTGCAAAAGTTAGCAAAGACTGACTTTTACTGCTAACCAAGAGCAAACCTGTGCCGACCTATGGGAAGAGCTGCATGCCCACTGTCCATTTCCCAGCTGTCCGCTCACTCTCACAAGATAGTTACACATTTCCTTTGCAGTAAAAAAAACTCTCTGTAGAGTAGGGAACACTCAAAGAAAGTCACACGCGTACAGATATCTTGTTAATATTAATTAGCTTCACTGTAAATGTTATAATATGCATTCACTGCTCATTGGCTAACGATGCCACAGACAGCACTTCAGAAAGTGGTACATTTCTCTCCTTTCCCTAACTCACAGATGGTGTTGGAGATGACCGCTCCATCATCCCTTCTTTCTTCCTAACTGGATTAATAGACAAAACTGCTCATAGCTATCAGCGTGGAACTGCTGATTGCATTAGTTGCAGACGTAATTAAGACACTGTTTATAGATGCACTGAACTACAGGAGTAATTTTACCTGCACAAGAGCTACAAATTTGTCCATTTTAAAAGGAACATATTTCTTGTACTTCATCTGTTATTCTAATTACCAGCCATATGGCTAAAGTTGGAACACACTTAGTTAATGACAGAACTGTGAAGAGATACATTTCTTACTCTGGAATCTGGATGTATAGCTCATTCTTAAGGATAAAGCCAAGTGCTGCTTTCACATCCAGGCATAAGGTCTTTGAAATAACTCTTCAATTGTGATTGCAAGCTTTTGGTTAATATCAGGCCCTGTGAATTATACGCAAATGGGATGGGATGCAATGCTTGTGGTAGTCCACGCTATCACACCTTACTCAAAATGGGATATAAAAGTAAGAGTAAACATTCATGCTGTACTCATTAAGAAGTTTCACTGTATAAGAAAAGCTGAGGTCAGTTGTTCACCTCTGCTCCTCAGATAGGAGACACATTATTAACAGTGTGAGCAAAAACACTGTCTTCAGATACTAGGAGAAAGACTGAGTGCACAGCCTGAATTTATTCTTTTATCAAAACAGAAAGAGCTTCAGAGACTTTCTCTTATGCACAACATGGAGAATAGCACTGGCATCAGTAATCATTAGAAGAGGAGCAAACTACATCTTAAACATTATCTATTTTTTATGTTGGTTGTATATGACGATGAATGGCTTTTCACTGAATTACTTTGTTCCTTTTCTATGCCTAAATTTGGACTGTTTTAATGCACTTACATAATTCAATGTACTTAAAAAAAAAAACAACAAATCTCTTAACTTACTAAATGTTTGAAGTTACAGACAAGTTAAAAAATACTAATATTAATAAATATATATGCCTGAAAAGGCACTTGCAGTGTTGAGTTCACCAGATTTCCATCTATCTCATTGTTCTGCTGATCTATTACTTTCATCTCTTATTCAACAATACAACAGCCAGCTTTTCTTGTAGATAATAACGAAACATTAAAATGCTGAGATCTAATGTACATCTACTGCCAAGCACACTATATCAAGAAACAGTACCTCGTATGTGTTTGATTATCGTAGAAAGTGCACCAGTTCACTTATGAATATTTATGTACTATTGAATAGCTGGACCAGGACAGATCAAGATTTTCATTACAATTTTTCCTGCTGCTTTGATACTGCAGCAGAGGATAAGAGGGAGGAGCACTGCTCCTATCAGCTGTACAACACAAACTGGATATTGTGCAAAGCCAGAATAACAAAGGGTTTTTTTCAATAGTCTTGATACCAGCCAACATGAGAAAATCCCACATGAAGGCTGACCACCAGAAAACAAAACCTATTTGTTCAAAATTCCTGCCATAGTATAAACAGTATTACAGATGGCAGAAAACAATTTGTTACCTTCTCCAAATAAAAGCTAAGAAAGGCAGAGACAGCAGCACTTGAAAGCACTTAAGAACAAACAGATGGCCAATGAAACCAGAACACAAACAAGTGGAAAACACGAGAAGGAATATGTGTCAACAGATCTTGAGGCAGAATACTGGTTAAGATGCAGAATACTGGTTAAGATGCAGAAGACATAAAGCAAGCTTCTATTTGGCATGAGGTGAAAGTAGAAGAAGCAGAAAAACTCAGGGAGCCTCCCAAACTGGGGAGAAAGCCATATTTATAGAGCCTAACCACAGGAGCAGGGCAACACTCTGAACAGGAAATTACAAAACCGATCAGAACAAAGTCCTCCTTACCACAGGATGTGAAAGAGGTCTTCATGGTGCATAAACATTGGTTGTTGGATACATCGATAGAAGTATAAAAACGATCAAAGATGAAGGAGCATTAGGACAAACAGCCCACTAATCAATTTTGCCTGTGCTAAGCATACAGGTGTTAGCAATTACTCAGTGGCTAAGAAATTCAGCACAGGTGTAGGCAGCTACCCCACACACAGCTTACCACCAGTCAAATAAGTAGCAATTCTAAGGGCAGTCTATTTCCATTTGCTTTTCCTTTCACAAGCATCCTTACAGTTAGATCAATGTAAAACAAAACTGTAAGAAGGTACATATACTTAGGTAAAGAATGAATGAAAAATGAGAAAAAAAAAGTAGAAGAGTAGGAGTCTTATTATTATCTGAAAACACTTTCAAAGCTGTCAAAACACATGCTTTTGACCTATAATGTTTGCTGAGAAACACTTCACAGAACAGTACTAGTTCTCAGTAAACAGGCTTTTTATTGCAGCTATACTGTAGGACAACTAGAGAAGAGAATATGGAAACAACTGGGGGCTCTTAAGGGCACTGCAACTGTTATGTAAAAGGAAAACTGTAAATGGATTTTCTTGCTGCAGTACACTTTTAGTAGCAGAGATGTGTACTAAGGCGGAAAACTATTTGTCTCTGACTGCAAGAGATCTGTATTATTTTTCTCCTCTGTGCTAGGGTGGTGACCTTTTGGATACAGCCTTAAAGAAAGTGCTTTCTAGAAATAGACTGCATCAGTCTACAGAAGTCTCAGACTGTGTTACTTATGCTACTGATCTCATAAACAAAAAGGAGAAAACAGTCTGGAAATACCTTAAAATAAATTCACTGGAGGTGTACGCATCCAAATGTAAATGCGCCTCAACATATACAGTATATAAATGTTTTGAACAAATCTCACCATTTCCACATTTCAGCATTATTTCTCAACACTTCTGATGTATTTGATCTTGTAACCGCACCTACAAAAACCAAACAAACAAATAAATAAATAAATAAACTCTTTCGCACAAGAATTTACACAAGGTGCCAAGCAAAAAAACACTGCCCAAATCTTCACCATTACTTTGACTGACACGCACAGAATATGCTTCCTTTGGCTGTACTGATTTATTCTGCTAATAATCTTTACATTACAAGTCCTTGTTAGGCCTTGGCAATGCACGTGGTCTATCTTTAGCTCAAGCTATTATGCCAGCTCTCGGTAGAAAGGGCTCTAAAATCTGGGTCTGTTACTGTAAGTGCACTTCAGTGCACAAATAAAATAGAAACTCATATCTGTATAACCACTGTCTTGAGGTCCCAATGAGCTTCTGAATATCACTGATTAAAACACAAATCTAATACAGTGCAAAAAATAAATATCATCTTAAGTTATAGCCAGGTTACCCGGTGTGCTTCCATCCTGTTACATACAGCAAGTCAGCAGGATGTGGTGAAGTCATTATTTTATGGAAGACCTCTGATACACTGCTTGCATTGCAAACACAGTGCTCAAATACTGAGCATTTCAAGATTTCATTTCTGTCCCTAGTGAGGGTGAACATGCTTGAACTTTCATAATGGTACCGGCATTTTCTCAGGATATCCTATTCAGAAAGGTCCAATCTAATTTAAACATTTTCCATAACACAACATGATTGAGCAGCACACTGAAAGTGACAATCTTTGGATGAGGAACTGAGCATAAGAATTCCTCTACCTACAGTGCCTGACATGTAATATCCTTTTACTATATCATGACCAAATTCTGTTCCAGTTAATTATGTTTTGATTGCCAAACATCCTCTCTGCTGCTCCCTCACTGTGACTCTGCTCCTCATCTCAAGGCGCTCATCACTGGATTTCTAGCTATTTCTATATTCCAGAATTAGCCACATCAAATACTTAGTTTTGTATTGGGCTGAATTAGAAGTAAAATTAGGAATTACAGAAATGTGAAATATTGCTATTCTGTAGTAATTCTACAGGTTTGGAAGTGGAGTGAAAAAAACACATATTATAGCAGCCTACCATAGACAAGCTTCCTCAAGATTAAACAGTACAACAGCAACTGAACCTGCGTAATCTACACGTCTCTGTATGCAAGTAAAGGACATACAAAATTTCTTTTGCTCACTGCGCAAAAGACTACTATCAACTATCACCTTAAAAAGTAAATTTGATGCAGTGTAATTCAGTTGTAGCAAAGGGATTCATCTGGCCACCCCCTGCTGATTATTGCACGCAGTCTGCCCATAAAAAAGCAAGTCTCCCCCAAACAGGGACAAAAACAAAACTCTCACCTTACAGAGACAGAGCAAATCACCAAAACAGGTCAATCAAGGTATAATTAGCTCTAATCAGTGCTCCATTATCCTGCTAAATGCTGCACCTGCTTCCAAATTAGCCTCAAAGAAGATGTAACATTTTTTTTTCTTTTTTCCTCCAGGTGAGGTTTAAAAAAAAGAACAGAAAAAATATCTTTTATTCTGATGGCTACAATAGCAAAAAAAGGCCCAACAACTCCCATACTGTAAGGTTTGAGCCAACTGATCATGTGCACGTGACTCTAACCGCATTGCTTATGGAAGCAGGAAACAGAAATGCTACTACTAAGCAGAGAAGGTGCTTCTCCACGTAACCAGGCAGCCTTGCTTCTCTCACACTGAAGGATTTCAGCATTCTCAAAGTGAAGAGAAATGCAACTCCTTTTGTTTTCTCCTTCCTGCTTTCTTTCCTTCGCTGCCTGTCGCTTTGCTATGTGATCAGTTATGATACCAAAAAGCAGAGAAAGAACTAAATCCTCAGAGCCAACTGCTAAATTTAGTTACTTCTGTTAACGTGGCACATTTGTTCAGAGAGAACAAAGTTTATATGGTGACAGGTAGAAAGAACCACAGCAAAAAGTAGATAAGCTAAGCAGCAAACACAGTTCTCCCTCTTGACTTCCCCTCCAAAATCAGCTGCATCTACAAGAAGGAATTGCCAAACCACCACTATATGAATATCTTTCATCTGCTCTGCAGCACAGGCAGACTCCAGCTCTCTCCTGCCAATGAGGAGACGAGAAACAGCATTGCTGCACATGGACAGCAATAGCATCTGTCAGAGGCCACTGCAAAAAGGAGAGCAGCGGCCTCAGCCAGTTCCCCGCAGGGTACAGCCATACTGCTGTTGTTCAAGTAAAATAAGCTTGCCCAGACCAAAGCTGGCTTTAGGATTATAACTGCATATGCAGTCAAAGGAAAGAAATCCCGAGGACCCAAGGAAGCTGCTCCTCCCCTCTGGCAGTCTGCCCAGCGCTGTACCTGCCGCAGCATGGCTGTCTGCCTCTGTGGTACATGTGCTGCTGAAGCAACGTCCCTCCTCACATCGGGCACCTTCAGCTCTCTGCTCCAGAGCGTTTGCCGGGATGGGAAACCACCTTGCAGTCCCTGAGAGCCATAAATGTACTCTGGGGACAAGTTCTTTTGCAGCCTTGTATTTACTGCTTTATTCAGCTTTGTCACCTCCAACTTTTTGGCTCCCAACTAACAGACTTTGAAAATACCTCTATAAAAATCTTAAAGCAAATCACTAAGTTACTCAGCATGTTCCCGGGTACAAAAGTGTTTGGTTATTAAGCATTGGATGTCCCCATGCAGGCGCCGGCAGCGAGGCCTCCAGGCGCAACCTGTGGGGAGAGGCCGGGGCACCCGGTGCCCCACAGCAGGCTCTGGATGGTTCCAAATGGTTCCTCAGGGCTCCGCAAAGGCAGTGGTGCCTCTGTGCAAATGTCCGAGAAAAAGCAAACACTGTGAGGGAAGAAGTGTGCAAAACAGATAGGAAGGGGCTCCAGGTACCAGGGAGTGTCCCCTGCAGCCTGTGCAGAGCCCATGGCAGAGCCGGTGTCCCCACTGCAGCCCATGCAGGGCTCCAAGCCGGCACAGGAAGTGTGAGGGGGGAGCAATGGAGAGGAACTGCTGTGGGCTGACTGCAGCTCCTGTGCTGTTCAGGGGTCCGTTGGGGAACGAAGGAGAGGCTCTGAGCCTGGGGGAAAAAGGGGGACAGGAGATGAAAATAGTGGTGGTCTTATTTATTTAGTTTTTTTAAATCACTGTCTGAATCTCATGTAGGCAAATAAATTAATTTCACCCAAGCTGAGTTGTTTTGTCTGTGACAGCACCTGGCAAGTGACGTCCCTGTCTTACCTTGGCGCACAGAGCTTTTTGTCAGTGAGCAAGAGGGTGGGAGCTGGCAGTGGCCAACATCAGCCCACCACACAGAATTTGGTTAAAAAAATATCATCACAGGAGTGTATGACATCTTGTCCAACATTACACAAAGCCTTTTGGGCCAACTTCCAGTTCGTTTAGGCCTTACAGAAGAAAACTATGTGCAGGAGACCCCTCAGGAAATGAAGCAATAGTGTTTGGAATCTAACTACTAGAATGCTGTTGGGGTAGGGAGTGACCATTATGGCTGACATTTCTTTTGGACACAAGACCTTAAAGCCTTTTGTTATAAAGAATTTTGTGGCCACGAAAAGGGCACACATGATGGCATTGGCACATCTGGTTTCTGGCATTTACTTCTCTATTGATGTAGTAAGGAGGCATGAAAGCACCAGTGCTCTGAAAACTTACTAATGGCTAAAATAAACCCTGGAAATTATGTGGAAAATATTATTAAAAGGAAGTCATTTAATCATATTACTTAACTTCTTAGCTTAACTTTGGATGTGGAATAGAACCAAAGGGGAATCATTAGTCTGTATGCTCATTTGGTATGTTTTCTACTTTCCTGTCCAAGGCCAATGCAGCATGATAGAACTTTTCCTTGAAAAAACACAGGAGTTCATTTTCAATCTTGATAGCTACTAAGACAAACATTTTGAAAATAAGATTGCTCCTAACTGAGGTATTGTTTTAATATGCAAGATACATGAGTTACCCTATTCATCTCAATGGGGAGTTAACTCCAGGAACTAATGCCTTGCTAAGAGTCCAAATGCTTTTAGCACATGTGAGTGTAGGTGTCCATTTCACTTTCCCACAAAAAATGACTGCAACTGGACAGATTATCTTACTAATTACCAGAACTGCCAAGTGAGCAAAAAACATGAAAGTCGCCATCACCGCAGTTATATGCCTGTTCTCTCTCTGCAATATCTCTTTCCTTGTGAAAGGCTGAGCACCTGTGATACAGCTCAGGGGGATACCAAGCTCCAAGGGGTCCAGTTCAACCCTGTGATGATGGCATGCACTGTGGGCTTTTTCCCCTTCACAAATCTAGATGACATTTAGGAGGATGGAATGACAGTCTGAGCCAGTTTCTGCCTCTGTCTACTGACATGCATTTTCCCCAGGGTCCTGGTTTAACAGGTAGTTCTAACAGAGCTCTCTGTCTTTCCTGACAGTGTTAGAGGCAGGAACCATCCTGTTCCAAACACTGAGGTATCTTTGCCGGGCCACACTAGACTCCAACCTTTGTTATCAGCAGGAATGCACGTGGACTATATTTGCAGTCTTGCCTGCAGGTCCTAACTAAAAGTGTCTTTTTGTCTTCTCAAAGAAAATAAGTCTGACACACCAAGAGCCAGTTGCATACAGATCAGCACAGGAAAATACTCCTGCTGTAAATGAATTCCAAGAATGGATATGTACGAAAGAAAAAACAATGACAGGTATCTGATAAAGAGAAGAAGGAAACAAACATCTGTCAGTTTTTTAATTAGCAGCTAGATGTTACTGTTGTTACAGAGATCTGTGGTTGAAAAGCCCTTTTATTGATGTAAAAAATGTGTTTGCATTAGAGAAAGCAGTTACATCACAAAAGACTTTGGAAAAATGGGCACTTTTCTCCTGAAAACATCTGCACTGTAAGTAAAAGTATCATATATTTGTTTAACTATCTGGCTAAGAGTGTAATATATAACATCCCTGAGATAACCATTAGAAAACTCAGCTTTTCCTGAGATGGCAGTTAGAGCCTAAAGGACAGAGACAGACGCCTCTTCTCCAGGCAGCATGCAAGCAGGAGCAGACAGCCCTGCAGGGATTAGCCAAGTCCAGACATTATCTCCTCCTGTTCTCAAAAGTCTGAAGAGATCACATGGGACAACACCATTCAGTAAAACCAGCCACCATGGCTGGGGGACCAGGGCTGACTGCAGTACCATACTGGGGCAGCTGGACAGGACTGTCTGGTGAATAATTTCTGCTCCCACAAAAAAATAAAAATTGTTGCTATTACTGTCAGGGAATATTTTAAGGGCATTATAAAAGATAAAGCCATTACACTGGGTGTTGAAGGCTCACAAATACTGTGGAGGGCTGGAGGCTTCTGGAAGCAGATTGAAGTGTATTGAAGTGAAGATTCAAGAGTAGGGGAAAGCATTTGACCATACATACCACCACCCCAACTCTTAAGTTCCTAGTGTTCACCTTATCTGCAAAAGTATCATCCAGTCTGATCCATTACCAAACCCAAAAGCATAATTGAAAATAACCTCCATATGCAACAATTTAGCATTGAAAACTTTGTAGTTGGCTGCACCTACAAGTTTCCTGTTGTCTAATAAAATCATCACATACTGACATATTGCAGTATATGATGCAAATATATCGGACAGAAAGTTTCTGCATTCACCATAGTTCTCAATTAAAAAAACAAACAAACAAACAAACAAAAAACAAGAGGAAGGTAAAAGCCAAGTTGGCAGAATGGGAGTCACATAATCACAGAATATCCTCAGTTGGAAGGGACCCACAAGGATCATCAGTGTCCAACTCCTGGCTGCACAAAGGACCACACAAAAATCAAACCATATGTCTAAGCATTGTCCAAATTCTCCCTGAACTCAGGCTGGCTTGGTGCCATGACTACTTACCTGGCCTATTATCCTTAATTTGTTAAACAAATTGAAAAGCCTTAGGGAAGTGAAGACATCTTTGATGTTCCACTTCAGTCTTTCTACCTTCACCATTATTTTATAGAACTTATTGCATCATTCTTTTAAAGAAACTTCAAAAATTATTTTAAAAATCCGCAAGGAAATCCCCAAACTAAATAAAAGCTTTCTGATCACTTACTTCCCAAACATGCCGGTCAGTTGCCTAGGAAAAAATAGCCTCACAATTATATCCAAAAGCTAAAAGATCTAATGTAAATGCTTCCAAGACTTGGTTGCTTCAGCAGTACAAAAGTACACCAGGAGTCTTTACATGAGAACATCTCCCCAACAGAACTACTGATGTAAGCTGAAATTACTACCTGATCAATCATAATAGATCCACAGCTGTATACAGTAAAGTAGTTCTTTTTAAAACCATCAAAACTATAATCCATTGGTATTTTAAAATAAATAAATAAACAAACAAAAATAAAACCCAAACTCTTTCTGATGTACCTGAAAAGTAATGGGAGGCAATAAATGTCTGAATCACAAAGCTTATGTTAAGCAGATCCAGGCAGGACGCACTACCTGGTGTGTGAAGGTTATCATGGTTGTCCCAGCTGGGTTCTCCCAGTGGCTCCTCAGCTGCGGGCTCTGGCTCCACACTTGGCAGCAGTCTAATCTCTTGTCCTGGAACACCGTGGCAACTGTTGCCATCTCCAACACAAAGCTTTTACAAGTAAAACTAAGTGGAAGAAAAAGTGCACATGCTGCCATGAGGATTGAAGAAGACCCACTGAGTACTGCACAAGATACTCATATGCTGCACCTTCCTGGTATTTGCCCCAGTCAGGAGAACCCAAACCCTCACTGCCTTCTAGCTTAAATGCTACTAGCACCCAGTTAGCTGCCTTACTCAGTCAGCCTTCATCCAAGCAGAAATCTCCTTCAGATGGTATTTAAATTCAGATTACCATTAAAAGCAGTTGATAAGTAACTGCTCAGAGCTTCAATTTAATCTGTTGACTGGGTCTGCCAAGAAATATGAGGAGGTATAATATTTGAAATGCGTTACATACTTATCACAGAATCATAGAGGTTAGGAGGGACCTCTGGAGGTCATCTAGTTCAACTCCCTGCTAAAGCAAGTTCCCTACAATAGGTTACACAGGAAAGCATCCAGACAGGTTTTGAATATCTCCAGAGAGAGAGACTCCACAGCCTCTCCAGGAAGCCTGTTCCAGTGCTCTCTCACCTTCAGAAGCTTTTCCTCCTGTTCATATGGAAATTCCTATGTTCCAATTTGAACCCACTGCCCCTTGTTCCACTGATGGGCACCGCTGCAGAGAGTCTGGTCCTATTCACATGACTCCTGCCCATTAGATACTAATAAGCATTGATAAGATCCCCTCTCAGTCTCATCTTCTCCAGGTTGAACAGTCCCAGGTCCCACAGCCCCCTCCTCATAAGGGAGATACTTCAGGCCCACAAATAATCTTTGTGGCCTTCTTCTGGACTCTCTCTCTCTAGAAGTTCCCCATCTTTGTTAAACTGGACAAAGTACTCCAGGTGTGGCCTCACCACAGCAGAGTAGAGGTGAAGGAGAACTTCAGCGTTGGCCACACTCTTTTCAATGTGCCCCAGGATACCATTGTGCCTCCTGGCCATAAGGGCATGCTGCTGTTAACTGCTCAACCACTTAAAATCTTCATACATGCAACATGGTTTACAACTATTTTTATAAGGATTAATACAGAGCTATACATAGTGTACACTAAATAATTTCCTTTAATATTTTCTTCAGATATTAAGTGTAATCAAGAGAATACTTTCAAGATAAATCGACATTTGACAGGCGAAAAAACTGCTCTTGAATCATTAATAAGAAGGACAGGATATTATTAAGAGAGAATTGCTTTCAACCCTTCTAATTATGATCAAGCAAATACTTCATAAGCCTGAAATACTTTGGATCTGTAGCAAGCCATGAGAATGATCACTCTGCCAAGATAGTTATCTGCTCAGATCTGAGACATAATTATGGCCAGTGAAACTCCTAATCTTGAAAGACCTTCAATTTAATTCTTTATGCTATCAATCTCCCTCTCTCTCTGGATTTCCTCCACATTACATTTGGCATGATTAACTGTAAGTGGGGAATAGGTCCACAGAATTACATGCCATCTGAACTGGGACAAGGAAGGATTATTCAGCACATCATGTAAGAGAGACAACTTTAACATTAACCACTTGTGTGCTGGGATATGAGGCAATCACAGGGGCAAAAATCCATTATAGATGGCATACCAGATAGACATGCAGGGAGAGGACCAAGCGGATGCCAGTGCTCATACTGCACAGTGGTAGCATTAAGCTACTTGATACTGAAGCAGTTTCTCCAGAGGAAGCAGAAACCAAATCAAGAAAGAACAATTTCCTAGTCATGTCACTGGGATCCAGTCACTGCAAGAGATAATAGAATTGTGGTAAAATCATTAGATATGGCAGTGCTACCAGAAGCCAGGCTGCCATTCCAGGCAGACCACATACCTAAGCTTCAAAACATATGCTGAAATATTTTTGGAGATGGCTGGCAGTGAGGACTGCACATAAGTTCTGAGCAAGAGTTACAGATCTGGTAACTCAAACACAGTAGCAGAATTACGGATCCATGCCAGTGGGCACCACAGGGCGATAGAACTACCACACACTCACAGGTTACTAACTGTAAATAACAAACACTGTGTGAAGCTGATGTGACAAATTATATCATTGAGTCCAGTGATTAGAAACTAGGAGTGTAAACTATAATCTTTGATTATGGGATGCTTAGAATGCAGGTTGATTTGTGTTCTGCATTCTTGGTTAGTCCATGAGGTTCCAACCCTAAATCACTCAGTATGTGACATGCAGACTTCTCATGTAACAATTACTTCTTCTCTCGGATTTCAGACTATAATGGAAAAAAAATAATCCTATTGTGATGTATCTCATCTGGCAAAACATATCAGCTCTGTTTGGCCAACACGACAAAGAGTTTCAGCAGATCTACGTTCCTTAATTAGAGACTGAATCAAATTCTGGTGTGATCACTTAATGACCCTTGGGACCATCACTGATTTTTGTATCATTTCTGAAAGTGCCTTTATGTTGTTTTCACAGAATCATCCAGCACGCATTGCATAAACAGCTAAGATGACAGGGTGTTCTCATGGCAGAGAATTTAAGATGACAGAATGTCTTGGAGAACACAAGCATATTCCACACTATTGCCATATGGTTGTATTCTAACAGCAAGAAAAGAAAAAAAGCAAGGTTTCTTTTATAAGAAAGATCCATCTGTAAGTGGGCTATAGGCCCAGCTTAGCAAATCTGTAAACCTGCCTTAAAACACAAACTAAATTTAAGTGAAAGCAACTGGCTTCTCTCCATCTAGCTGTAGAGTGTATTTAATATAACTGCAGCTAGAAAGACAGTCCATAGGGCAACTGGAGTCTCTGATAGATGCTTATCAGCAGAGCAGCAGCAGAATTTAGGGGTACTCTTTGAGATTTTCCACACCACAAAACATTCCATATACTAATTTTAAGAATAATTTTCAAAGGTTCTCACATCCTAGCTTTAAACACACTGGTGGGGAAGCAGATCTGAAACTCAAAAATCTCCTGGTCTTTTCTCATGTGTTGAGTCATGGAGTGCCATTGGTCTGTGATGAATTGATTTGATATTGACAGATGCTGAATTATGAAACCCTATGGGTAGAAAGAGCTTCAACATCATTGTAATTTATTAGCTGCTGCAATTTTGTGCCAGTATGAAATACTCATTTTGGCAATCATGCAGCAAAATAATCAATATTTAATATTATTACTAAAAATATTGGCAAGTTATATCTTTCAACCATTTCAAACATTCAGATAATTCTCCTATTTACTTCTGACATAAAAAATTTTATAAATAAATCTATTTCCTTTCAATTACCAATCTGAAGAAAATTAATTTGCAAAACAATGTACTGTAGCATTTCTGAAATACTGTTCCCCAAAACAGAAATTGAAATCTCTACAGTACAGGGTTAATTACTTTGTATCCAATGTAAAAATAGCTCTACTTGTAGTAGGAAGGTTATGATCATTTATCTGCATAAACGTGTAGAAAGCTGCATTATATGTGCCTGCACTGCACTCGTCGTGAGAAGAACAAAAAAACAACTTCATACTGCAGTGTAACAGGTCATTAATTTTTGAGAGCAACTATCTCCCTCTGTTAAACTCCAATCTATTTCCTCTTTTCCCCTTCCCCTCCAATTTGTCTAACATACAATATTCTTCATGTAAATCTTAATGAATTTATTGACGAAAATGTTTTGGTCTAGTGGTGAACTCTGTAATTTGCTGTGGGAGAATATTCATCCCCTGCAGGTGCTTCTGGGGGAACTCGGTTGTTTGTTGTGGAAGTGGAGCAAACAGAAAGTACAGCACTCATTAAACCAGACTGTGCAGCCAAGAATAAACCTCTACCTCATTCAGGTAGATTCCGATTTTTTCCATTTCCCTTCTTACAGCACTGAGCTTAACACAAGAGAGTGTGCCAGCAGCTGCATCTATGATATTCAGATTTCTTACCAGAGCTGAAGTGTCTCAGAAATTCAGTGTTTGCTTTTTGCTTCCAAGTGACAAGGATAAAAGGTACTATCTGCACTCATGACTAAAGGCTTATTTCTGCAAGCAATTAATCTCTGTCTCAAATTAGTTGAGTTTCTATTCATAATAAATTTAAATCATATTTAATAAGAAAATTCTTATTATTAAATTTATTACAAAAATTCTTACTATATTTCATTTATTTTCCATACTTAAATGTGAAAAAAACCCAAGCAACCAACAAACAAAAAACTTACAGCAACAAAACACAGCTATTAATTCTTATTCAGATTTATTTCAAAGCAGTAAAGTTTTTTCCCTTGGTTTCAATAAACAATTCCAAGCAGGGATTTTTGATGACTTTTAATGAATTCACTACCTTATTATTAAGAACTGCGCTCATTTCAGCTCTTGCCTGCAGAAATTTTGAGAGATGTCAGATCCTAATTCTGAAAATAATTCCCAATATTTCCAAAGTATTTCAGATCGGACCGAAGCTTAATGCTGAGGTTAAATCATCAAATCTGTCAATTGAAAGAGTAACATCCCTGACAAAGCAAAAGCACTGGATGGACACAAATAAAGTTCAAACTCACATACAAAGGAAAAACACAGTGGAAATTATTTCAGTAGGATTTTCCACTGAAAAGAGGCAAGATACTACAGGAGACAGATACAAAACAGGGGGTGACAAATCACAGGTCTGCAACTCCAGACTGCGCATCGTTAGTCCCAGGTTTGGGCTATGATAGCCAGCACCTCCACACAGGGTCTTGGAGTGCACAAAGCCTGGGCTGATGCCTTTGAAACCATCCATCCGCTCACAGAAGCAAGAGCAGTGCAGCACAGAGGCATCAACATCATTTAGCAACAGGTTTAGATACACCATCAGTCTAGTCATTTGTCACTGCAGCTTGTTAGTAATCTATTTTCCCTTCTGAAAGCTTTACCAGCAGAATTCTCAAGGGATCCCAGTGGCAGCCCAAGTACCCAGCCAGGTGAGGAATCCCTGAAATGCAACGATGCCACTCCTGTGAGTAAAAGGAGCCTAAACTCTGTACAGTGGGACAAACATCAACAGGATGTGGATTTCCAAATAGCCTAGTAGGCTGGCTTGCTTAAAATTAATGCAAACTCAAAGGAAAACTAAACACTTGGGCTAACAAAGGCCACCATGTAACTGATAAATGGGTGTTCAACTGTAGAGACAGTTGAATCCTACTCCAGGGAGGAAAGACGACACAGCATTCAAAAGTCATGGGAAGGAATACCAGAAAACGAACAAGAAAGTGGCTATGATTGTCTAACATGGACAAAGTCTTCTAAAGAAATTTAAGTCCTGAATCTGGGGGCTCTGCATCCAACAGCTGGTGAGCGACAAGGTGATTGCCATACACATTGCCCTGGCAGCAGAAAACCAGTGTTGGAAGTACTCCTTCCCCAAGAGTGGATTGTGTCTTGCTCTTGAGGAGGACTTTGCTGAGCTAACTATACCATCCCACCCAGCAAAACTCAAGTGAAGGAGGTCACAGCCCCAGCCATATTTTTCTTTATCGTATTTCTCTGCGGAGTTATCAAGCCCCACCTTTTAAATCATGGCACTGAGACCATAAGGGCTGATCATTTCATATTAATAGCATACTTAGTGCTGCCTCCAGCTCTTCCATACTGAACAGGTGCCTCTAAATTCACAGGGCTTTTTGCCATTTATCTCTTTGACTCTCAGCGAAGAGCAAATTAAAAATTGCACCACTGAGTACCAAGATACCAGAAACTTCCCTCTAGGCACACTGTCAACAAAAGTGCTGGAAGTGTGCAACAAACAGACAAGAGCCTCAGCAAGCCACGTGACTCAGCTTTGTGTTACACAACCAGGTCAGAATGAAGGGATCACAGGAGCAGTTAGTACTCAATAGAATGACCCCTCAGCCCTGAGATAATATCACTGCTACCTTGGCAAAGTTCATGTCGGCAAAGCAGAAAAACTGGCTGCTAAGCAGCTCCCTGAGGGATAAGTTGCATTACCAGATCTTACATCTGGCTGCAGACAGAATAGAAGTTATCTTCTATGTACCCCAGGAAATTCCTGGAATGTTTCCTCTCTGCTGTATTGTATTTTTAGCAAATGTTAGGTAAGTTGAAGTCTCCCATGAGAACAAGGGCAAGCAATCGTATGATTTCTGCCAGATGCTTACAGAATGTTTCATCCATCTCTTCATCCTGGTTGAGAAGTCTATAGCAGTCTATAGGCTCACCAGGATGTCACACTCATTGGCCTTCCACCAAACCTGACCCATAAAGATTCAATATTCTCATTCCCAGTATTGAGCTCTACAATATCAAAACATTTCCTAACATAGATAGCCACCCCATCATCCCTCCTTCCTTCTCTATCCCTTCAAAAGGGCTTATAGCTCTCCACTGCATCTCTCCAGTCCTCAGAATGAGCTTAACATGTATTGGTGACTAAGTCATAGTTTCCCTGCTGCACAATGGCTTCCAGCTCCTCCTGTTTGTTGCCCATGCTGTCTCCATTACTGCCGATGCACTTCAGCTGGGCTATCAGTCACACCCTTGACCCTGGAATGTTACCCCTAGGTTCATCTCTAGTGAGCCTGTTTTTATTCCCTTCTCCCTTCAAAACTACAGTAAGGGATTAATTTACACATGTTCTGCTATAGATCTCAGCCATTTGTTCAGTTACATGAACTCATGCACAGATTTTAAAATATCTTTTTACTTAAGTGTCCAGGACACAGACTCCAGTTATCCTGAAACACAGGAGTTAAATGAAACTCATAATGCGGTCATGAAGTTTTATAATTCTTACAGCTCCTCCTCCTTTGAATGAGACTATTAATGGAATCGTAACAACAATAAAATTTAAGTCTACAGTTTAACAATTGCTGCAGTTGTCCAAATGACAGCTTAGAATTCACCTATATCATTCATAGGTTGCAAAAAATTCAGGTGTCAGAGAGTTAGAAAACTCAGAAAGTAAAGTGCTACTCAGAAAGTAAAGTGCTACAGTTTCAAGCTACTTCTACGTTACCACGCTATATCAGCGCTGCCCATAAAAGGATTGTCATATCAGGCTTCCAGATGATATGAAGTTGTACAATTGAATTGAATATAAAAATGAAAATCTTAGTATTTATCAGGTAACTATTAGCCTAAGTTAGTTTCAGAAAAAGATCAAAGTCTAATGGACTGTCTTGATCATACAGACTTAGTGTGACACCTATTCACAAATGCTTGCAATAGGAGGTTTTGACACTATTTTGGAAACTTATTCTGGGCATTTTGTAAGAATTGACATGAATTGCCAGTGGAGGAAGCCACGTTCCTGGGCTCAGCTATAAGACTGAGTGGTTCTAAAATATCTAGGAACAATGCTACACATGCTTTAGCACCATTAATGGCGCTTTAATTGCTAGCTCACAGGCTGACAAAAGTCTGAATCTTCTGATCCAGAAGAAAGCAGAATATTCAAACATAATGGCAACCAAGAAATAGTTAACTTTAATCACACTCAATTTTGTTCCAGGAGCTGTTAATATCATTGTAGCACAAATATTTGATGCACCTACAATAAGCATAAAGAATATTTAACTGATTTGTATTTCAGTAAACTCTGCCTAGTCACAAGCTGATAGAATACAAACAAAAAAGAGCAATGACAGAAAATGAGGAGATGGCAGAGAATAATTAGTTTCTTTGTCTCCGTGTTGATCGTAAGCTGCTCAGCACGCAACTCTCCTCAATGGATGTTCTTGGTTTAACAAAAAACAGGTTGCTTAGAATGTGTCTGCAGAGACACTGAAACACAGCTGTGCTGCACCTGCTGAAAAGGTGGTTGATTAAGCTCACCTAACTTCATGTAAATGCATCAGTGAAGAGGTGCAGAGGGAGGGGACCCCCAGATTGACACAAGCCAGCATATATGGCATTTATTCTTCTTCATTTGCACTTGATCACTTGTTATTCCATTTTCATCACTTTTATTATCTGTGCTAGCTAGCTGCTATCAATACATTCACGTTTTCAATTTACTGTCAAAAAAAGCCTCCAAAGAAACAAATGTCTGGGTGAGATAATACTACTAGGTGCAGTGTATGGGAAAGAAGATGAATTACTCGGTTTAAAAACAGATTAAGAAATAGAAAAAAAAAGCCACCAAACAGAACATAGGAATAAGCTTTCAATGGTGTGTCGAAGAAACACTCTGTTACAGAAACTGTTTATTCCATAATCATCAGTTATCTAGGAAATGGAACAAACATTCGAGTGTTAAATGAAGGCACCAATGGCTGATAAACACGAACATAAGTCTTCTTAAACCACAGCACAGCACACAAATCCTCAAGAGAAACACAGGAAAACGGTGAAGGAAGTCACTTGGTAAAAGACCATGGTGACAAAGTTGTATCACTCACAGAACAAACGGACTCAATTCAGAACATTTAAAATTTCTCAGAATCTGCAATCATTCTGACAAGCTCACACAGATCTTCTTGATGTGCAATGCCAATCAAAAAAAAAGCAAAATAAGACTAACAAACACTTGTGATGTCTAAAAACTCTAGCAACTGGAGAAAGCAGTATTTCTTAAGGCTTACATGGAAGGTTTTGAGTCAACCGAAATACATCTTATATATTCTGATCAAGGTGTACCCCTGAGGGCTTTGAGATGGGAAGTGGTTGTATGTGTCCCTTGGCACTGCATCAGGACAAGACGACTCACAGCCTGGCACTAGGTTTTTCTGGAAGTACAGCTACACATCTTCAGGGAACCGTGACCCTGGAGGGGACACAGCAGACCAACACACACCGACTGCGAGAGACTTTGGCGATGTAAGTTCCCGAAGAACATGGAAAGGGAGGAATCCTAGTACTATTTGAAACCACCCTGCCAGTAAAAGTACAGTCAATCTCCAAATGGAGTTAACAGAAGTAAAGGTGTTCTGAAAGAAAAACATGTTGCAACATTATGAAGGCTGTTAAGCACTTTTAAGTACTTGTGAATGTGTTAATAAGAGAGGTACTGAATGGAATAGCACTGTTTTTATTTCCGTGAAACAAAGCAAAGGGTGCTAGACACAAAAGATAACTGTCGTTATACATGTGAAAGGCCTACTGTATAATTTATACAGCATGGACATCTTTTAGCTTAATGTTCAGTTTATGTACCGTCACAATGTCTTTATACATAAAAAATATATATAGCCATCTTTACAGCTTATGTCACAATGTTATAAACAAGGCATTTATGGCAAAGCCAGCAAACCTTTTTGGAAATATTATTCTACTTCCGTGTAATAAATATAGTGAGAAGGGTACTTTGTACCACGCCTTTACAAACACAGTTTCTTTGGCTGAGGAGTACACAGAGCAACATATTTGTGAAGCAAATAATTTTTTTACAAGGTCAAATACTGGGTACCTTAAAAATGTATCCCATTTTTCAAGAGGAGGGAAAGTTGTAGCCAGGTGCCTTGTTCATCAGCAGCACAGAAGGTAAGGAGTTAACAGTGTAGCAAGAAGCGATAGGAAAAACCTTTCTTCATGTGATCCTCTACTGATTTACATTTTAATTTCCCATTTATATCTTCCTCTAGAAGATATCAGCTTGAAAGACATTATTAAAGAGCTTCTATGCAGAAACAGAGCCTACACCAAGTATTTGAGAAGCCACAGAACAGTCCACTTCTTCTCTGTTGCAGGTGTCTACTCCTAATGCAGTCACAGAAAACACAAGTTCTTCTCATCTACTTGCAAGCTGAAGGTCTGCCTAGGAACCATCTGGCTATATTCAGAACGTCCAATCACTCCTCAGCATTCACAGGCTATTATCTCATGGAAGATATATACAAAAACCGTGTTACACTTCTATGTCACATGCGACAGAAGTACATGGTTTATAGAATAGCAAACCTGGTGCATGCAAGAAAATGGCTTTTTATTATAGCAATAGTGAAGAATTCCTGTATATAATGATGTTTCCTCCCTTACCTAATTTGTATTAGGTCCTCAGGACAAGGACATACACATTGCCAGAAGACTGTGCTGATAGTGTACTATATTTTATATTGAACAGGCTGTTCACTCAAAGCAAATACTACTCTCAAAAGTTGGATGTACAGGGGCAGGTTACAATGCACATCACTAGCAAGTACAGTAACTGTTAGCCAAGCTACTTTCAGAGCCTCCTAATGAGCAGTTCCTGTTCTAGGTCAGAAACAGTACTGCATTCTCAGGTCTAAGACTGCGATCCTTGCTGCAGTCAGTGCCGCTTCCAGCCTCGATTATACCAGCACAGCAATGGCAAAATGCATGAGCATGAGGAAGACTCCAGTATGAGCTGTCAAATTCCAATGGGAAAAAAAATCTATCTAATAGAAATACACTCTAACTAAATGACAGAGTACTTGCATATTCATCCAAAAGCTCATGTATTTGGATAGGACATCATATTTGGATTAGATAATGTATAAGGTCCTTTCCAACTCAAACCACACTATGTTTCTATGATTCAATGATTTGACTAAGATTTCAAATTAAGCCCGAGATATCATTCTATGTTCAAGTCACTGCAATGCAAGAATTAATAGCATTTGCATTGTTTCACATCAGTAAAAGCCTTCAGCTTGATAGTTGAACACAAAAGCAAAACAGTTGCTTGAGACAAAATACTATTATCACTTCTAATGAGCTGGTGTATTCTTATCAAGCAGTTTGAACACCCAACAGCAATAAAAGAGAAGCAAGCATCACTGGTAGTTTATTGACATCTGTGACAATGTGCCTGACATCTTAAGTGTCATTAATGTTTTCATCTACATGCTTAAAATAAAAGCTGTCTATACAATTCCTTGATAGCTCTCTCTGAAGATGCTGGAAATTCACTGTAACCTGTCACAGTTCCAAAGAACCTTCTGTAATAAATCTGGACATAGCATGGGAAGGTTAACTCTGCTGATCTTCAGATCTGACTGAGTTTCCCTGGTTTATAGCACTACGGGGAGAAATACCAACATCACAAAGAAGGTATCTGGCAACTAGGCAATAATGAAAACACAAGAAAGAAGGTCGATACTGGGCAGAAAAACAAAGTTATGTTCTTACAGAAATGTGTTGGTTTCATCTTCTATTATAATTCAAAGCTCATAACTTCTTAGTTCTTTTTTCCATCCTTTTCTTGAGGCCATCCTGCTTCCCACCTCACCACATGGATAATAACAGAAGCGCTGCAAATCCCAGAATGCTTTAGACAGTTCAGTCTCTGAAATTTGAGTTCATAAGAGAGTAGTTCTATCACTGCACACTTTTCTCGGCTGCTTTCAGGGCATCCCTCACTACCCAGAGCAATTTCTGAATTAAATGCTAATTCTGTTGGATACAGCCCTTTCCATTCTATCTGTCTGCTGACAATTATTGGACAGCACATTAACATTCCAGAGTCACATATGCCACTAAGTAATTATCACAAGCAGCAGAAAGTTTTAGGTCCATGCTACTGAGTATGATAAAATAAATAAATGTATGATAAATGATACATTTACATGATAAATAGATAAATGTATGATAAAATCTCAGCAGAAAGATTTTGAAGTGGGCACAAAATTAGCAGAGTTCCCCCCCACTCTTAGTTGCACAGAAAAAAAAACCAAAACCTTTTTACCTGTAGTCACAGAGATGAAAGCCATCCCCAGTGTTCAGTTAAACCAAATTAGATTTGGGGACATAAGTTAATTTTTAATAATCTTGCTAAAGGATTAAATTGTTTCAAAATTACCAAAATTAGACATTTTTATTTTCTTCAATAAGGTTGGGATTTTTTTTTTTCTTTCAATTATGTTTTCAAAACCATCATACAAGAAAAAAAAAACACAACCAATTGAAGGAGATTGCAAAGCATTTCACACCTGTTTCTCTTAAATCCTGTTCTCAAAGTAAACAAGCATCTTCTTTAGTGTCATTAATGTAAGTGAATTTCAATGAATATTTTTGTGATTTCTAAGATAGCATCTCAGGACTCTACATCATAGTTGGAGTCAACTGTATGACATCTCCTGCTATCCTTTTACCAGTGCCAACGGAACATAAAGTATATTTTGTGTGACATGAAGGGAATGACTTCGCCTTTGCATAATTCTTTTGCTGCCCAGAAAGTACAATAGATCAAAGGGGTCTTAGATGGCTCGTCTATTCAAACAGAAGCATTAAATAGATGTATTACTAATCTGTCATTCCTTGTTCATGCTTCATGAGTTGTTAGAATGTCTTTTTTCTCACTGTACCTTCTTTTTTTTTTTCCCCCTGAAGACAAGCTTAACACTGCTTACTGTGTACCAAAAAATATATATATATGTAGGCTTGGCATTCCCATTTGACCTCCTGTAACATCCACAGTAACTGAAAATTTCCAAGAAGGATCCCAATCTTAATGCTCGAGTCACCAAACATTTGCAAGCAAGTAAATTATTGACAAAGAAATAAAAACCTCACGTCATAGATGATGGCACTCTTCTTCACATAAGTGTTCTAAAGCAGGACATAAAACTTCCTCATTCTTATAATAAATTGTATCTGAAACGTTACTGGAAATAAGTTATATAGTAGATTTGGGTTTAAAAAGATACAATTTACACCTTGGGAGAAAACTGTTAAGCTGTATTAATATCTACAGAGATACTGTAGATAGACCTAAGTCCAGATGAAGATAATTTGATCAAGAATATCAATCCTGGTTTGTTTTTTTTTTTAATATTTCTTACTGTATCTGTATTCCAATATCTAGAATTTATAAGAGATATTTAATGCTGCAGAACTTCAAAGTGAAAATGGAGTTCAAAAGATTCAAAATATTGGTTTTATTTTCTGTAATTTCCAAGGCAGCATTATAAAAAAAATTCAGCATATAAAAACTTTTGCCCTGCCAATCTAAGAAACTTTTTCTCTTGGTCTGACTCCAAACGCTGTTAAAGTTGTGCATCACTGAGATTAATCGTGATGTAAAGGGAGCTGTGAATTTTATTACGAGAATGTACTGATGTATTGTCTAGGGGCAGCAATTAAGCACTGGCAAGTATTCCTATGTCCTAATTCCTGGTAACAAAAATTCAGAGCGCTTGAAACTAGTACTTGGGTAGAATATAAAGTCTGATCTGGAAATCAAGAGCCTCACACGCAACCCCAAGTCCCTCCACACAGTTGGTCTCTCCACTTGTAGTACGCTGAAGTTATTTCTGCACTCCAGTTTTACCTAGAAGAGGATTCTGCTGACATTAAAGTTTCTTTGCACAATTTGACATACTACTTTAATTTTGAAAACTCATTTTGCTGTCATTTTATCTATTACTCCAAAACTTCTTTGAGACTTAAAATCCCTTTCAGAAGTCAACCAGCTGGAAAAAGGATTTCATATCTTAAGAGCCGCAGCCACACACAGGCCTGCCATGCCAGATGGCTTATGTAGGACATCTATATTCCTCACCCTTCTACAATAACATTTCTCTATTCTAACATCCATCTCCTCCTTCACTAATATTACAGTATCACTAGTCAGGGAACTAGGGAGGAAAAATACAAACTATCTTTCTATCTGTGCACTTTAAATTCATTGTTTACTTGTTGTATGCTGCTCAGTAAATCACAGGAGAATTCCTGAGGATTCCCCATGCTTTTCTGCAGACGCCAGTATAATCTGCACATATCTGGCTGGTAATATGAGAGCCTGGGACGTCACAGGGGTGCTGCACAGCACAGAGAGGTGCAGAGCTATGCTGCAAGGCAGCAGCACGGACAGCTTCCGTGGGACGGCACACAATAATCAGTATTTATTTTGTTTGTTTTGGATCATTAGCAGTGAAGTCAACATATCCCTTGCACACCAGCTGTCAGTTGCTATCTAGAGAATGCTTCGCTGGGCACAGAACTATAGCACTGAGAAATAAAAATGAGCCAGTCCAGGTCTTCTCAGGATAAAACTGATTCTTACACAGATCCTGCCTACAGCTTTTTCCACTTGGTTTTAAAAGCCTGATAGCAACAAAGTACCTGATATTCAATTTACCTTTCCCTTTGTCTAATTCCATCTTGATTCTCTTAATTACGTTACCATGTACCACACTAATTGGTGTTCACACATGGCCAGTTCAGCTACAACTGGTCAAATTTATTGCCACACCTCACATAACTTGGGATTTCTTAAAATGCCACTTGTGCTAGTCATGCAATCCCTTACAACAGGGAAAGTAGGGAAAATACAACCACTGTTTTCCACAGTTCCTTTTTCCAGTGGCTGTGCTAACGGAAAGGCTGGGACTCAATTTGCGTTTTCCTAATCCCCCCACCTCTCTCCTTGTGTCAAGTAGCTCAAACTACCAGAGATGTATTTAGGCTCCACCGTAACAGAAAAACCCAATGAGTAGAGACATGCCTTCTGCTCACATCCCAAACACCAGCCAGCCACCACCTTACCTCCTGGCATCCAAGGAAAATTTGCTACTAGCAATGTTGTCTGTGCAGCTCTTATCAGATAATGATACTGTATTTCTGCAAAAAAAGAACAGTCTGCAAATTAAAAAAGCATACAGATATATGGCAATGGATTCTAAAATGAGCTATAACAACTCTGTGGTACTAACATCTCCCTCACTACTAATATAATTGTTTCACAGATTAAAGGTATGATTGTGAGCTTATATGATATATCTGCAATGCAGGCAATTGCTAGAACCCATTGTGCAGAACATGAAGCCAAGTGATGTTTCCAGTGTTCTGTGGGCAATTTGTATTAAAGCACAAATCACATCCCAAGCAAACACCAAGCCACAGACAGCTTCTTCCTCTGAAAAATAAGTTATGGAATTCTTGTAAATGTTACAAAGTGGCAAGGCGCAGAGGTGAGAAGTTACTCTCATACCTTGCCACTATGCTTCCAAGCCAGCACCTTGCTCTCTTCATTTAATTAGCAAGAACATGACAGTCTCCATTTTAGGATGTCAAAAGAACACAGTACATCTCAGAGAGATGCAGATTAAGATAAGGTCTATTTCATGCACATCAGAGAACAGGGAGTAACAAATGTAGGTTAACAGAGCAATCTTTAAAAAAAATCTCTAAGCAAACTGACAAGAAAATGACTTTTGCCTGAGATAAGCATGTGGCTTATGGGATCTTCCTGTTACTTCTGCAGCTCTCCATATTTACCTGTGGAAAGCATCTTTCATCTATCTGAACAGCTCCAACAGGAGACCAGTTTAGAAATTCTAGGTACATCACACCAGTGCAGAAAGGCAATGCTGATTTGGGGAGTACTGTATGTATTTTAGCACCACATAAATTTACAGAGTAGGTCCTGATCGAACCTAGGCTTATATAGGCACAAAGTCAGGCACAGGAACAAGGCAGAAATCCCGCTGGCAGAAAGGTGCAGCAAGATGCAGTGCTACTGCCAGGTAGTAGGCACCAAAGGACAGATTTTCACCCCAGCAAATATGGTGAAATTTATTTTTGTTTATCACACAAGGTTTCCATGGAACCAACTAGCAGTGAAAAAGCTATTAATGATTTAGCAGGGTGGCGTGATTTCAGCACAAACAAACTAACTTTGTAGAAAAATTAGCTAAGACATCGGACAGGTGTCTCACCAAGCACCTCTCCTTGCCTGGCTTCCAATGTTCTGCACCAATCACTCCAGAAAATTATTTTATACAGCTGCCCACATCATTTTTTTCAGAGTTTTTCCCTTCCTCTGCATGCAAAATAAACTGAAAAAGCATGAATGAAGGAGCAACAGTTTTAAATAACACTTTAAAATACTTCAATGTCCACCAGAGATCTTTTCCAGTCTGCTCTCATAAGGAAACAGCTTGTGAAGACAAGAGCTGTAAATCCACTCAGGGGGAACCGCATTGATCTCATTGCTCACCAGACACAGAGCCATGGTGCTGGTGTCTTTTTCTTGGAAAACTCCTCCGGGTTTCCCTGTGCAGGCAGTGGGAAGGTCAGGCAGCACACAGTGAAGGCAGACAGCATGGCAGCTTGGGGGTGGCTGCTCCCCTCCCCAGCATGAGCATCAGCTCAGCTAGGAGAGGCCCAGAAGACCATCTTGTACAACACAGCTCCTGCCTGCCTTGCTGAAACAGTCATTTAGCACCACAGGAATGAGGTGCTCTGGTGTACGTCACCAGCAGCCCCAAAGATTTACAGGGCAAATCTGGAGTGCAAGCACTGAACTGCAGCACTGCTAATGGAATAAGTTATAGGGAACGCACAGGGGAATAGAGAAGGCCTGCAAGCAAATCCCAGCAGTCTTACACATGCCAAGTACTGTATTGCACCACAGCTCACACCCAGAAGTAAGAAAAAATGGCAAAATCCAGATCCAAAGGACTCTACTTCAGTGCCTGTAACTACTGTTAAATACATAATTCAGCTAATCAAACACCTTCAGCACACTTGCTCACCTAAAACTGTTTGCACAGCTCTGAACTACTTGGGTGCTGCTCAAGTGTATTTAAGCGCAGAAATCAATCTGCTACTTTCATTTTTTCAGAATGGTTAAGAGATCATTTTATGTAGGATTTAATAAAATACACCTAAGGCTCAGTAAAATGCCATTCATATTTTTATGTTGTATGGTACCATTTTTATTGTGCATGAGATATTTTTTAATTTATTTCTTCATTTAAGATAGCAATGGCTATTACACATCATTACAACAGACCAAATAGTCACCCTTTTTCCTTCATGCAAATGAAGTATAACATTTCTTTACAAATTTCTGATTACTAGTAGTATTCATTGCCATTGGACTGGATGGAGAACAAAAAGGAAATTCATCTAACGTAATGCATTCATAAATCTACTATATTAAAATTAAACTCTAGCCATAAAACACAAATATATTTCACTCCAAGAGGAAAAAAAAAAACCCACAATCAAAAACCAGCAACTAGGAGGTAGAGAAGCACAATGAAATTTTTAAAAAGCTAGAAACAAGCAATAATTAAATGAATAATGCATAACACTAATAAGTATACTGGCCTATACTCATCAAGACAGTAAATAAGTTCAGTCAGCACAGAGTTGCAGATAAAGGTCATGACAAAGTTTCCATCTATACAGACTATATGGGGGCAATAGGGACCCAAAGGAGAGCATGATTCTTATTTGGAGGACTTAAAAACAAATCAGGTGATTAAGCAGCACAATTAACACATGAAAATGGGCAGAACAGGGAGTTCCAACTTCAGTGTTGTAGCATGATCCCAAGACATACATGAGGAAAGCTGTGCAAAGCAGAAAGGCATCTTGAACTGCTCTAAGCTCACTGAATCCCCAGACAGGCACCAAGAAAATGTCTAGATGTGTGCACGTCATGCAGTTAGGTACTGCTGGTGTTTCTGAGATTGCAAAACTGCCTTGAACTACCTATTCTTATCAATACAGTAACTGCCAAACATACTGGGCTTTGATTTGTCAGAGATGATCTCACAGCTTTGCTGGGGTGGATTCTTGTGCTGTGTGTATTATAGTTGGCACAATAAGAGTGTACTTTCATTCAAATCATCTGCATTTAAAGTAGGTCTTTCTCATTCACTTCCTTGGGAAGTTCCTCTCCCCAAGAGCAGTTCCAAGTACACAGCTTGGTTTGGGAGACTCTGAGGAACTCCCCGAAACATTCAGACTTGCCTAACATATCATGATAAAATGTCACACAGGATCCAAACTCACGTTTTTGAAAAGGTCTGGTTACCTTTGTGCCAGTCCATTCTTATGTCAAGGCCCAGCCCACTCACTCATGTTTGACCTGCAGCTCAGACACCAAAGCTGGCAGACTACAAATTCTGGTTTATAACACAGCATTGCATTTTTTTAAAAAGGCGATTTTAATTTTAAAATGCAATTTATCATTTGTAAAGATCTGGCAACAGCATGAATGTAAAGCTAAAAGAAAATGATCAGACCACATAAAGTTAATAATGTGATGGTAGCAAGAACATTTAATTGATTTACAGCGCAGCTCAATATATAAGCACTGTGCTAAGAGTGAAGCTATAAGGGAGCCCATCATTTCTTTGTGGGCCTCCTCAAGAGCTTCATTCACAAGCCTATTAATTAGCTCGGGTCCTTCAGTGTCCACCATTCAGATTTAAATCACTTGTTTCCCATTATGCTGTGTACTATACACTGTAGTACAGACCCATAAATTTAGGCATTAATTCTTCTATCTGTGGGGCTCCCGAAAGTCAGCTTTAATTATCAGAGGTGAAATTCTCATAATCCTTACAAACAAAAATGATTAAACTACAAAGAAGTAGTAACTCGGGGACAGCATTAAACACTGGGCTCTGTTATGGTCAAATTCCATGAAGTTTATTCCTCCCAGTAGGAAAGAGCATTTAAGATCAATGTACTTTAAAAAACTCCACAAAACATGGCACTGATTTTAGTAAACTTAGATACCATGTTGATAAATTTAAGAGCCTTTCAAGTTGTTTAAATGCTGCATTTTTCATCGTGCACCTTCTAAACTGTGATTCAGTTCACATAAAAAAAGTACCAGACAGCACATATGGCTAAAACTGACAGAAATATTTGCTAGCTGTGCCACATGCACAAAATAATTACATAAAATTGTGTTTAATTATTCCTAACATATAGCTGTTCATTCAAATTGAATACTTTCACATAAAATGAATTACTGCATTACTTAATGTCAGGTTCCTCACTTATGTTTGAATGTGGCTTTAATTTACATTGCAAGATAATATCCACAGATTGTCAAACTCAGCTTCAACAAATAAAATAAAGCAAACAGAATAGGATTAAATAATAATAAACAATTGCAAATTGTACATTCCTGTGGAATACAGTCCTTTCGTGTTAAAAAAAAAAAAAGAAAACATGCTATGATTCAAACAAACTCAAAGGGAAGATAAATGTCCATGAAATGCAGAAAAAGAGCTTGTCTTTTTGGGAATAGCATAGGAATGTCATCATGGCCTACAGGGATGCAACAAGGAAGGCTAAGGCCCTTGGAATTAAATCTGGCAAAGGAGCTCTGCAGAATAGGACCTGAGGGTCCTGCTGAACAACAGGCCGGCCATGAGCCAGCAGTGTGACCCTGTGGCCAAGAAAGCCAGCAATATCCTAGGGAGGATTAGAAAGAGCAGGGCCAGCAGACCTCTCTGCTTTGCCCTGGTGAGGACACATCTGGAGCACTGCGTACAGTTCTGGGCTTCCCTGATCAAAAAACACAAGGATCTACTAAAAAGAATCCAGCAGAAAGCCACAAAAATGATAAAGGGCCTGGAGCACCTCCCAAAGAAGGAAAGGCTGTGAGATCAAGGACTCTTCAGTCTGGGGAAGAGAAGGAGAAGGCAGGATCTCATCACTGTTTATAAATATCTGAAGTATGGGAGTCGAGTCGATGGGAGTAGGCAATTTCCAATGGCAATCAACAGTACAACAAGGGCCAACAGGCAGAAACTGGAACTCAGGATGTTCCATACTAACACAAGGAAGACCTTCGCTGTCAGAGTGACAGAGCTCTGGAACAGGCTGCCCAGATAGCCCAGGGAATCACAGAATCACCTTCAAGGTCATCCAGTCCAACCACCCACCTATCACCAATAGTGCTCACTAAACCATAACCCTCAACACAGCATCCAAACGTTCCCTGAACACCTCCAGGGTCGGTGACTCCACCACCTCCCTGGGCAGCCCATTCCACTGCCTGACCACTCTTTCAGAAAAGCAGTATTTCCTAACGTCCAGCCTAAATCTCCCCTGGCACAGCTTGGAGCCATTAAGTCTCCTCCCTCTGCAAAGAAATTCGAGGCCCTCCTGGATGCTTTCATGTGTGACACTGTAAGCAGCTTGCTATAGGAAGGGGTTGGACTCTGATCTCCAGAGGTCCCTTTCAAACCTTACATTTCTGTGATTCTGTGATATCTCCATAACAATTTGACTAAACAATTTTATAACAATTTAAAATAATGTCTGTAAATGAGTCTGACAAGCAAGGAAGAAGAAATGTTCTTGTTCCATTTCCAGACATATTTGCTTTGCCAGACAAACAACAAAATTTGAAATTTCAGTTTTAAACCATCATCTGCGATTTGTGATACCTACAGGAATAGAAGAACAGCACTGTCTTAGGCTCACATCCAGCGCTGACTAAGGTTCACATGTATTTCACTTAGATTTACTTGTCCATTATTTAAATCTTTTTTTTTTTTTTTGAAGTAAGAACACTGCAGAACAGCAAAATCCCACTTTTTACCAACCTTGCTAATAAAAAAAATAGTAAAAACCAACAGCATGGAATCCTACGCCTCCCATACATAGACATAGCCTGGTTAGGGGATTCATCCTCACAAATTATCTGTCAGATAAAGATTTAGAAAAATAGATTAATAATAGATGCTGATAGAAAGAACTTCCTTATTACATTACATAAGATAGAAAAACGTACATCCTCGGTGGCTTGCATTATGGTTTAAAGACTTCAACAGGCAGTTCTAGAATTAAAAACAAAGCATACTTACTGAGGCATTGTATGCAACGGAGAGAAATGAAATAATTTCATCACTTAAATAAACACAGGATTTTTATCACCTAAATGAAAACTGGATTTCAAATGCAATGAAATCCACAATTCATTGGGTCAGCACTGTGCTGAAGACAACTAAATCTTGCAGATGAGGAGGGAAGTGCTTATTGCATTATCGCTGAATTATAGAGGAAGCATTGCATCAACTCATTGCTGGGTAGCGCTTAGGAAGTCCTAAGAAGAGACAAATTGAAAGAGATCAAAAGCTATATCCTGCTATGAAGCTTAATGCAAAATTCCCATGGATGCCAATAGATAACTCTCTATCACAGTGTGGCAGGTTTGGGGCCAAAGGCAGAACAACTAATGATACCTGGAAGATGATGTCAGCTTTTGAGATTCCGAAATTAAAACACTTCATAATTGTGACTACTATGAGAGAACCATGAAAACTTTGGTTACATTCACAAACTGCATATAATGAGGCTTTGTAAATTAACGTACAGATGAGATGTTTCACGTGTCTGATCCAGACAGAAGGTAGTTCGTGTATGATATCACATACTTTCCACTGTCACCTGCCACCTTCAGCAAAATCATTTATCGTCTCTCACTCTACCAGTTTATTAATTTGATCAAGGGCAAAGGATATGTAGCATGTTTCATCAGTTAATAAAGTTTATAAAGCACTGGGGGATCTACTTGGATGAGAATCATCACAAAAAATGCAAGACTGAATCAGACCCAAACCAGCTGCTAATGTCAGGGAGATGTAAAACTCATTTAGGAATTAGAAGGGGTGGCTGAGCAAGCAGACAAATTTGAAAAACTGTGTTAGGAGACATAGATACAAAGACTTCTAACCTAAGTTAAGGTCAGGCTTTTAAAGGCTTAGAAAAAAAAATACTGTGAAATGTATCTGAGCTGAGTAGTTGAATGAGTACTCAGAAGCCATGAATGTGCTCTGCTGATTGTTAAGAATTTACAAATGAGGGAATGAGAGGTTCCATTGTAGAATATTTGAAACAAATTAAACCTTTAAACATTTGAGTTCTATCAAAATTATAAGCTAGGAATGGAAACAGAGGTGACAAAATTAGCAAACTTGGAGTGTTGCATAATGCAATGATCATTGAAATGCAAGCTAGTCTGAGCAGACACACTAGAGGTAAGGTTGTTTATTCAAAACCCTTCTGGACTAGTAGACACATGCAAAAAGCAACTTAACAAAAACACATCCATATGTAACAGCATTTTCTTAATGTCAGTAAAGCATTAATATTCAAGAAGAGCAAGCAAATGAAGACACTAGTTTTACTGCACGTCATACATCCACTGATTTAGGTGGTTTTTTTGGTAAGGAAAAAAAAGGGTGATGTAACCAATGTAATTACAGTGCCATCTAGTGAAGACGAGGATTCTGAATGAAGATGGCTGATGGGAGAAACCTCTGCAGACCACACAGCCCCAGGAAGGGGAAAGATGCTCCAATGGGGCCCTGGTAGCTAGGTAGGCCATCCAGCTTCTTGCTCAGAGTTAGGGGATCTGGCTCAGAGGGTGATTAGAAAAACAATTCCGTTCTTGTATTTGGGTGAATTGTCGCTCTGAATATCAGCAGCATTCATTTAGCACTTTCCAGTACCCACACCCAATTTCCATCCACCCTGAACAAGTACAGACAGTCCAGTTTCACCAAGAGTGCAGTGGAAACACATCCTCCCAGCAGGCCCATGGGGGCCTCACTCTTGTTTGCTTAACCCATCACAGCTCACTTTTTGATGTTAGAGCCCTGCAGCCTGAGAGATACAAGCAATGAATCAGACTTGCTTTGCATGAAATGAGAAAACTCCTCTTGAAACCACAAATCAGGAATGGTACATTTTCTCCCTCCTGCCTACACACCAGCACGCACCCCCACACTTCTATTTTATTTTATCAGAAAAGTAATTGATACAATTGCTACCTGCCTAACAACCACACTGTATGCAGAAATGTTTTCTATATCAATTTACTTCCTTAAAGTTTTTCATGGAATGATAGCTACATAAAAACAATCTCTAGGTCCAACATGACTTTGCCAGATGAGCCCAACGTCCAAATGCCAAAATAATGAAAGCAGATCCGTGGGATCTGTCTATCCTGAGCTGGTCAGAGATTTGTTTTAGGCTCTGTTCAAACTGTGTGAATGGCTCTTACTCGTGGAGATGTGCCGGCTGCCAGTGAGCACTGCGATCTGCCCTGCCTCATACATGACCAGTCATGGCATATTCCGTGCAGAGCTGCAGGGAGAAGGCATAGCAGTTCCAGAAGCATCTTTTCAGCAGCTGGGAATGCCCAGCATAGCTGCTCTTGGCTCCAGTTTGTCTGAATGAGCAGCACAGAGGGATAAGGACTAGCTGCAAGTCTGTGCTGCTCTTGACTTTGGCCATATCTTTGTTCCAGCCGCTCACTTGTTGGATACAAGCAGATTTATGAGGTTCATACTCTGAATGCATGTAAATTGGATTTGGGCACTTGAAACTAGCCTGTCTGGATCCAGGGAAAAAATCCAGCTTTTCTGCTCTTCCACAGCTCCTTCTACTTAGATATCAATATACAGAGGTCCCAACATAAATCCCAAACCCTTTGTTTCACCACTTATGGTTCCCTGGAGTCACATTACAATAGCTTTGATTAAAATACAAACCAAGTGAGTAATTGCAGGCTTTTTCATTTTACAGTGTCAGTTTGTCATTGTAATGGATATGCTGGAACATGAATGTCTCTTAATGAATTAAAGAAAATGCATATTTAGAAGGACTTAAAACTGCCCATGACCAGCAACCTCATACACAAAAATGAAAGAGGGAGAACAGCTACTCTTGTCAGTGATGCAAACTCCCAATAAAAACGAGGGTTGTATGCCCCACTGACTGCAGCTCTCAAAGCACCCGGTGGCTTCAGTGAATATCATCAAGCAGAAGTTTTGTGTGCTTATTTTGAACTGGCCCTTCCATCCAAACGTCATGCTGCATAAAGATGGGGAGTTTTGAAGTTTTTTTTTGTGTGCGTGTGTTTGTTTGTTTTTACTACAGTTCAACAGAAAATAGAAAGGAAAATCCACTGTTAATATTGTTTGTCCCCTTCAATCTATAATAGGAAACAGAAAAACCACAATGTCACCATTATAGTCATGCCACAGAGTATTTATGCATCCTTGTCAATACTGTTAGCTATTATTCATCAAATAATATGTACTGGATTAAACTGAATTTGAAGTAGAACACCACTTTCCCCTTCCACTTTATGCAGGAAAATTACAGGCATATTTGTCTACAAAAAGTGATAAAAGCAGAAATGAATGCAAATTTCATCCCTTTTAGGGAAGTCATTTCCAGGCATGTGAAAAGCAACAGAGAATTAAGAGGAAAGACTAGAAACATTTTTTTTCTACAAAGCAGGAGCACTTTTCTCTGTGGCCCCATTGTTTCTTGGTACAAACAGGATTCCTGAAGGCTGCTGGTTTTGGTGGGTACCACTTTGCCATGGCAAAGCACATTCTCTGGCTGAAAAAGGCAGACATAACAACACACTGAGCTGTTTTATGCAGCTGTAAGTCTTGCTCAGACTTCCTTGGCAATTTGCCACACTACACTGGCAGAATGACTCCAATCTTTCTCCTGATTTTAACTTAAATCCTCAGATGTGACAAGCACCTGCAATTCGTCATGATTAGAAAGTGGAAAATATTCACTAACTCTTCTATTCCAGCCCTGAGTTTGTAAGCTTACTCTACAGACTCCAATAGTTTTTCTTAGTGTTCACACACTGGCCTTTTAGAAAAGCATTCTCCATTTCTGAGAGACCCAGCTCTGGCTAGACATAGGCAAACAGCACAACAGGCAATGGCTGGGGAAATGGGAAATACACATTTATGCTCTGCATCTTCTGTCTGCAGAGCTCCACCTGCACAGACTAAGCATACTCCACGATGATGTCCTTCTCCTACTTTCTTCCACATTCAAAACCCTTCTCTTTGGATTTCCAGCTCTTTAATAGTGTCAACACCTCTCCACCGTAGCCCCAAATTTTATTTAAATTGCTATTTACTCACACTGATGACTAAGTTGAATAAGACTCCAATTCAGCAAGCACTTATGCACCCACTTCATTTGAAGTATGCACGTGGCCCACTTAACCTCAGTGAAGTACAGCAGCATGTGGGTAAGTGCAGGGTAAGGACTAAGGCTGAACACAAAGTGCTATTACTGGGTACTGCCATGCAATCATATGTAGCATTACTTTACTCTCGGTGACAAAACTTAATTTGTTGTTTCTCCACAGGAACATCCGTACGCACACCTCTCACCCTTTTACGCCAAGTAAAACCTCAATGCAGCCTGTACAAATGATCCCTTCACAAACAATAATTTTATAACTCTTGCAAAAATATCTCAGTCCCCCAATCATTTTTATTTGGCAAATCATTTATAAGATATGCAGAAAATAAATGTACTTCAAAAAAGATCTACCTCCCTTCACTTGTATTTGGTTTTCTGCTAAAATCAGTGTTTTTTGTTGTTTTTTTTTTTTGCAAAAGCAGTATGTTCAATAAGTATAAATTGACTCTACTTCCATTTTTTAGCAGAAGAATGTATGTTAAGAAATAAAAAAGCAAGCAATTGTTGCTCCTGCTTGCTATTCATTGCTTGAATACTAAAAGTCTCTTTATGAATAAAACAAATTGATGTTCTTGTCAGAAGCAACAATATTTACAGAATGTATGTTACATTAAAGAGGAAATTGAAAGTAAAGATGTGATTTCACTAAAAGAGACATTGAAACATGCAGACAATCTCACCCTTGCAGAGTCTGTTCACCTTTTGTCAAGATTTGTTTTGCTTAGTATTCATAAACCTTTTGTGTTTGATGTTCACCATTTAAATCAGTTATTATCTGTCAAAGTGGGTATTCACAAACGTGTAATATCAGAAAGAAATAAACAGAAATTACTGTAAAGCATAACAAAAACCTGGGATTTTTCATAAGCTATAGGAAGTCTACACTACTCGACGGAGGATTTTTTTTCGTGGGAAAACAGAGAAAATGTTCTGAAACTGAAATACAGAACTAAAACATCTGATCAGATTCACTGAAGTGTTTCTGCGTAGCTCAGGAACTACTACAGGCTCCATTAGTGCAGCAGCTCAGTGCCAAATGCCGTCACGAAAATTGGCGGAGAGCTGATCATAGTGCAGATAACAAAGGTCACATCAGAATCAGTGAGCACAAGAGGAAACGCCATCTGACTAAATACAGCTCCGTGATTTCAAGCTACTGATGGGGTTTTATTCATCCCAATATTCTGCTTGAAAAAAAAAAAGTTCATTTTTCTTCAAGTAATTCCTGAAGATGTGAAAGAAGAAAGATGCACTCAGCACAGTTTTTAGAGCGAGTAGAAAATGGTCACGTTGTAACTCACTTGGAGACAAAACCATAAAATATATAAATAAAATCCAGATCATGTCATCCTGCTTCCCTACACCAAAACACCATCCGCCAAAACATACTAGAAGCACCCAGTTACAATCTAGCTATTTTTGGTGCTGTTTTCTGTTTGTTTGTTTGTTTTAAACAAAATCCAAACCTCCTTTCTGAGAAGCCCTTACTTGCACTCTGACCAAAGGAATGGGGCTGACAACTCCGGAGTCAGAGGCCTGCGAGCACTGCACGTGGCCAGCAGGGCCTTCTCCACCAAGGAGCCACCAACCCTCTGCAAGGAAGCAGGGAGTTGGGCTGGGAGATTCTCTGGCAGCCATGAACAGACTGCACAGATGGAGAGAAAAAAAGGAGAGAAAAAAAGCATAGAACAGAGACTTCTAAACGAAGATTTTGAAATGAACTGACTGACTTGCTGATACAGACCACTTAACAGAATGCACATGGTACATGTTAACAAGATACATTCCTGTGTAACCAAATCCCTTCACTCCCCAACACACGTAAGGCACATAACAGAGCGTAGCGAGTAAAATAAATGAACGAGCAAAACCAAAAAGATAACATCAAACAACCAACCAAAACAAAACACAAAAACCAACCCACAACACTAGAGAATGAGGGAAGGTGTGTTTAGTTTTCTTTTTGTTTGCCGTACGATTTCACCAAAAAAGCTATCTGATGAAATGCTGCAGTCTTTTAGAACATTCTAACTGCAGAATGTAGGCAGAGGGGCCATGCATGAATGGAGAGATGATGCCTCAAACAGGTTTTTCTCTTACGATTACATTCAAAGCAGACAATTATGCAAATAAAAAGAAGGAAAATTCCATAGAGGAAAATACTTCTCTCTCATAGGAATGAAAACTGTATTAATCACACGGCTCTGGGGAATTTGGCACGGAGCACTACTAGTGACAAAAGGTATAGAACAAACCACAAGCATTTCAACTGTCATATACATCCATTAATACTCTTTTCCCCTAAACGCTACATTTCTCATTTCTTTCCTCAATGGTAGAGGAAAATGGCTTATGGGGAAGAAAGGAAGGCAAAGAAAGCAAATTAAATGCAATTCTGACAGGTAGGCAAAAAGCAAGGCGTATTCAAGCCAGGACAGCTTCAGGGATCTGAATGGATTTATATTATCTAATAACGGAAGTACTGTGCCGTGATTTTGGATAGATTTGCTGAAAAGGATATTCCCAGAGCTGAGAGAAAATGCATGGTTACCCGGAAATAAGGATATTGTAATAAATGGTTCTAATTTGTTCTTATGCCGTGGCTGCAAAATTCGCTATTTAACAGTGAAAACAAGACTCATGAGGGGGTTTTCTGTATGTGTTGGTTATTTTATTTTGAGGTTTTGTTTTGTTTGTCTCTCTTTTTTTTTAAGAATGCCTCAAAACTTCATGCTCTTCAGCAGGCACTTTCCAGAACTGACACTGGCAGGCTTACACCTCTCTTGGCAAGAGTTGGTAAATTGAACTGATGTCTATGACACTCTCCCTTCTGGCTGCGTAAGCCTAATGGAAGCATGAAAGATATTAAAAAGTGCCACTTTTTACAATAAGTCTGCACTGCAAGAGAGTCAAATGGCCCTTGACTAGAAAGATAACTAGAATACCATCAGGAGGTGAAGGTTAAAATTCACTATTGTATGGAACTGTTGACACCAATAACTCCATTTTAAAAACCACTCTGTTCTACCAGCACTTTTGACACTACCGTTATGGAATTCTGCCTTCATCTTTGGTTTCTCAAGCAATGCATTCTACTTCAGACTAAAGATAGATGTCTCTATATATTTTCTCATCCTTGGCCCTGCCAATACACCCAGACCTCTGCATCAGAAGAATTCATTCTGCACATCAAATTTGGCCCTTTTTTACATCTGGTCTTCTGCAAGTCACTCTCTCATCACTCTGATAGCCCATCCCTATTGCTGCATGCATACCAATACTTGCGACTGAACCTATCATCTCCTTCCTAAAAGAGCTCCTCACATTACACTGTAAATCAGGACAGTGTTTCTTGTGTTTATATAGCCATCTCCCTTTCATTTGCAGCTTGCTTCCCCTATACTTAACAGAACTACTTACCCAACAGAAGCAGCAGAACAGCCATTCTCAAAAACTACCTCAAAGTATTCTACCCAGTGACAATGGAAACACTGTTTGCAGGACTTTCCACACAGCCTGGGAAAAAATGTATGCTGTCCAAGAACAGAGCAACAGAGCTTCTAATTTAGGAACGTGTGTTTCTGTTTTATCAAAGCCAATATCTGCTTTATAAAAATGATTCCCCTCCTACCAAGCTGCTGACCGGTATATTCTGTTTCTTTTCACTAAAACTTGGTATCACACTGTGTTTTCACGTTGAGATGAAAATTGGAAAATAGCTATACAGGCTTATTCAGTCATCTTGACAATCTGTCATTTTCCTGCAATATTTTAATCAACTTCCCATACTTCCAACATTAACAACTTCTGACAAACATTTCTTCTCCCATGAAGATAACATCCTCAGAAATGACCTCACACTATGTCTGAGGCTTGGAACATGAATTTGTTTCCTTTTATCGCTTTATACTAAGAAGGAAGAAAATGAACCGTTATTAAAAAGGGCTTTCCATCCCTTCTTTTTAATTCTCCTTAGGAATAACAGTTTCTTTTTCTTTTATCTCTTCATTCTGAACTACAGGTGCAGTCTTATATTGCTTGCTGATGCCTTTGAGAATAATATTTTTAGCTCAAACACAGTCTTTAAACCAATGAAAATGAATGAAATCAGTACGTGCTGGCAGAATAAATTAAATAAAATAGACAATAAGACAATTCTCACACATTTTTCTCTGTACAAAACCATCCCTATTCCGCGTCTGACATTCAAATAAACAATTTTATCCCACTAAAATAAAAAATGATACTTTCATTTTTTTCTGTTAATTTTTTTCTCAAATGACAATATTCAAGAAAAAAGCACAATACTCTATTTTCCCATAGAAAAGGAAAGCAGAGGATTCTCATTTACAGTTTAAAGAACTGTACTATGTTAAAAATATTTTCTAGCACTGCAAACTGATTTCTTACCCGTAAACAAAACAAAGTCAACTGTGAAAAAGCAACTCACAGTGCTGCACAGATATGTTTCTGCCTTGACTGTGGTATTTCTATGAGTAGAAGTTTGCACACATTCTGACTAAAACATGAATAAAGACCTCCGAATTTCCGATAAACTGAGTAATCCCCAAGAACCAAAGCTGAGCATACATACACATTTAAAATGAGACACTATTCAATAACTCTGCCATTCGTTGCCATTTGCTTTCATTCTAGATAAAATTGGGCTTCGTGCCAGTTCTTGCTGTTAAGCGTTCAGCATCGCCTCCAGCATCCTTGCTTATAGATTCTAAAGTGTGTTATGAAGCTTTCCCAATTGACCCGCAATAAATAAAAAGCAAGTTGACTCAGAATAAAGGTCAAACTGCATTAAAACTCCTTAGACAGATAAATAAATTGCAAAAATGAGCTTTTTGACAACTGCTATTTCTACAGTACCAACAATCCAATCTGTGCGATAGCCATAAATCCAAGTGAAATTAGGTTCTTTAGGAACAGTAAGGTTGCACTCCTGCCATTAATGGTAGCACACACCAGACCTAGGTCAGGCAGCAGTCCCAAAGCATTCTCTACTGCTGCCTCTCTCTTCTGTCAGACAATCAGAAGGGAAGGGGGGTTGTGTGCCTCTCAAGAACTCAGTTTGTAATTGGGGATGGGGGGAGAAAAAAAAATGTGGGGATTAAGGACCAAAAAAATAAGGAAGGCTTTCAGAGCTGCTTTCCTTTGCTCCTTGCTCCCTGCTGCAGAGAACTGGGGGCTCTGTGCTGGGCGCTGCTGCACGGCATTCATTGCTGCCAAGTAGGTAGCAAAAACAAACCAGGAAATGTATCCCTGCAACAACAAGATCAATGGCAAATGCATGTTCACTTGTAGGTCTCTGAATAAAACTCAGACCTGAAACACATCTCCTTGTGGATGGTAAGTAGTGTTTGTGATAAGATTTTTATTTTTTTATTTTTTTACTTTTTGATGGTAGTTGTCCTTACAAAGACCCATAAGAAGCATCTACTGTTTAAGATGATGTTAAATATGGAACATGAGTGAGCCCATGTTTTCCTCCTAGGACTTAAAACAAATTAAAAAGAAGTTTTGTCCTATTTTTTGTTTTAATTATAATCGTCTGCTCCCCAGCAGGTAGAAGGACACTGCCTGCAGGAGCCTTTTTGTTGGCTAAAAAACTTGTTTTATGTAATAAGTTTTATAATTAGAGAGCTCTTTGCTATTTAAAGGAACTCATTACTGCTATGTTGCGCTGATTGATCCATATTCTCGAAGCAATTTAAAATTTTCAAATGTATTTTGTGAACCACATAGAATAAAATTTTCAATATGAACACTGAGAAAATGTAACAGTTGTCTTCAAACTCCAGTCCGTAATTCTTTTTTATGCAAGTTTATGCAAGTCTACATGGAACCAAAAATGAAAACATCAAGTCATACGTAACACTCTACTGCTTGTTAGATTTCCAATGCTATCACAATGGAAGGGACCTGTTTGATCTAGTAAGCACTCATCTCACATTCCGTGATGCTTTCACATGGTCTTGCAATCAGACAAACACGTTCTACAGAATTCAGGAGGAAGGAAAAAAAAACAAAAACAAAAAGGTGAGATTCCCCTGGATGACTTCATCTCATCAGTGCCACTGCTCTTCTCCCTGAGGTTTCCCAGGTTGTTATGTCCACGAAATCCCACTGGTCATATGGAAAGATTCTCTTCTGATACGCAGTGGAAAAGAAAATCATCTTTACTAACTATTAATGATTAGCACAGATTTGAAACTATTGCAGAATGAGTTATTACTAACTTTGTACTCTCTGCCAAGTTTTCTCATGCCTCAAACAGAACTGACAAGTGATCCAACAATTTCTAATAATGAAATGTGAGGAGGAGGGAGAAGAATGAGAGAGAGATGACAAAAGGGTGGACACATGTCAACTGCTCAAAAGAGTTTCCCTTATTCGGGTACAGCTCAAGTGAAATTCTGCCTCCAGTGAGGTCAGCATACAACTCAATGAGCTCAGCAGTGTCAGTATTTCAGCCTTGACCTCCATCCTCGTGTGCTTCTAATAAGCAGTTTATCCCTTTTTCTTTGACCAGCTCATGTGCCATTTAATTTCCAAGCCAGCTGTAGCTCATAAGCTGACCCCATTCTTCTACATGTTGGAAACAAAATTGATTCTTGCACTGCTACAGCAATCCAGTCTGGTATTTACAGGCTCTATTACAGTGCCAGACCATTTTACAAACTGAAATGACATCACCAGTAACTGAAACTGATTTTTTTTTTTTTTTTTTTTAAACAGAAATCATAACTATGGCTGGTCCCGTTCACTTGGCATTAAAGTACAAAGTAGACCTCAGTGAAAGCTGGGTCAGGCCCTAAAATCATGCAGGATGCTTACACAATACTTACAAGGAAATATGTATTTCAGCTTGGACATTTATAAGAATAACGGCAGGTCACCACACCAGAAGGCATGAGGACTGCTACTCTGCTCATACACTTTTGTGAACATTTGATGGGAACTTCATGTGGACAAGTGATCTCTTCAGTTTATTCAGAGAATACTCACTCTATGCTCCCACAGTCTCCTATCAGCATCAGCACAACGAATGCACTCTTTCTGAGCAATTCCTTCAAGATAATGAATATTTGAAGGTCTGTTTCCCTACTCTGTTCTCTCCTATTTCCATTTTTTGAAGAGGAGAGGATTTTGCTATTTCAGCATTTACTCATTTTTTTCAGTGCATTAAGTATTTTAAGGCTCCTCTTTCCTCCTTCCACACAAATGAGTATTTAACTTACTTTGCTTTAAGAAATTTATTCCCTGTCTCAAGCTGTGGAAACAACTCCTTTTGAGAATTATTTTTACCCTTCTTGGCACCGGTGATTTATTTTTTAATTGCTTCCTTAGGTCAGGATGCTGCCACCAGTGTGCCTATATTTACCATGTGCATTACTTTAACCTTTTTTAAGAAGTTATATGGAAAACTACTTTTTTTCTGCTGGAAGGGGAAGTCAAGATAGATAGAGAAATCAATTATTAATCAGTATTAACCTGAAATAAAACAAAACCAAACTGACAAGAGGCATCTTAGAGACTCAAGTGTTCTCAAGTGAATTAATTCATACCAGCTAATATTCTTCCAACAGACTCTCTCCCAGATAAATAAAACCACACGGAGATGGACACCCAAGTCCTCAGAGCTACTGAGGTCCCTTATCTTCACAATAAGAAAAAAACACCCTAGAGTTGTCAGAAAAAGGAAAAAAACATCTCCAATGTGACACAGAAAAGATCTATATGAAAACAAAGATGATAGCAAGATCTGCCAAATGTTAAACTCCAATTGATCCCAACCTATTGGTCCATTCCTTCAAATTTCACAAGCTATTTACAAAAGTAGGGGACTCTAAGCACGATAGAATAAATACAGATTGCAGTAGGTGCAGTAAATGCACACTTTGTTATTCCCTGCATTTTTATTAACAAATCTGAAGAACACACGTGCAAAATCCCTAGAAAAAAAACCACCAGTTCTCAATCCTACACATTTATTACACAGATAATAGGAGAGAGCTCATAATCATCCATAAACCGATTTATGGCATCTGCTAAGAAGCAACATACTGAGAAAAAGTCAGCCCAGAATTGCTGTGTAAATGTGATCTGCTGATGTTATACTCACTGTGTTTTATGTCCACAAAAAGGAACCGACCAAAACAATCACTGAGAAAATGGCTGATCTCCTAAGCACCCCATGATAACTTTGCACTAGAGGTCTCTTTAAAAAAATTATTATTATTTTAATAACTAGTTCAGGCGTTATTGCAGAGTAATATGACTTTTTTCTTTTCTTTTCCTTTTTTTTAACCAGCTCTGCACTGTCAGTTGAAGCTATTTCCTCTTTCATTCAAGGGCTTTATCTCATGGGCTTGACCTTGCAGAAAGAAGTCAATCTTTACCACCACAGCGAATGTCAGAGCTGATTCCACCGTGGCTGACAAAGCACTAATGCAGCCACTAGGAGCTGTAGCTTATGTTGGAGAGGTATTCCATTATTACAGCATAGTCCATTTTGCTGCAAAGACAAACCCTGGAAAAACATGTCAGTGAGGCTTATGTTGCTCTTAAAGTGGCTTATGTTGTTCTTATAAAAGCTTCTCTGCTCACAGTGCCCCCAGAGTGTAACTCTGGAAACATAAAGCAGCATTTAATCATCACCATTTTTTTCCTGTATCCATATCCACCAACCTTGCACATAGTTCCTGCATCTGGCATAACATTGCCTGAAATTAACCTAGACAGAGTACAAGGCAGCTTCCTGTTCCAAAGTACTATTTACTTTTAATTTAGACAAAGAATTAATTACTGCTAATCCTGCTACACCACGTTCATGCTCTATTTTCATTCCATTCTTGAAACAAACAAGGCTGGTGTTACTTTTTGGAAATTTTAGATGGAAGACATGAAGGCACCCCTCATAAGCTAACGATGGCAGAGGGACATATCAATTTGAGATTAGTGGAACTGATAGTTTTAACCCTACACTGCTTTCATCCTTGACTGTAAAACGTCTGCCACCATTCTTCCTGCTCCTATGGCACCTCTTTACACTCTTTCATAAAGAAAGCAAACAAGGCTCCATCACTAAATTCATCAACAGAACAGGTAGGAACAGGAGATTATTTCCAGTTGAAGTATCAGTTATCCATACCAGACATACTGTGGTAACTGAAGTCAGTGTTCTCTAAGAGATTACCTGTATCAGGAAGCAAAAGGAACTGGACATTGTGGCTACCTAGTTTTGCAGGTGTGAGTAGCTGGAAGAATAAGCAATAGCATGCAACAGTCCTTTAAAATTCTCAGCGAGGGTGCATGCCAATAAAGCCCTAATTATCACCCAGTCCAAAAGTTAATGGCCACTTCTCCAACAGTAAGTCAAGTTGCTATTACAATTAAAACTGACTTAGCTTTGAGAAAGCTCCATCAGGCAAAGTCAGCTAAGAGTACCAAGACACTAAAATTAAATACAGGAAATATCTGCAGCTGTTGTGGGAAGTAAAATGAAGACATGTAATATGAAGGCTCGCCAGGAGACCATGTTAAGTTTAAAAACATCAAGGATCCCACATCTCAGACATTCGAAGCAAGAAAATTAACAGGCAAGAACCTTGTCATTTTTAGGAAACCCTTAAAGAAGTGCTGGGTGTAAAACACTGTTTCTTAAAGAACTGAAGGTCAGATTAATTTGGGAAGAAACAAAGTGTTTATAGTGAGGGATAGGATAAAAAGTCCAATGCTCATTAATTTTTAAATACAGGAAACTGTCCCACAGAAATATGCATGTAATTAAGTAAATGAGAAACAGAAAAAGCAAAGCATACTTCCCAGCTGTGATACAGTAGCTCCTGAAGTTACACAGAGATGAGGGAAATGCAGATCTCCCCTCAGAAAGCATGCCTTCAAAACACCGCCATGATAGAACGTGTCCTAAAGGGAGAGACATGAAAGAGACCCACTCTAACAGACACAAAACCTGCAAGTCTCAAGGTGATATGTGAGTGGATATGCACCTGGATAAGGACCTCCTATGTCACTGAATCTGCAAATATTTTTCTCACTTTGCCTAACTCAACTTTCAAAACAGTTCAGTTCTTGAATCCTTCTTTTTACCTCTAAAACCACATTAATCTCCGGCCTAAACACATTTAAGTGCACTTCCAATGCATATGGTATTACCATCTTCTGTTCATACATCTTCTCCCCTTCTCCACAAGTCCACATTCAGTAGACCACATTTACCATAAACAATCCTATTAGTTCCTGTGCTTCGTTAATCTAGGCAGAACGAGCATCTTACAGAGCATGTCCATGCAGCATGTTCATACGGAGCACTGAGCAGAGATCCCAGAACAAGTACCGAAATAGCTTGCTTCAAAACTAGGCGATGTGCAACCACCCAGAAGCAGCACAGGGCCTGGCCCACAGCAGGGAAGCAGCTCAGCATTCGGGGAGCAAGCTGTGCTGCTGCTGCCCAGCCCATAAATGCAGCTTGCACCGAGCGGGCTGGCTGCTCTCAGAAACAGTGCTGCACTGCACCTCCTCACCCCGGTGTGCTCTCCTCCTCCTAGTAGCTCTCCTCATCATTTCTGAAAGTTTCCCTTAACCTTTCTCAGATGCATTTAACCATCAGTATAAAGTGCAATGCACTGGGACTTTGTATAATAAAATTAATATTACATGCATCTTCTGAAAAACTTCGTGTACCCCCACAGCCCACTGATCTGCTTAATGGGCACAGTTATAATCTTATCAACCAGCACATATGTAGATCTTCTTCCTTCTCCTGTCACTTCCTATAAGAAATCTAAAATCCACGGTAAAATCATTTGGTACGAATCTCTGAATGATCCTGTATGACCTTGTGCTTCATGACACTGAATCTCACTCTAACTATTGAAGATTTCTAATTCTTTCCCTATTACATTCTAAGTTTTCCTTTAGTAGACAATGCCTAAGTTTGTCCCAGCAGTTTTCATCTGTACATGTCTACTTATTTCACTACAAGTCACTAAACTTGAAAATATAAAATACGACCAAAAGGCGAAGTCAAAGGAACTCCATCATGGACCATTAGGAGCAGCCACAGCAGCACAATTACTTTCCTAATTATGCATAAAAGGACAAGAAGGGCCTCTTATTTATCATTTTTACAATGAAATACAGAGAAAAAAGGTGTCACATTTAGAAAACAATGCATAATAAATACAAATCTTTTGCATAATGGGAAATTTCCATGAGGTACTATTGAAGCAAAGTTTAGTAATAGCTACAATAACATTTATACAATTAAGACCACAGTATGCATTGAGCTCAATTTGAGTACACATTATACATATACTGTTCCCTATTCCCTGAGGCACACACAGATCAATACTACAGTTTAAGACCAAGGCCAGCTTTTATTTATTCTCAGTGTGATATTTTTAATCAGGATGCTCCCCACAGTAACACAGATCTGAAGCAACCCAGCAGAACGCAAGAGAGAAGCACACACTACAAACTAGTCATCATTTACTTCAGAATCAAGTCCTACATTCAAATTAAACACTCAGACGGGCAAAGGCTAGAGAGGAGGCCTCTGTATGCCTATTATAAGGGAATAGAAAGGGGGAAGAAAAAAGCTGTTTTGCCCTTTTCTGCCTCTTGCTCATTATAACCTGGTGAGAAGCCAAGGTCCAGCAATTTGCTTTAAAGAGAGGCTTCCAAGAGCATCTGATGTTGATCAAGAGCTGTAATATGCACCAGGAAACTGAGAAAAAGTTCCTTTGTAATCTTTTTAATTTTGTTCTTCTGCTTCTTCATCCAGCGTAGGTTTCATAATGGCTTTGATATAAATGCAGTGAGACTTTGCAGCCCTGCATCAAGCAGCATGCTTAGCTCCACTGCTACTTTTTCCTTTCTCTGCTACTTAGAACCACAGGGATCTCTATTCTGATTAATCAACAATTTAAGGATCTCTGACATGTTACAGATGTTCTCTTTTTGCAAAATTTATTCTTAATTGTCCAGCATGAGATTTGCTGGTAATGATACAATGGTGATCTGTTCCAGCACTTACAGCCAAAGTCTGAACATTTTTTGTTTGTTTGTTTGGCCAACCAAACCGTGGCAGTACCACAATGTGAAAAGCAAAGAATATTCAGCAGTGCAGGCAGCTATGAGTCAAATCCATGCCCTTCAAGAGGTCAAAGTGCAAAGGATTTTTCATGAAATGAGGACAGAAAGCAAAATAAAGGGACAAGATACTTCACCTTAGACCAGGTGTATTCAATATGCTCCCAGCAATATCCACAGCCTTCCTCAGCGTTCGGCTGCTGCCCTGCTGAGCAGCCTTTGATGCTGCTCCAGGCAATTATTGCCATTGACTTCTGCTTGGTTGGACACTTTCTGTTGCCATTTCTGATTTGTGTGATCAGATTTTACCAATTTCATATACATATGACTCTCTCTCCATCTGGACAATTATGTAAAGCTTTGATGTAAGCCGAGGGTTGGTATTTTTGCTTTTATTTTATTCACTTTAATGGTTTTATTTTCTTTCCTCTCTACAACGGACTCCGAAAATCTCATTCTTCCTGCCCAGTAGAATATTTCATCTGCTTTGATTTCCCTATTTATTTATTTATTTCTGCAAAAGGCAGAGGGAAGACAGCAAAGTATGCTTTCTTCCTTTTTATCTCATTTTACACTCAAAAAAGTTGAAAGCTTCTCTGCCAGAGCTGGATGTTCCACGCCCTTCTGCTCAAGGCAATGTATCTCAGCCTCATCAAACAGATGTAAGAGATTTAGAGTAAGATGGGTGCTGAAGCTGCAAACTCCTGCCTATTACTTCCATATTAACAGAAAGTACTAAAAAAAACCTGCTGCCAGATATCTTCTTTGCTCTTGATACTTGAAATAATTTCTTCCTTGACTGGAAAAAAATGATTTAGATTTCTACACTGGCAGTGAGGTGCTGCCACTTCAACTAATTGGGTCAGTGGGAGAAGGATGTTGGATCAATTGACTGCTGGTAGATTTTTCACTTATTTTCATTGTCCATTCTGGATCCCCATTTTTGTGTGTACTTTCCTGAATTTCTTTTGTATTTCTTCTGAATTTTCAAAGTGACAGACCAACAGAAAGAACAATTACATATAACTGTCAAAAGATCTCCATAAGTTTACTTTTCAAACACAGCTGTACACACCTGTCTTGATTTAACAGCTCCCCAGTACCACACACGACATCACTATGAGGAACATTCTGCAGAGGATCTAACTGCAGACACTGGAAGCCACTCAGTCAGCAGTGTAAATGAATTACAAGGCTCCATCTAATGCTGACAGGCTGTAGACCCCAGCACAAACTTTAGACATAACCCTGGTTTGGAAGATTTTCACAAGAAAATTACAACACAGCAAATGTTAACAAAGAAATATTATTTTGAAGTAAACAAAGAAGTACATAAAAGGCTATTTAGTGCAAAGAACCTCATAACTTCCTGAAAGTACTCTTGCTCAGTGTGCTCCCACACTGTCAACACATACTCAGCAATGGCACCATGAGGACACCAGAGCAGGCCTTGCCATCAGCCCCACTCTGCAGATCAGGGCAGCAATGTCTGCACTAGATTTCAAGAACATCAAAAAGCTTCTGAATAATCAGAATTGTTTAGTAGACAACTAGCATAAACGTCTGAATCTTAGTGTCATAGAGTCCTTTGTTAGAAGGGACTTTTTAAGATCAAGTCCAACAAGCAGGGTCAGTGCCACATCATCTGTGCTGTCCATCTTACAAATGCAAGATGATGCAACACGGCTAGGGAAGAAAAAGTAAATTGCCTAGGCCATAAGGCACTTGTTCACAGTCATCCTCTGCAGCACAGCATGAAAAAACTCATCTTTCAGTGTGATGAAGCAGGGTGTACCTTCTGCTTTGCTAGCAATGCACTAGAGGGTTTTTTTAGATCTTTTCTTTCTGAATAATCTTATTCAGGAAAAATGAAGTGATCATCAATGCAAAACCAAAAAGCAAATGCAAATCCTGCAGTCTCCAGTTCAGTAGCATTGACTTTTCAGAGCATAAAATAATACAATATAGGAAAAAACTCAAAAAAATATAACCTTCTGGTAAGATCACGTTGCCCGAGGTGACCGATCCTTTAGCAAATAGCCAACAAAGTTCAGCAATTAATATCTGAAAAACACATAAACGTAAGAATAAAATAGTATGTAAAAAAAGGTACTGAAAAACAACTGCACATCCCAAAATAATTATGGCAATTTGCTGCAGCTATTGCATAACATTGCAGCTTTGATATACCACAGCATTTGTATTTATGCAAAAGAGTTTTTAACTTATTTTGGAATGACAGAAGCATTAAGCAGAATACATTTTCATAAGTCTAACACATTTGTGAATGCACAAATGCAATCACAGAGGTCTGTTTAGAGGGTTTACACAAAACCACACTGCCATTTAACTTTCAGATTTGCTGGCAAACACTCACTTGGTATTGCTGCTTGGGAACATAATCCTAACAACACTTCTCAAAGAAACACCTACACACTGGAGTACGCTTAGTCATTTGAAAGCTTGAATTAACTCTTCTTAGACACAGAAAGAAGACTGCCTTCTTACTGAAAAACATTCATATTTTAATCATCTTCTGATCACGCTATATCATATCAGTGCTAAGTCTTCAAAACACTCACAGTCACGTTTTCCAAATACATCACAGCTACCTCATTTTGTCAGAAGTCTGCAGAAGAACAAGCACGTGCCAGAAGTCTCTCAGAGTAACCCAGACAGAAAGACAAGCTGTGAAGCCCCCTCAGCCACATCCCAAACAGCTGAGCTGGGTTAGCAATTCCCAACTTCCAATCCTTAAAAACAGACACCCAAAACAAACAAACACACAGAAAACCCCACAGCTGGTAACAAACCTTTCTACAAACGCTAGGTCAGATCCTCAGTCCCATGGTGAAAAAGCAATTATGTAGAAAGCATGCTAAAATCCGATGGTCTTAGAAGAACTTCATTTTAGCCTATTATTACTAATGTGGTTCTGATCAAGTATTTATTATAATTATGATACCTTTGTAATCTGATAGAGAACTGGAAATAAGCTCATGTTTCTGTAGGTCTTTTCCTGTGAAACGATGTTTCTAATACTTGTTCTGTTAAAATAGCAGACATATGGATCCTTTCTAATTTTCTCTTTCCTATTTGAAAATCGTTTATTTCCACTTGTACATTGATCCACAGCCCCAGTGGTTTCTAAATACTATCTTTCCTCCAAAATAATACTACATTGTTCTGTAATTGCTATTTCACAACTAACTACAGTTACCAACAGTACAGTGCATTTAGCTGGCTAAATCATTATATACCTAGGCTTCGATGTGAAAAACTTGCTGGGAAAGAAATAAATTATAGATCAATACTACTGGAACAGGAATGATCCATCCCACTTAATTAGAAGAACCATATTTCAGTACATTTCAGACACCAGATAAAAAGACCCAGTGAATTACTTATATGAAAAAGTCACACCCTTGCATAAATCTCAGTAGAGCCAGTCCCTAAACTACCAGTCCACCCAGGCAGTTTTTAAAATGCACAATCATAGAGGAATTTAGCCATAGCATCATTAGCAACAGCAGAATTTCTGAACAGAACCTCCTGATCAGGCCAGTATGAAATGCTAAAGCTTCACAGCCTTACATGAATATTTCAGGTTGGATATGAGGAAAATTTTCTTCTCAGAAAGAGTGGTACAGCACCAGAACAGACTGCCCAACAAGGTGCTGGAATCACCTTCCCTGGAGGCTTTCAAGAAGGGGGCAGATGTGGCACTGAGGACACCGTTAGCAGGCATGGTGGGGATGGGTTGATGGTTGGAGTAGATGATCTTCATGGCCTTTTCCAACCTTAACGATCTGTGATGCTATGAATGGACCCTGTAGGCTAGGTGAGAAACTGCAGTTTGAGTTCTAGAAATGGTTTAGCTCAGATCTCTTCTTAACTCATCTCTGTATGAAGTTTTTTTTGAATTTGGGAACATTTTACAAGCTTGAACTGGGGAAGAGACATGGCCAGAGCAGGGGTGCACCTACCAGCACCCTCACACAGAGTTTGAGCTGAATCTCGTGACTGGAAGCTGTGACAACTCAAGTTCAAGGTTGGTGCTACAAACAGAACCAGCCCGAGTGAAGGTGAAAATGGGATTCCTGTGCCTCCATCCCAGCTCATCTTACAAGGGTAGTTTGGGATCTGAGGAGAGAAAAGTATTTCCAGCAATCGCTTCGGGTTAATTATCACAATTCCGGGCATAGGAGCACGCAATAATCCCTAAAGAGAAAACGCTGTGGCCGTGTACGTGTCTGCCAACGTGCCCCACCGCCTACAGACCGCACTAGAGCCACCCAGCCCAGCTCACAGCCCGCACCTCCACGGGCGGCAGCAGCAGCAGCAGCAGAACCACAACCCTCCCGCCCCCCCTCAGCGCCCAGCAGGGCGGGGCCCCAGCCCGCCCTCGGCACGCGCCCCCTCTCAGGGCTATGACGTCCGTTTGTTGCGACCCTGCGGCGCCGCACTGACGTCATCGCGCCCGTCCGCCCGCAGGTGACGTTAGCGCGCAGCCGCAGCCGCCGGGAAGGTCGCGGCGGTGACCGGCGCTCCCGCACCCGCCATGTTGTCCGTGGCTGCCCGCTCCGGGCCCTTCGCGCCCTACCTGTCGGCCGCGGTGCACGCCGTGCCCAGTTCGCTCAAGGCGCTGGCGCCGGCGGCGCTGCAGACCGAGAAGGTGGTGCTGGACGTGAAGCGACCGCTGCTGTGTCGGGAGTCGATGAGCGGCCGCTCGGCGCGGGGGGATCTCGTCGCCGGCGCCAGCCTCAACGGTGCGAGCCGGGCCCGACGCCCTGGGGGTGGCACCGGGGCGGGGAGGGCGCGGCGGGCGGGAGCCGGGAGCCGGGCCCGGGGCTGGACTGGGGGCGGCAGCCGGCGCCGCTGCTCCCTCGCCCTCTTTCCGTCCCCGCGGGCGCCTTCGGGCCGGGCCGTGAGGTTTGCTGCGTCCTGCAGGCAGTGCTGGGCTCCCAGCTGCGGGTGATGCATGTTTACTGCTGCAGAGCTAAGAGCGTTGAAGGCTTGCTCCTTTTTGATGACTCTTAAACGGGTATTTGTTCTGCTTTTGGGGAGATACAGGAAAACTGTATCATACAATACGGCTTTTACCCTTTAAGTGATGTAGATCAGAGATCTGAGTGCAGACGTGCTTTTCAGCTGCATGAGAAGAGTTGTAAGAAAGAAAGTGGAGCAGTCACTGTTTTCTCCCCCCTGTTCTCAAGGTGTGATCAAGTCACTCAGTAGTTCTTGCAGAGTCTGCCTAGGGCCAAAGAAGGACAGTGACTCTCAGCAAGGCACGCACTGCCAAGTCCCTTATTCCTACAGCTCTATGTCTCTGTTTTTTCATCACTTGGCTACTGCATCTTTTCACGTGCTCAGTGCAATGGAAGTAGTTTGCTGACAGGCATATCCACCAACAAATGGGACAGCCAGGTCCTGGCCTCAAGGTGTATCTGACAGCAGCCAGTTAGGCAAGGCTTCAAGACTGCCTAATGCTATGTATTTTATATATTAAGGGACGTGATGTTGCCCACACAACAAAAGCAGCAGCCTTTTGGAATGCAAACTGCATGTTTACAGCAGGACATCTAGTCTGAAGTACGTGCCCTGATGGCAGTGATCTGTGTTAGGCCTAAATAGGCACATCAGGGAACGAAGGATCTGCAGTCATTGTGGACTGAGTATGGAAACATTTCTGAAATGTTACTTTAGTCCCAAAATGAAGAATCTTTTGTCCCCACTGTATATACCACTTTAAATGAAGCATGAAGAATACATACAAGTACATACAAGAAGTATGTACTGGAATGAAAATAAGCTTCCTTCTGATGGTGGGCACATAGCAACAGTTAGCATCTTACTAACCATCAACTGTAAAGGACACATCCAGATGTAAGTTCTACAGATCTATCATTAATGTAATTGACATGTAGTCTTATTCATAGCTTCACTTAGTATTATTCAATGAGAAGTGTAGCAGAGAATTTTCAAAGTAGGTGAATTATAATGCCTGCTAGCTTGCTACTAAATGAGAAATGTCTTCACATTGAAATGAGTAGTTTGCTCTCATAGAATTTTCAATTTCAGTTTAAGAGTAAATACTTTTTCTTTCCTGAGTAAATTGTAAATGAATGCAAATATTTCCCCATTAGATCTTATTTTGAGTACTTCAATAGAATGCTTTCTACTAAATTCTACTAACCTATTAACTTTGTGCCAACTGCTAGAAAAAATTAAGACTGAACAGGTTTTGCCAACTAACAGACTGCATTTTGGCAAGTCATGTCCTTAGCATGTCCTTTCTTTATGTTTGTGTTGAGGGAGGTAGCTTTCATATGCTGGAGAAACTAATAGGCTCCCCTTACTTAGCAGCCACATCTTGTCAGGTCAGCACATGGCTTCAAGTGAGAATCTCACAAAGTTTGGGAACTGGATATTTACTAAATTTTTTCCTAAATCCTTTTATGAAACATGTCTGCAAATAGAAGACCGGAGTTTGAAAGGTTTAAAAATCATTTCCTGGGGCAGTTAGCTTTGATGTCAGTTTTAAGTTCTATAAAGGAGGGTGTCTGATCTGGTATTTTTAATCTTTAAAATGTTTAGCCAGACACTTAAGATTGTTAAGGGCATAGAGGTTACTTAAGTCAGAGGAGATAAAATTTATTCAAACCATTTTTTTTCAAGGAAACATCAGAACGGAAAGCATGTCTGACTTGTGTCAGCCAGCTGTTGTATTCTGCAGCATTTCTGCCTTGAAATTTCCAACAGATCACTTCAAACCCAGAACTTTTTGCAGGTCTTTCTATACCCTTATTAGGCTTCATTCAGTTTTCACAGATAAAGTGGAATGACTCACCAACCTTGCTCATCTACTAAAAACACCTTCTAATAAGTATAATTTTACAAGGTAAAATTGAAATGTATTATTAGAGGAATGCAACCAAGACTCTGGAATAAAGTACCCATCATTCATAGAACATGATTTAGAAAAGCCTAATATAAAATACATCCTAATACATTTTGAATGAAAGAGTTGCCATTTCCTGTTATTTTTCTTGCAGCGCCTGCCAGTGTGCGGTATGTCCACAATGATGTCGCGGTCCCTGACTTCTCTGCCTATCGCCGTGAAGATGTGCTAGATGCCACAACGTCCTCTCAGAGTAGCAGTGAAGAAAGAAAAGGGTTTTCCTACTTGGTGACTGCAACAGCATGCGTAGCTAGCGCATATGTTGCTAAGAATGTGGTCACCCAGTTTGTTTCCAGCCTCAGTGCTTCTGCTGACGTGCTAGCATTGTCAAAGATTGAGATCAAGCTATCTGACATTCCAGAAGGCAAAAACATGGCTTTCAAGTGGAGAGGAAAACCCCTGTTTGTGCGTCACAGAACCCAAGCAGAGATTAATCAGGAGGCAGAAGTTGATGTGTCTAAGCTGAGAGACCCACAGCACGATTTAGACAGAGTAAAGAAACCGGAATGGGTCATATTAGTAGGAGTCTGCACTCATCTTGGCTGTGTACCAATTGCTAACTCTGGAGATTTTGGTGGTTATTACTGCCCTTGCCATGGGTCCCATTATGATGCCTCTGGCAGAATCAGGAAAGGTCCTGCTCCCTATAACCTGGAGGTTCCAACCTACCAGTTTGTTGGTGATGATTTAGTTATTGTTGGCTGAATGACAAAGTGCTCGGTCGCTTTCATGTTCTGGTGAATGTATTCGTAAAAAGGTTAACTGATACTCTGGAATACTGTCAAACCGGAAGATCCTAACAATACATTAGCTTCATCCTCAACCAGAACTGTGTTTGAATACTTCCTTGTGTTCAATTTTAATAAAAACTTGAAGTGAGCACTTGTTCCCGACTTAAGAGAATGTGTATTTGTTTGTATACTGAGTCAAAGAGACTCTACAGCATACAAAAAATACGTTTATGCAGCCCTGCTGAAAGGAGGCATACTTAACACAGGCACTGAACTACACAACCAAGCTTTCTCTGTACCACGCTTTCATTATTTGTATTCAAGTTTTGCTGCGCTATGGGAAGAAACTCCTTTTAAAAACTCGCAGCAGACTTAAAACGTGTTTGGAGTCAGCTTCAGTGTAGAATTGTATTAAATGCAATCCTTTAATTTCCAGTGTATTCTTATGTTTGTACGTTTTCAAGGGAAATGAAAGAAAAAGTACACAAAAAAGAACCTGGGAAAAAATAGTTTACATTGTTCAAAAGCAGCTGGTAACTACTTCTCTGCTAGGGAAGCAATGTAATTTTATGATGATGAGAACAAAATGTAAACATGACATAGCGGAATTACACTTCACATACTAATTACAGTGTACAAACCTAAATGTTTGATCAGTTACTTAGGACACTGGAACATCTATGACAGTTTTCCAACAGAAATAATTTGAGAAAGAAGCAAAAAGGGAAATTCAAGTTGTACACAGCGTTGCACAATAAATCATGGGAACCACTCAGTTTGGACAAATCTCCAAGGTAAACATAGCAAAAGGTTGATATATAATCAAAGAGATTTTAGGACTGAAATGATTTGTGTAAAAATGAGCTTAATACAGGCTAAAACTTTGAAGCCTCTCTTATTTCAATGCAGATTCTGAATCTATGGAAAAACAAATGCAGCCCAAAACCAGTAGGTTTTTTTACCAGCACCGGTCTTGCCAATTGGTCTGGCAGTTTCTCACAAGCGAACATAATGAAATCTTGAAGAGTTCTGGCACAGCAGACTTAAATGCTCATACATAAAACTACTTGTACAGGAAAAGCTGCTACTTATTTCAGACTAACTCGGTGACAACTGACCTACCACTAGCGTCGCACCACTACATGGCACACGTGGGGATAAATCAGCTTTTGCTATAACCATGAGATGCAGTACCTTTTTTCCACTGTTAAGTGTTGCTTCCTGGGCCATGCAGATGTGATAGTTGCCCTCCTCTCTTTGATTAAAGGCTTTGTTCTCTTCACAGTTGCAAAAAGGTCACTTATGATGAGACAAGCATGCACTGGAAAAGAATGGGGTTTTATAAGAATCCGAGAAATAAAGAGTTTTTTAAAACCTCCAGAATCTCACATATAGAATCTCACATACAGAATCTCACAATTTGGGTACAAAATAAAAAATAAAAATAAAAACAACACAAATTTTCATTTGAATACACTATAACACTTCATAGAGGTTGTGGAATATCCATGGAGATGCTCAAATCGAACCAGTCAGAATCCCAGGCTGCAATGCTTTGGGCAAGAGGGTTGGACTAGAACATCTCACCCTCTGCTTTCCAACCTCAGCAACCGATTTGCAAGGAGTAGTGTGCAGTTACTGATGTGGTTTGTCAGATGGCCCAAACTCCTGAGTGGAGCAATGCAGCTCAAACAGCGACAAACCTCCCTGCAGTGATGTGCTCATGGCCTCAAGTTCCTAACTACCTTCTGGGCTGACAATGGTAACTTTGCCCTTCTCATGGCTACCGTACCGCATGTAGATGGAAGAACAAGTGTCCCAGTACACAGAAAGATACTGATATATTTTACAAATTTCTGGGGAAATATTCATTGTATTTACTAGAAGCAATGTTTTGCTAGCTTTGCTGCTTCTACATATTTCCATTTTGACATCCTCTTCAGTAATGGCCGTAGCAGGGCTTTCTGTTCCTAAAAGTACACATCTAGTGTGTAAGCACCTTGAGGAACTGCAACGTCACACAGGAACCACAGCACAAGCAGGGATAGCACACACATATCTCCTGCCCTTTCCCCTGCAAGCAGGTAATTCAACCCAGTGCAACATCAGCACCAAACAAGGAGGAAACAGCTTCCAGGAACGATTTTTGTACTAAACAGTCTGCTGCACATCGGCAATGATTTATCATTATTTTGCCATTTTAATAACTACTGTATAATTATCAATTAGTCTCTATTCTTGATGAAAATGTTTAAAGTGTTTTTGTTTTTAAGAAAAATACAAGAGCTTTCATGCACTAAATAAAGCAGCAGGAAGACACTTCTGTGTAATTGAAATGCTTTGTCATTACATGATGTCACATGAAGCCCACAAGAAAATATCAGCATTTAAAAACGTTTCGGTCTGTGATTTCAAAGCGTTGATATTCTCCTTAAGTTGCATCTACTCTGTTGCATTGCATTTCTAAAGAAAACAAAAAATACACCTGTATTCTGCTTGCAAGGTTGCATCCTTGCCCAAGATAAAACAACTCTCTTTCTGCATTGCCAGACTCGTGGGAATCAAAGGGGCAGAGCACACGGCCACATCGCTGCCAGGGAGAACTCTTTGGTGCCTTCTTGAGCGCTCGGCTGGGCCAGACGGGCTCACCATACAGCCTGCTGGGTTTGCTTCACACTCCAACCCACTAGGCCAGATTGAACAAAGTCCCATCCAGCCCAGACTTGAATCATGATATTGTCTTGCTCTAGCAACACATATACAAAATATAATGTACTATATTGTTTATTACAGGTGCAAAGGCTTTTTTTAGCATTAAAAAAATAAGCAATTTTGGAATTAAACCGTGCTAAAGATATGTACTTTATGTGGTTTTTGCTAGTTTAAATAGCAGTTAGAAACACAAGGCACAGGAGAGACTGGCTCTTCTGCCCATAAATGATGGCAGAATCAATATGGGAAGGAAACTTCCATGTTCAATATTACTTATTGCTGATGGCTGATGTCTTTGGTCAGCCAGTTACAGAATTGGTAGCTACTAGGACTTCATCCTCCCACATGACAAAAAGAAGTTACATCCAGAGGCAGAAGGCAGACTGCACAACTGAGGTTGGTCTTGTTCCAGCACTTCTTGCAAGCCCATATTTGAGTTATCTTTCATGAAAAATTCTATAGCAAAGTCACTAGTATGCAGATGTGCAGTGTATAATTTCCTACAAGCAGTCTAATAGCAGCGTCAGGCAGAACTGGTTTACTCCCACCATGTCATACAGTAACAGAACTCCAAATTTTCCTCTGTGAGCAGTCACATAATTTGGAAGTAATTACAATACACGTCAGCCTCCAATTCCTATCACAAATAAGAAGTGCCAGCTTCCTGCAGAGATCTATTGGTTTGCGCAGCTGTAGGACAATCAATAGAGCTATTGAGAACAGCATCATTTCCAAGCAGGTCCGGGGAATTTTATGTTCAAGGGTACTTAACAGTTAAAAAAAAGGTACTCAAAAATGTGATGTAAAATTATTTAATAAAAGCCCATTTATGCAAGTGGAAAGGCTTTGTGTATACAGAAATTCTCCCTTTTTTTTTACACTTTAACAGGTTAAAGGAATAACAAGAAGCAGACAAATAAGATCAGACATCTCTCTTAGGTTAGAGGCATTGGGCTTTCTGTTAGTCTGGTGTTTGGGGCAGGAGGGGGCAGTTTATTCTGCAACCGTTTTGTACTTTACAACCATTCTGTAATTATTTTGCGCAATTCATGTATAGTGGGCCATGGATGACAGCACCACTTAGCCAACATTATTATTTGAAATAAAACAGAACTCTCCTTTTGAATTGCAAAAAGTGTGATAGAGCATTTCAGATGTCAGCCTGAAATGTCACCTGTGGAACATGTCAGCCCTGCGAGCAAAAAGCCTCTCAGTTTTGACAGGCTACTGCTGTGTTTTCCTTCTCTTTTCAGTTCCAACTGAACAGTAATTTTGAATTAAGTACCAAAATACCTGGAATTTCAGGCATTATGGTTGTTTTTTGTTTGTTTTTAGCAGTTTGCTTGGAGTTATATATACCCCAAAGATTTAAGTACACTGGGGTCTTGTACAAGTGAGAACCAAATACCTACAACAAGACTTGGCTCATGGATTGCTCCTGAGGTACCTGATACCCACAGCAGCACTGCAAATTTCGACCTAGCAATTATTCTTTCATCTTAATGACACCAATTTTGACCGCCTGATTAAAAAAACCTGAATATTTATGGCAATATTATTTTCTTTGTATAGTTTGAACAATGCTTTAGTTTAAACGTTCTTATTGAGCTTTAATGTTTTCATAGCAGAAGCCACTATTTTAGCTTTCTCCAATTTTTTAATACCTCTGCTTCAGATTACAGCACAAAACAAAGATATCTCTCCCTTTGCTGCTGCACTTGATACTGGTTTGCAAGATGAATAGCTGCTTCAAAACATTTGTGTTGCTTCTAACTGAATAAAACATTGCACAAGGCATATCTATATCGTATTTCCTGTAGGCAAATCCTTGCATTGTAGTACTGAAAAAGGTACTGAAATTGCAGTACTGAAAAAACCTACAAACATACGTATGGACTTGCAAGTGAGTACATGTCAGACTCTTACAATCAAACAATTTTATCTTTACTAGGGTATAATCTATACCAGCTTTTAGAAGGCTGGACATTAATCCAATAATTTTAGGCCATAGTTATAGTGTTCCTCAGCCTGTCCTGCTCCCTTCTCTTAACCTACTGGAAGAGTTATTCTTGATCATTTCATTTAATTGAATGTGACAAAGAGCTTCTCACCTTGTGCCAATCATTTTTCAAAAATATTTGTTTTCAAAGACAGTTTCCTATTTTGACAGATAATCTGTCCTAACTTATAACTCATACCCATAGATACGGGCAATTCTGACGTACAGTCTATAAATCATCAACCTTTTCCCTCCTGAATTTTTTGTCATCTCTGAGCTGCTCCACTGAGGTCACTAAAGGTTGCTACTACCAGAGCTATTTATCTTTCCAATTTTTCTCCTCTCTGAATTTTCAGTTGATTGCAGTTCCCAGACAAACATACTTCCTCTCATGCCAGTAGGTCACCTGCCTTGCAGTCAACGACACATCCATCAGCTTCTCTCAAAGGCCCCACTGCACCATGAGCACACTTACAAACTCTGGGACATTCAGCTCTCTTGCACCCATAACCCTCAAGAAAAAACATCGAGTTCCATCAATAGTACATTAAAAGAAGTCTGGAAGATTATCGATAGCATCCTGGAGTCAAACTATAGCTCTTGAGTTGAGGAAGCAAAAAAAAAAAAGACTTTTTTTAGTAAGGATTTTGTTGCTGTGATCTTCTCAGCAGCAACCAAGAAAAAAGCATAAATGAAAGCATGGGAACTGACTGAAAAATTGTCCTCAAGTAGTTGGTGATCACAGCCAGATACACATTGCTTTCATTGGATGAAACAGGCAAGTGGGGATGAAACAGGCAAGCAGGTTTGGGTCCTAGCTATACTCAGTGCTTTCAGTAGCGAACCGGGTAGTACACGAGCATGCTTGTCAGACTAGAAGAGGAAATCAAAGTAGCAAGGACACCAATATCTTAAAATACACGACTAAAATGCAAAACATATTCAATTACATTTGCCTGCAAACTAAGAATGAGTAATATAATCATATAGCTGTGGGGAAAAAAAGTCAAATGTCTGATTGGGATGAAAAAATAGGAACTCCATGTTCTGCATTAGTTAGCATTCATGAAAATCCAAATGGAACCTGACAATTCAAGGAAACTATGACACTGGAGAGAGTCCAGGAGAAGACAACAAGAACAAGTAAGGGTTTAGAAAATATGAGCAATAGAGAGGGATTGAAGGAAATCATACCGTACAACCTAATAAGCACTGAGAAGATATATGAGAACAGCTTCGGCTGGTACAAGCGAAAACAATCAAGTATTCTTCACATTCATCGTGAATAGCTAAAGCAAAAGCTTTGAGTCATAATAAAGGCAACAAAATTAGGATGTGAGAAAGAAAAAAAAATGTGATAATAGTAACCCCGTGAAGAGTCAGAACATACTTGAAACATAAGAAATTCTTTCAACTAGATTTTAGCTGTTTGCACAGAAATGAAGTTAGATCAGCCAAAGACCCTATGTGTTCCACTCATTCCGTGTGTTCTGTTCTGCATCTTACAGCATTTTAAATGTTATATAAGTTGAAGCAGGCTTCATGCCCAAAGCCTATTAGTCTATAAATAAATATTGTTTTAATGAATCCGGTATTTTTCTACAAGGAAAGTTCAAATATCTTCAAAGACATCTAAGTCAACACAGAACAGATTGCTGCAATCCAAGCACATACGTACACAGGTACAATGGTGGCCTACATCCATCGCATTTTATGCGCTAAACTGGACGACGCTGTGGGGCTTCAACCTGAAGTGGCAAAATAGATGTGCCGTGAAACAGTAATGAACAATTTCCTGAATTCCAAAGGCCCACTGTGTTCAACACAGCCACAATCACAGCCTCTGCTCCTTTGGTGGACTTAGCAACAAGCAAAGAAAAAATTATCTCGAATCTTCCCATCATGTTTATGATATTTAAGTCTTTATCCCTTCCATTCACCTTCCAAAAAGCTCAGAGACAGTAGAAAACTGTCCCATACTGTGGTTTTCAGCTGTGTTTCATTTATCAGTGGTCTAACATCAGTATGTTTCTCCCAGGTGAGACACAATCTATTAACATTTTTGTCAGCTTCTTCTACACTGAGTTTTTGCTGTCTTTACCTAGATGAGCTTTAAAAGGATGTTCTTCTAGCTGTTTTGTGACTGCCTGGGCTACTCAAAACTGTTTTGCCCATTTCCCTTCTGTAATTAGTTTTATTAGCATCAGTTTGATCATCACGAGAGAAAAAAGATCCAAAAACATGGTTTTTGTGTGCCTCTGTGTTAGCGTCTTTAGATTTCTTTGCAAATCCTCCTCCTGCGTAGCTTTTGGAAACATCTACATTTATCTATTAATATTTCTATTTTGAAATGAATTGCAGCAATTAAATAATACGGAAGTCCTTGACTAGAATTATCTTTAGCAGTTCAATTAACTGATGTTTATAAAAATACTTTCATCTAAGGATCTTAAAGACTGCCATTACTATTATCTTCTAAGCCTCATCCCAGTTGCACTGTAGCATGTATCCCTGACTGATGCATTGCTTTGAAGTCTTTAAACTACACAAGAAAGTCATGGCTTAGGGATGTTTTTGACAACTAATTGTAGTTTTTGATAAAACTCTTCCAGCTCACTCTTTGAGAACATAAGTCTTAGTGCTTTCATTATTCGTGGTTCATACTTTATTTAGGCCAAGATTAGCCTGTCACTCACACACTTCCAGCCTCTGGCTCCCCAGTAACATCCTTGAGAGTGACCACAGAAGCCCTGTTCTATTCACAACATTACTTATTTCTGGTTCATTTGTGTACTAATCTTTGACATACTCAATTCATTCTGCCTAATAGACTTCTACATTGTATTTTTCATGTGTGTTGGTTAGTGTAAAGTTGGATTTTCTTCCAGTTTTCCTGTGAAATGCAATTTAGGTATGACATGTCTATACAATTCTAGATACTCGAGAGAAGCTGTTTTCCTTTCTCCCATGACCTGTTGAAAGGCATTCTCTGATAAGGAATGGCGATGCTCAGAATACAGTTACTTGTAGAACAGCATGGATAACTTGAAAAACTGACTCAAGGGGTGTAATCCACCCCCAGCCAGTTCAATTTACAGGATGTAGTGGCTCATGTTCTCTGCAGATTCTTCATAGACCCCTCTCCCACTGGGCTAATACATTTGATCAGTGATTGATCTGAATTTAAATTCTTTTAAACTGATGTATCATGCACCAGAGGAGAATGGTATAGCAAGAATTGTAAACAACATAGATCTTAAGGAGCAAATGATTTTGACAACATCTGTTGCTGGTGTGGTATTTAGGCCCATCCCCTTTCTCGCTTTGCAAATTGTAAATGGATGAGTCTTCCCACACAGAAGGGGCACAACCCAGGGGGAATATGCTCAGGAAACATTTTGCACCTCTGCAATCACACAGGAACCTGCATAACACTGCTCAAAACACTGCTCTATGAATGACATTTAAAAGCAAAGGATTCTCTGGTTTCAGGAGGAAGCTTGCGGTAGCTCACACAAAGCTAAGCTACCAAGGAGAGCTTTCCAATGCATCGTTTAGATCATCCTTCAAATTAGCAACAAATAAAAGAGCAAGAATGAATGAAAAGCATGCAGGGAAATCAAACAATACACATAAAATGAAATAAAGGAAATAATTATATTATTACACATGGCTTTGCTTCAGAATATGTAGAAGGTGGAAAAATAAAGGTTATTTAGATGTGGAGCAGAGCAAAGCTCATTTGCAGCTTTTGAATGCAGCACTCCAGGCTCAGTCTGTGGCTCAGGAGAAGCCCCTGGGAGCAGAGGCTGTAAGCCTGCAGGAAGGACAAACCTCATTGTGTGGTTTCTTGTGCTCTTCCTGGAAGCATTTGCCACTGCTGGAAGCTGTAGATAGGGTGAGCCTGTGGTGATACTGAGCACTAGTATTCGCGCTCCATGGAGAACTTATTCAGCCAGGGGTGTCAGCAGCACTAGTAATTACCTCTCCCTTAGTTATAGTAATCTGCCCTTCATTTATAATGTCTGTGATGAAGCAGCAGACTTCTATGACTTATTTAGGGCTCTTTCAACACAGTAGCCTATATATACTGCCTGATGTTAACTGTAATATTATCATTATTATTATTACTGTAGAGAAGATTTCAGTATAAAAATATTTATAGAGCCAACGTTTATACAGACTGATTTCACATTGCATCACCTACACCAAAATACTCCACTGAAGAGAAGAACACAATAATTCTTATACACACTGAATCCAGGTTTGAATAGCAACCCTAATGGCTCCCTCAGAGCCAAACCAATTCCAGAGCAAATATATATATAGTTCACATTTCATCTCCAAAATGAGACAGGCAAGGGCCACCGAGAACATTCCTCATAAGCAAAAAGGTTTAAAACTTGAATATAGACTTTTAAAACTTGCATATATTTTAGATTATTGGTACTTGGCTGCTCTGTAATGAAAGCTATGGTCAATAAATATCTCTGGGCAAGACAGTGATGATCTTTGAGTTACCCAACAAATAGAAAGAATATCTCAGCACAGGATACTATTTGGGATAGCATCATTTCTTCATTTTTACTCTTCACTTCCTCTTTTTGGATAGTGTTCTGATTCCTGCTGCTCCATGTACCACTGGTAATAGTTTCATAAATATTACAAATTTTCTTTCAAAATTTTAGCTCCAGTAATGAGATTGACTTACAGCCACCACAATTTACTTCTATGTCTTCAAATATTCCGTTTTAAACAGAGGCTGCCAGAACTATAGCCAACATGTAGGCCTTAATCAAAGTAGCTATACAATAATGCATTCATTTACTTGTTGATGCTTACAACATTTGTTGTAAGCATCACCTCCTGTTGCACCACTTCATTTCAGAATTAGCTGAGTTAGGTCCATATATTACATAATTTTCTTGTGAAAATGATTAAACAAATTTTGGACCAATCATACACGACAGCTCCAACCTCCAGATTAAGTCAGAACTCCATCTGGTCATTGCAAGGCCTGGTCCAGTGCTTTGAAAACATTTTTTTACACCATTCATTATTTAACTAAGCCTATTTACCTTACAGTGATTATCTCCTTCTTTAAATCTTGTAAATACAGTCATTATTCTTCAAGTAATTACGAAAACAAAACAGGTAAACTATCTGGTTGCTGTAAGTAATATATTAATTAAATTTTCTTCACGTAAAACACTTAATCCTGAACAGCAACACTGCATTATAAAATAATTCCTACTAAAACACGCTCTAATTATAATTCCAAAGCTCATATTATTTTTGGAATTTGTGTTGGCTTTTAGATAGATTATAACAAAAGCAAATTACTGTATGTTTTAATAAGTTAGTAGTCAAATAAAGCCATAAAGCTCAAATGATGACTAACCACAGTGTATAATTCCCCATAAAAGCTAATTGACAATTGATTTTCTTGAATACAGAAAGAATTCATCATGATTAACACTATTACAATGAAATACAAAGGAATTAGAAAAGATTTATCTCTAATTGAGTATTTCTGCAAATATTAGAACTACTGAAGAGAATAACAAAGTAGGCTAGCATCTTCAGCTGGGACAGAACTGTTTTCTTCATAGTGTCTGGTACGATGCTATGCTTTGGTTCCAGGAGAAAAACAATGTTGATAACACACGGATGTGTATATCTGCTGCTGAGCAGTGTTGTACAGAGCCAAGGCCGTTCTCAGCAAAGGGCCAGGAGCTGGGAGGGAACAGAATTTGACAGCTGACTTCAACCAGACAAAGGGATATTCCATACCCTACGGCATCATGCAGGAGGCATTCTGTGGAAGTTCATCTCAATCTCTTCCACTGCTTGATAAGCTGGCTGGCCACTGACCAATTGCTTGTCCATCACTTGTTAATGTGTACATATATATATATGTATATATATATTCGTAATTATTAGCCTTTTTATTTTCTCTATCTTAATAAGTAGTTTTATCTCAATCCACAAGTTCTACCTTTTTTTTTTTCTTCCCAATTCTCTTCCCCATCCCACTGGGAAGGCAGGAGGTGAATCAATGACTGTGTGGTGCTCAGCCACCGACCGGGTTAAACCACCACAGTTAGAAGCACAGCGTCCACCTCCTTACTTTATACACAGAATATGAATTGCATAGATGTAATTAGAGGGTTGCTGCTTTTCTATAGGTGCAGCATACTTTATATGCACCGTAACAGCACAGCACTTGGCTCTCTCAGTCCTCAAACCGAGTTCTGGGGTCATCTTCTTGCTTTTCACAAATCCTCAACTGGATTTGATCTCATAAAGAACATTTTTCAAAAGGAAGAAAACAGTAAAATTATGGAAGACAAGAAGATGAAAACAAAAGTAGTTATGAAGATAGTCTTTCAGGGCAATACAAGGCCACAGATGCCTCACGGCCTCAGAGGCAAAGAGAGATGCAATGGGGCTGTGCTGGAAGAAAGTGTGCCAGGACACAGAATGCTGCAAAGTAGCATGCAATGGAAGCTAATGAGGGAGACAGACAAAGACCCCTGCTGCCCTGAAAAGTGGATAATTGGTGTGATAAATTTTTTCATGTCATATTAAATACAAAACAGTAAAGTGAGTGAACATAATTACTATGTATCAGCTTGTGCAAGGAACGTTAAATAGCAATTAAAATAAAGAGACACTTCCCTGCCCTGGAGAGTTTTCAGTGTGCAGCTTCCCAGCAGCAGAGTGATGGGCAATTCACAGCCTTCACTGAACCTCAGTGGGGCTCCCATGAGAAACTTCAAAAAGTCATCACCCTGGGACATGTCAGAAGGTACAAGTGACACTAGGATATAACAAAAAGCTGAAACACTGTTGCTGTGTAAACGTAACACTCAAGGCAATTAGGTTCAGCCCCAAGTAGGGCAGCCTAGGGGAGTGAGGATACCAGGCTGCCTTCTGTGGTTCTCCAGCTTCTTGCTAATGCTTCAATACCAGAAAAGCTGCCGGTGTCGTTTGGATAGCTTCTCACCTATCCAAATATTCAGATCTTGCCTGCTATTCAAGTACCAATCTTTTGCTTTGCACCTTTTACAGTGTGCATTTCATTCTGAGTTACTGTAATATCAACTTCTACGGTACCAGATCTTTTCTACTTAAATCTAAAAATAAATTAGGAAGGATGTTGCTTGTATTAATAAAAAAATTTTAAAAAGGCAAATGGGAACATGCACAAGGCAAGCTGAGTCTGATAAACTAGCAGTTTTGATAGAGATCTCTCAGCTTAGTGCAGTCATATGAAATTAAAGAGGAACGAACAATCACATAACGGCCTCTACCTAATTAGTCCATTCACAGTTATCATAGCTGTACTGCACAGAGAATAAATAAACTGCTGTTAAAATGACATTTGAGATACAACAATATCAGTTCAGTAGAATAGAAAAACAGTAGGATTCTCTTTAGTACTTTTCTTAACACCTTGTAAAGCATCCCAGTCTGCACAGAAGGTCTAGGAAATCCTGTTATTTATCTATACCCAGTATCGTTTCCCCTAGACAAAATAACAGAAATAGCTTTATTAAATAAACACTACTCCAAGCATTCAGGTTGTAGGGTTTTTTTCTTCTTTTTTTCTATCCATTGCAAAACTGCTGTGGAATTACTGATTTCCTCAACAATTAATGAGAATGACCAAAGATTTGGGTTTAATGCTCCAACTTCCATGTGGCAACTCAGTAATTTAGCATCCCATTTTTCATCTGCCTTTGTGTAACTAAGTGGACTCTGGTAATGAGTCTAATTTGGTCCCTGGGTACTTTATCTTTTCCCTCATTCAGTCTAATTGCACACCCCTGTAACAGCTCTCTTCCTGTGCCTGTGGCATCATCCTTCCTATTCGTTCCTCTGCATTAAGGCATATTAAGGCATCCATCGTCACAAAGCTGGGAGCCTTGAATGCAAACTTGAAGGTAGAGTTTTGATCCCAGCACAATGGCTCAGCCTTCCTGGCCCCAGCAGGCTGGAGCACAGAACTAAAACACTTCTGGTCAGGCAGGCCAAAGCCTAGAAGCCATGTTCTGTGTTAGTATGTGCACATATCAGTCAACAAATTCTGTATGTAAATTAATCAGTTTTGTAAAAAAAAAAAAAAAAGAGTGCAATTATCCAGGAAAACCAACCTCAGCATGCAATTTTGAGATAATGGGCTAAAATGTAATAGAAAGCACACCACTGCCTGTTCAAAAGCCACAAAAGACTAACAATCCATTTACTGTCCAGCACCCATGAGGAACAGTTAGAATCGCCAGATCCTTTGGGAAAGAGGTACAGGACTTCATACAACATATGTTACTATTAAACCATCATCCTGTTTACCATTTTCCATAATCAAGATTGAAATGCCGCATGCATGTGAGCTGTGCACAAGTGGGCAATGACAGCCAGATTTCTAGAGCTCCCTTTCCTGAACAGTTCCCGAACTGCCTTTGGCACACAATGTACCAAATAATCCTCCTTGTTTTCTCTTCTTTACGTGTACTTTTGCATCTGTCTGTCACTGGATCAGAGGAGAATGATCCCCGATTTATATCTATGATTTTTGAGAAATGCTGGGAAACACTTAACAAATATAGCAATACAGAATACAGAAATTGCACATGGTTATCACTGTCAGGAAGTAGTGAAAGTAACAGTTTATTAAGTTTAGGTAAAAGGCAGCCAAACACTAAGACTCCCATTCGTTTAGAATAACGGTAGGAATCTATCATTCATCATATTTCAAACATATTATCAAATGAAATTGGAAGGGTTTTTTTTTACTTGGTAAAAGAAAAATGGTCCTTCAAGCAACAATATTTCCTACTGTAGGACCCAGTGTTGGGGTCACCTTTCTGCACCCCTATACTGGAACCAACACACTGACCTTGCTAGAAGGACAGTGTGATTTTCCACAGTCACACCAGGAATATCCTAGATTTACGTTAAGTTGGGTGCCAGTTACAATTTGTGTGTATTTGCGTGTGGCTGTTCATGCACAAGCATACACGCATTAGAAAAATGAGTCATTTACCCCAAGCAATGCTCATCTGGCTCTCATACTGGGGGATAAATATGGGTCCAAGTAGAAAATTCTAGTTTGTGGACACGAATGCTTGTCTGTTTTACAAAAGGAGAAAATCAGACCTGCTATGTCACGTGAATCATGCACTTGACAGTCCACACTCACGCTTCCACATTTAGATTTTGTTTTCATTGTTCCCCATAGGTTTTTTTCTGGCTATAATTAGAGTTAATCGCATTTCAAAGTACCAAGATAATTATCTCCATGTCAAATTAGCTATTTTCAAATGAAAGACTATTTCTTCTTAATTTTTCCCATCTTGAAAGCAAAACAGAGATCCCCAGATCTTTTATGCCATTTTTTTTATGAACATTGGGTTATGATAAGCTCCTTTCTGAACCACTGCTTGAATGCAATTTATTTTACATAGCTTTGCATAATAAAATGGCATTTTAGATAACTTATTCAAAGGGCAGAATAATTCTCTGTAGATTTCATTAAATCACTCTTTTCATGTTAAATTAATGTGCCAAGTTAATTTTGGAATAAACAAACCAAGGTATTTAACTGCTTCTTGATAAATACGCAGCACTTAGTTATAATTTTCTCATGTAGCTTTATGTTTTAGAAGTCTGTATATTTCTGTACATCTTTAGGGAGATTAAAGTTTATAGACTTATCTGATACACACAATTAGATGTATTTAATGAACCAGTACTCTATGTGCAAATCAGACATAACTTCCTCTTTTATGATCTTTTTCTATCCTGTTTTTTTTTGCTAAAATAGGAATAAATTATGGAACTTTTCATGGGAAAAGTCAGTTCTGAACATATTAATGGAAAAGCCTGAAAGATAATGATCAACTTTTGTATGTCATTTTTTTTGTTCCCATTTGTAAAATGCATGAGATCAAGACAGATGGAACTCAGAATTGAACACTGCTTTACTCTACTTCAGATTTCAGAATGCACTCCTCCTTTTCCCCATTAACCAGACGTAAAGATGGGCTCTGAATGTGCACCACACAAAATGCAACTGGCTGGAAACTAGCTCAACTGATTTTTGAGTTTTGTTTTCAGAAGACGATCACCTTTACATGCACAACGTCAAATCAAAACACAACAGAACCCACGTTCCCAGTTTTTATGAATTTTAACACACTGTGTCTGTTTCATGGCTTTCTATGCAAGTGCTCCTTTCAACATTTATCACTGGGTGAAAAAAATAACCCATGCCAATGCTGTGCTTAAAAAGCTAAGTATGCAGTGCTGAACAGAAATTAGTGCAGCATCTTTATCAAGAGGGAGATTTCAAAGAGCATTACTTGTTCAAAATGAGCTGGCAGACCAGGAACAGTTATTTACTCATAAGGAAGAGAAAGATCTGACTTGAGATTTTAGAGCTGTAAGGTATTTGACAGCCATCACAAATTATTGTTATTGCTGTAACAAGATGATTGGATGCATATTTTACTTGATTTCTTGGTAATATTTCATGTTGTTTTTAAAGGATACAAAAACACGTTGAAAGACTAATATTTCATACTGATTTATGCAAGCATAATGTTGGAACTAGGGCTTTTTGATGTTTTCTTCTGATAGGGTTGTAAAATATTCTTGGAACTTATTTCAATCTTCTTTCTGTCTTTTAAAGAAAATTAGACTCATACTCCTCTAGAATAAATTATTTTGTTTCTTCAGTTACCAGTGAATAACAGTTCTTCTCATTTAGGCTTGTTTTTCAGCTTGCACTACAAGCTGGGGAAGGAACACCCAAGTTGAACTGACTTACAGATACTGGTAACATGTTTTTAATTAGAAAAATGAATTATTTCATAGTCTTGGAGCTGAAATGACACTAATGAAGCCTCTCTAAGAAACAAGAGTGATACTGTTTTATATTTATAGAACAATTTTTCAAGCTTTGGAAAGAAACTACTGTTGATCAGTTGTTGGATTGATTCTTAATAAGTGTGAGGTCAAGGAGAGCTCCCCTTCCCTTATATATCTACATTTACGCAGCTGCTATTGCTGCAGCTCCACCCCAGTTATGGTATGCACAAGGCACAAGGAGGAGGGAAACCAGACTCACCCTCCTCCTGAGATGCACAATGTCTTTATTCTGCCATGGTCTGCCATCCTGCTGGTAGCTGATATATTCAAACTATCCATTTTCTGTGCTTTTTTTATGAGACATCCACTATGCTTTAAGAATGCTTACTGCACTAAAATGTGCAGGAACATCTAACTTGATAAATCACAAACTTACTGAAGCATGATCTTTGTGCTCTGCTCTGGGCATTTTAAGGTATATTAAAAAGAGCAACGAGTTTCATGACTAATTGTCTTACATTAATAAAAGCACTCTAAGGATTTGTGAAAGGTCAGTGAACTTTGTTAAAAGGACAGAAGGAGAATGGAGCAAAGTCATTTTATACTTGTTAATGGGATATTCAAGAAAAAAAGTTAAGTTTTAAAGCTCTTTCAGGAACAAATATCATCAGCATCATCATGAATAGCAATCTTCTATGATAAAGAATCAAAACACGCTTAATATTAAGCACAGACTTTAAGCCTCTTGAAATCCAGGAATACTAGAGCTCACCAAATCCAGACAATCAGTAACTAACAATTCAGCATAATCTAAACATTGCTCAGTACCTGCAGTACCTGCCTGAGTGCTTCACTGACACAGGCTGAAATAACCTGTGTGGGGGAGCTCCCAGCTGATAGCAGCACGAGTTTTTACACAAATATTTGTACTTGTACTCAAAGAAAAAAGGATTTGTCAAAATATTTACCTTTCCAGTGGCAAAAACGTGTGCATACATGCTTAAAATTTAGGGAGTTTGTGAAAAAGCAAAACCAGCTTGTTCTCCATCCTCCACAAATTAAAGCAAGCAGTGTGGAGTACAAGTGGAGTACACCTGTGGGAGTGCAGCTTATTCAGATGAGTCCTTAAAGATTTAGGCCCCAAACCATTTTCAGTGCTTTAAAATTCTTTTCTCTTGATAATAAAAAGTCATCGTTTATCTGAGTGAAGAGGAAGATGGGAGAACAGTGGTCAAAGCAAGAGCAGGAAAGCATACATGCTAATATGTGAACAGGTCCTGATCAGCATCCAATTGTGAGCACCAGCCTTTCTGAATGGGATGAAAATTTGATGATAGGTTGCATGTGCAATTGAGCAACACAAATACCTTATTTTCAGCTGCTCTAAGGGCCAAGCTGCACTTCTGAAAATAATTATTTTTTCTGAATACACAATTTTGAGGGTCATTGCCCATAAATTGCTGAAAGTGCTCTCTCTGGGAATCCAGACTTATTTGTTTGGCCATGAGTTTCTATTTCATAGTGCAAGATAAGGCCTATTTACTGCTATTGCCCATCACAATGTAATCAGCTTCTGTTATTATCGTCAGTTTATTCATTCTTCTGTAGCATACCGTGCTGTGCTCGAGTTCAATCAGGAGAGATTTATTGTAGGAATGACTTGCTTGTTGATTTGCTTGCCTCCCCCTTCTCTGGACATGGCAGGTACGGAGGCATGGAGATGCACTGCAACATCTTGATGGTTTCCTAATACTAAATAGATATCACTGCTGGAAAAGTCTTTAAAACGATGACCAACTATACTGTCTAATTCCTTCTTTTGTAGTGTAGGATTTCTTGCAGCTTCTGCCTCTTCACATGAACCAGAACAGGGCTGAAGAGAAACAAAGATCTCCTGCAAGCAGTTACCCCAGAGGTTGGCTGTAACATGGCCTGGCTGAGAGGGCTGCGATTTTAGCCTAAGTGGAATTTTCTGCTGTATCTGAGTTTGACAAAATACTGTTGCCTATATTTACAGCTACCCAGTCAGTTTCTGCTATTTCCAGAAGCACCTCAGGGATTTGCTTATGCATTGGAAGCATCTTTCTAATAAGCCCACGTAAATAGGTACAGTGATAAACCAATGGGCGTCATGCTGCTCTATGATGTGAAAGAGATCATTTCATTATACTTATAAAGAATTAAAAAAAAATCAATGCACATTATAATACTATATGAAGGTGCATTTCTACACACAGAGAATCTGAGGTATGTTGCACCATGATAGGAAAGGGAAATAATTACAGTATATGCTGCTCACAATAGACTAGTTAGCGTAAGTTGCATTAGAAGACAATATGCTTTATGGGGAAGAGGGAAGCATTATTAAAATATAATGCACAAGCAGAGCAATGCAGACATTACACAGTGACAACCTCACACTTTCCAGGTGAATATGCAGTTTATTTAATTTCCTCATTCAAGTGTGTAAAGCTCTAACCAAGCATCTCCTTCAGAAAGCTTAAACAGACCCTTCTTGTACCTAGATCATTTGGTAGCCCCTATTTAATACCCTCCTGCCTCCACAGAAATAAAAGCTAACAGCATTAATCAAAAATTAACTGCATCAATTAACAGATGGCTTGTTTTTTAATTTCTCCAATAAAACTGAAATTGTGCTTGAAAATTTGGACCAACATTTTAATAGTCCTGCATTTCTTTATTTACTTGGTGCATTTGTTTGATAAAATCAGTCTCTTCCTTTAATTAAACTCATTTTATACTTTTATAGTCCTTGCATAAAGTCCAAAAGACACACCAGAGAATATGTTATTGAGCCATTACACTCTTTCCAGATGACTGAAAGCACTTAGTTTCACCTCCAACATCATGGTGCTCATGAGGAGATTAATACAATGACAATTATTAATATTAACAATCACTTGGTGTTGTGCTTTTACACTGACAGCCTTCCAGTGGCTCCAAACAGCTCCAGACCCTGCTCCCATCTCCTGCAGCTGCAGCCCCAATGGCAGCACATCCCTGTGGAGGAGTGTTGGGGTCAACTATCCAGAGCAGCTTCCCTCCAACAGTGAGAGCAGATGGGTTTTGGCAAGATCTAGCACCAGAGCCAGGCTTTGGCTCCATAGGATCTTTAATCTCGAGTAAATGAAGTACTAATGGAAAAGGTACCTTCCTTTAACTTGCATGAGAATACTGTAGATGTTTGGATAAGTAAAAGAAAATAGCATTTTCCCAGTCACATCCTTAGTTCATGGGCTGACTGGGAAAAACAACAGAAGGAAAAGGAAGGGAAATAATTTCATTCAGATTGTGAGGAGTTGGTTTTGGTTAAAGAAAGAATCTCTGAAAAATTCCATATCAATTATAATTTCATCGGATTTGCAATCATTTAAAATTCCATCCAATTAAGTTAGTTTTTGCAATATGCCTCAAAAACTTCCTCTGTGCAAAAGTTCCCCCTATTTATGTTCCCTGTATCTAAAAGCTGCTGCTGTATTGATTACTACAATTCAGCCCTAATTGCACTTTTACAAAGCAGAATGAATAGATTACAGTTGAGCTAGGAGGAAGCCAAACATCAATTATTAATACAGAAGATCTGGCCTTTACCATGTCTATATTATTTACTTTGGGGACTTTGGGAACCTGATGAATAATATTTATTCTTGTAAATTAACCACTTCAAAATATTTGTTTCCATTAAGAAAACCAACCAGACTAATAAAATACAGTTCCAGCAAATGCAAACAAGCCCTCAGTGTCTGTAATGATATATAGAAAGCCAAGAAACATTCTCAGAAGGAGGCAGACTCAGTATTTCAGAAAGCAGCCTATATATCCTTCACCAAGAACAAACACAGCAGGTTGATCTCCAGATTAGCAGCACAGGTTCTCTGAATTCTGTTTCAGTCGTTGCTATTGTTGGTAGGATCCTTTCTGCTCCAGCAAGGATCCAGTAAGTGAGATCTTTTTGTGAACTGTTACCATAAAGGAGAAAAAAATGGTGGTAGAGCTGCTGCTTCCTCCATGCAATTTTTCTTATTTACAAGGCAATTACACCACATTCTGTTTCCCTGACCAGCTTTGGGCAGCACAGTGCCCATACACCCCTTTCTTTTTGCTGGCTCTCTCCTTCATCCCACTGCCCACCTGCACACCTTCTGCTTCTTCGCCCCAGCAACCCACGTTTCCATTAAAAGCAGTTGATTTTGTCGCAGCTTATACTCTAACTTCATGGCCTATAGCTCTGGACAATGATTTGGCTGTTTCAACTTTTATTTTCCTCATATATATATTGCTAAGCAAGTAAGAATTAGAATTACTCCTTGACCCTTCTCTCTGGATACTTCCCCTGCCCAAAGAACAGTCATCCCTTTCTCTACCACACATTTGGTCAGCTGCAGAACTTCCTGGCTTGCAGCAGAACCAAAAGCACTGAGGTTGGAGGCTTTGCCACTGCGTGCACAGGCCCAGTAAGAACTTCACCTTAGGAGGGAATCTCAGAGTTTTCCACAAGCAGATGGTATCACCTGTTTAGTGTTTAATCACTGCTTTGAAGGCAGCTCTCCGAATGCACTGTGCTTGTTCTGTAGCTAAATTTCAGTGAATAAATAGCTTAAAAGCTATGGTGAATGTTTTTATTCCAGAAACAAAAGTTAATTCTGTAAAATTCCACTGCCTCATAATCAAGCACTCACCATGCAATAATTAATTAGTTAGTTGTTTGCAGCTAGGGATGGAGGCATTCATCATCTTTCCAAAAGCTTGCATATTACCATCTGTAACATCCACTTTTTATTTTGGCTCTGAATATAAGATAGTAAATTTCATACCTTGGCTGCTACAAATTAGTAGTTTGTTACAGAATGTGAAAACGTGGAATCCTGTTGCACTTCTTTGAGAGCACTATCCTAACATTTGCCATTATGGTGTAGTCTCCCACTGAAAAGCCTGGAGGGAACCCAGTGAGATCTATGCACAGTATTCAACTACTGTTCAACTGCAAGAGTATTAATCCAGCCGTTTCTCCATCTAATTACTCCCCATTCTATCCATTAGGCACCTTTTATCTGCTCCTGTAGCATGCATGTTTCTATTTCTTTCAGTTCTTTGGAAATTGTACTGCTGCACAAGTAATATGGTAACTGTTCAATTGAGATAACAACTCGGGATTGGATCCTACCTGAGAAAGTAGACGCCAGAGTGCTCCTCCTCTGATTTACACAGAGCAGTTTAGAAATCTGAGCAACACAATCCTTGGATCTGAGGAATCCCACTGAGAAGCACAGAAGACAGCTGGCTCTGGCTGGATGTGATCCCTCATGGCTCTGTCCCACACAGGGCTCCTGGCACCTCGCAGCCTTCAGCTCCCTGCCCTCAGGTAGCAAAGCCAGGAGAGAAAGCACTGATTGCCAATAATGCCGGCCATCTGCATCCCCACAGTGTTAAACTTGTTACAAACAGCTTCCTGGAGCTGAAGAGACCCTTATCTTATTTCAGAGCTAGTCTGGAGTCACCATTGTGCAGACAAAACTACGTGGCTTGCTCCTAGGTGTGTGACTGAATTCAGCTGTGCTAAAGATCCAGCACCTGGCCTAAAAAGCAAGCAGCATCAGTGAGTGCTTTGTCCTCATTCTCATGCATGTTGATCTTGGGTCAGCTGCAAATTTTATCATTGACCATTTTATATCTACTTCAAGATAATCTCTAAAAATGCTGAATAGCATTACCTTTGGTACTAATGCTCTAAAACACCCATTCATTGATTCCTCATTAACAAATATTTGTCATGATCTAAGGGTTTGGCAGTTCTTAAAGCACCGACACCTGTTTTAACAAGGTTCCATAGTGCAACATTTTCCCAAGAAATCAAAGCTTAAGCTATCACTCCATACATCACCCCATTTCTTCAACTATTTTTCAAACTATTGACGAATTTCACAGATATCTTACAGCGCTAGAGATCTGAAACATTACAATCCTACGTTAGCAGTAAACAATCCTAAAAAAGCAGTAAAAATAAAGTGTTTTAGAAAGCCTCTCAGTGAAAAACGTGGCTCAGGGACGAAATCAAAGTGATCAAACTCAAGGTGAATTCATAAGGCTGGACTGTACACCAAGTCACCTGCTGAACTCCAGTACCACGCAGTGCTGAGCCAGTGGCCACCAATGGGACATTTAACTGTACAGCTGTTTTATCAACCAAAGAATGAAACCAGATCTATTGGAGAAGATCTACTAGAAATGCAGTGCAAAAAATCACCTGTGATCAATATAATGAAACATCAACAGTTCAGATGAGTAAGCTAGAACTTTCTCTGCCAGATCTGTGTGTTTCTGTGTTCTACTTTTCTTGCTTCTCTGCTTTAGGGAGGCATCATTCATTTACTTGATCTGGATACAGTCTTTCAAAGTAATTTTCCTACATGTTCTGACTTCTCCCCATAAGCCTGTATTGGTTCAGTGTAAACTTTCCTTCAAGAAATGGAAATGAAATCCATTCAGACAGAAGAATAAAAAAAAGAATTCCGTCTAGATATATGTCTTTGCTTGGGCACTGAGGGAAATACAACGTATAGGGTCTTTAAAGACACTTAATGAGAATATTCATTTTCTCATGTGGGGGAAAGCACCAGTTTTGCAAAATACCAGTACCAGCCTCTTATATCTTGAGCAGACATAATGATATTAATGGCAAATTTCTCCTCCCAAATGAAGTCCTCACATGAATATTTATCTGCATTCAAACAGGAACATCTCATCTTTGAAAAAAATCATGAACTTTAATAGCAACTTCAGACAATTTGATAGGTTTATATTTCCTCAAGTAAACAGCTTTGCATTAGCATATGAATGTCAGCATCTATCCTTTAACTTTGTCAGACATTTATTGACCACTTTGTTGCATTTTTAATAGCTTAGCCATGAGTTTTTTTCATTAAACATTTTTGATCTAGTGGTAGCTTTGATGTCAGCTTGAGAAAGAATTTTGCCTTTTTGCATATCAGTGAGCTAAAAGTTACCTTTTTATTTTATTCCAGTCTGAAGTGCAAAAGTCTTTACACAGCTAGCCTTACTTGTTTGTTATAAAGAGGTACCTGAGGAAAACACATTACATACATACATAGATATCAGAATCTGTACTGCATACAGCATCATCTTCATTCATCTTCACCATCATCTTCATCCTTACTGCAGCAGAGTTTTTTTGAAAATCAGAATGTCCAATTTGCAGAAAATGTTGGTACTTCAATGTGTTTTTTTTCCCAAAACCTCAGGGCAACTTAAATTACGTATATATTGTGAACTGAGATGTAGGGAAGAGACAGAGAGAGAGAGAGATCTCATTGATATCTATGAAATGAAATATTTTTCTATATCTTTCTGTTATCTTTGTTATTATTAATGAACAATGCATGCCTGTCACCAGGAGAATAGACAACATTTTTCCTGAGTGAATTACGGAGAAGATCTTGAGCACAATGATCGCCAAGGTCACAAATGCATTTCTTGTTTCAACCCTTCTGGATTTCCATGCAATGTTTATATTGAGTTTAACTCTAATTTTGACCTTGGATGACTCATACAGAAAGCAGCAAAACATGTGGCTTTGATATGAGAATAGCTTTGCCATTAACTGAAGGCACAGCCATGCAGGACATCTATCTTTAATCTAAATTAATGATCACTCTTGGATTATAATAAAGTATATATTTTAACATGCTTGAGAAAACACCTCTAATTCAGTATATGAGATTCAGAAGGGATTCCTATTTTTTAGGGTGCAGGTTCTTACTTAACACACTCTTCCTGTACTGCACTGCTTCAAGTGTCAAACTAAGAACTGAATGGAACTGATTCTTTCTCACAAGAAGAAAACTCACCTCATAGGTCTAAGTGAATGTCTCAGAAGGTTAACAGCAAATAGATAATCTACTTTGATATAGGAAGGAATTTGCATGGATTTGTTTTTATACCCACTGTGACAGCTGCAGCCCCAAAGATTTCTTGGATTAATTCAATTATTCATCATCTGTTTATCAACCACAGGTGGCTGAAATGATTTTCAGGGTAGAATAAAGCAATAAGGAATTTGAAGCAGTTGCAAAAAGAACAGTCCACTAATGTAGCAATTGCTAATTTACACAAGTCAAACAGGAATTGCCAGGTGGGTCAAGCTAATGGTCCATTTCATGCTTTCTCTTACAGTGCTGTAGAAGGGGAAAAAAAGATTATACAACTGGAACTGGTAGATAATTAAGAGAGGCAAGTTTCTTTCCTATCCTGGTCTTCAGCTGAGAGGTTGCTTCCAACCAAGTGTGAGTTTACATCCCTTCTGGAACAAAGGCAAGAGTTGAATTGCAGTGGTAACTTGGTAACTGTTGTGACTTAGGCTATGAGTGAACTGTAGTCCCTTTGGAAAAGTTTCACTCTTGCCAGCTTCCCCTGTCACACCATATTTCTTCACTATTATTTTCATTGCTCATCTAGAAGTTAACCTTGCAGGATGTAGATCAAGCAGTTGGTCACTGAATTTTTGCTGGTTGTTCAGATGCTTTGATATTATCCTTAAAGTCAGTAAAAGTCAAAGTGAAAACTTGACAGAAATTCTTGCTGTTTTCCTCATTAGCCACATGCACACATTCTGCCCCTTGAGAGATGCAAAGAGCATTCAGCTCTCATAGATATCACCAGGCTTCCTTAGTATCTCTTAGCAAAATACTGCCCTCCATTACTGACTGATAGTACAAAAAATGATGCAGCTAAAAGCTGAAGTCTTCTATAGCGATTTTAATTAAGAGTCTGTCATCATCTGAGTTATTATTACTGTTACTTTAGGAATTAAATTTCAGCATAAATTATTAATAAAGAAGTCTGGCAATCACGATCTTAGCCAAAGTGCCTGAAACAGGTTTTGCTTGCATTATGCCTTCTGGGCCACTGGGGACAAAGAAATACAGAGATTGCTTCCATTTGGAAGAAAAATTGTGCCAGTGCCAAATACTTCCATAATTAACTGCTGTTTAGCTTACGGAGGTGATCGATGCCCTGTCCTTGCCTCTCAAGCATGCAGCCTCCCCATGCCGCTCCCACAGCTCCTTTCCTGGGGCCCACACTTGCTCCATCGCTGTGCCTCCAGCTCATTCCCTCTGTTTGTGCTCTTACGTACATATCTTAACAGAATGAAATCCAGTGAAAGCACCACACTTTCCTTGTATGCCATAAATACATTTGCTTGAAACATGAGAGGCTCCTGTTTGGGGGCTGAAAGTAGCAGGTACATAGCTAGTTCATGTAATAAAGCAGCACAAATATCAACTATTTGAAAGGGGGGTGGGAAGCATGTAATCTCCACCCATCACTGTGATCCATGAGACCATAAGATAATCAGATAAAAGCTAAACCAGGAGCCTCCAACACCCACATTCTCCTGCAGGAATGTAGAGCAGGGTTCCTTCTGCTTTGTACATGTGGAGGGTATCCAGCTGCTTTGCCAGCTGGGGAGCGGGAGCCTGACAGGCAGCTCACAGCACTGCTTGCAGCCTGGTTGGAGGGAAGAGCAAAAGGAAGGTGCCCCCACCAGCAAGCACCAGGGGAGGTACAGCACAAATGTCCATGCAATGCTGTGACTTCAGCTAGCATGCTGAATGCTCACTGCGTGAGGAGCTAGAACACTGCCTGCTCCCTGCCTGTGATACACCAGGACAGCCACATCGCAGTGTCAGCAACCTTGCTCACTGCAGTGTGCTGGAAGCATTGGGGTCCCTTCAAGGGAATTTAGGGAATTATAAGCAACAAAACTAGAAAGAACTGGCTTACAGGTTGTATCTAACTACTTGCATGGCTTGCTGATAGCAGCAGCAGTCTCAGACTCCATTTAATGAAAGACTCAGGAGAAATGAAGTGGTGCAACAAGCAGAACTGGACTGTGATCCTTAAGCTCCCCCTGCCTGCATTTGCAAGTGTGCAGTAGTGCTTGTTTAGCTAGAGGAAACCAGAAAATTGCTTTGTGTAAAAACCAAACTGAAAAAAAAAGAGAATTGTTTCCTACTTGATTCGCATTTTCCTTGTATGTCTGAGTTGAGATTACTTTCCCTCTGCACCAGAAAACTGTTATTCAATTAAAGAAGACATAAGTGTTGTCAGATGGAATGCAGATGCAACCATCTTTTCAGCAAATGCATACAATGTATTTTACTGTATCCCTAAGGGCAACCAAATCTACAACACTGAACAAATGACTACAATACAAAATTCAAACACTAAACAGGAGAGAAACAATCCCGGCAGCAGGCTATGTGGAGCTGAGTGACTAACAAGAATGTGGAAGTGTACATGCCTTTTATGGATAAATGAAGGTTTGTTTTCACATCTGTAATCTTGTTACCTTTGCTAAGCAGTATGCAATTATGCAGCTTTTCAAATTCTGGTTATGAATTTTAAAGCCCACATAGGATAAGTTCTCAAAAACAGCAGTTCAAGTCACAGCATTTAATTCCAAGTTGTCAGCAATGCAGCCTTTGGGAAATGCAAAGCTCTCCTGGGAAAAAAGTGTGACTGCCTTAGGATAGGGTCAGAACTTCCTTTTTGCATACAGAAATCAAATAATTTATAGGTCTTGTTTCAAATTATTATAACATCAGAAAGCAAAGAGTATTAAAGCAGACTGATTTTTCCATAAATACAAGTATAAAAAAAAGTTGAATCTCACTGCATTTTTCAACCAGAAAAAAACTTCATCCTGTTTTAAACAATTTATTATTATTACTATACCCTTACTACAGCTTTCCCTTAGGTCACTTATTGTCCAAAAAACAATCCATTAACACTTCAGATGTCTGGGATCTGGCTTGCATTACTTGTGCTTCATTCCAAAACCGCCAGCACTATATGTTGCTTGGAAAGCATACAGGATGGCTTTTATACAGGTGATGTCATCTTACTCCAGAGTGGGCCTGCATAGTTCACACTCACCATCATCATCAATTCACGGCTCTCTCTCAAAAACTTGTCTGGTAAGGAGAGCTTGAAGCGTGTTTAGAAAAAAATAGAGCAGATCTTCACCTTTCACAGTTGGGTCTCATCCACTAGATCTGATTAATTGGGTTGGAAACCACTCCACCAGAAAGCAACATGCACAGCATAACGCAGTGCTACTCCACAACTTTATCTGAATGTAAGTCATGAGAATGTTTGCAGATACTCAGAAAATGATGCATGCTCTTAGTCTTCAGTTCAACTTTTTTCAAATGAGCATTGAAATAAGGGCAGTTCTCTTTTCTGCAGACAGACCCTGGTGCTGTTAAGCCTCAGCCATAAGAGTGAAATTCAACTCAACCCAATGTTAAGGATGCTTTTAGAGATTCTTACATACAAAATGTGGCCAAACCCCTCTACTTACATCAACTGTGTTTTCCAAGTATGCACCTCAGTATGCAACTCTTAGCATCTATCACTACTTATTGATATACTTTCAAAGCCCATCTCAAACCATATTATAAGCATGGGCCAATTTTCCCAGGATGGAAAATCCATCCACTGGAAGGATGCTATAGCTTTTCCAGGGCTCGGCATAGCCATCTACCCTCAGCACTTCTGCATACCTTCACAGCAGTGCTAGCACGGTAACATTTTTTTCCAAAAACTTTCACTTTCTACTCATGGGTCCACCTGACAGGTGAGTGAATCACAAAGACTTGGTCATCCATGCTTAGCCCTTGTTCATTACTTGGCTTTATCAAACCCTTTGGAAGGTAGGAGGTCTCTGAGTCACTGGCTTCAGAACCATTCTGGAGAACAGACAAATTTGGTGGGACATCCATCCCTTCTGCCCTCAGCTTTCCTAGCTCTTCATGTGGAGCCACTGATTGGTGTAACTGCTTATATGTTTCATAAAAATATTCAGTGACTACTTCCCTTTGGAAGTTTACTCCTCTTCCCCTGTCACGTCCACTTTCTGCTCCCTCTGAGCCACTCTCCAGAAAGCTGGCAGTTCCTTCAGAGGGAAAGAGCTGTGGCAATCATGTCTCTCTAACAACACTTAACAACACTGCATAAATACTTGGAAAAATATGGAAGAAGCGTTTACAGTAGCTGCATATCATAAGAGAGATTTATAGGCCTATTAAAAAATTATTAGGCTTTATTTCTTCAGTGACAAAGCTGCTTTCACAAACTGCTCTTGACAACTTCACATCCAGAGTCTGTAGGATGTTTACTTTCACATTTTCAAAATGCCATATTTCTTTCACCACCAAATTTTTTATTTTGCTGTTTAAAGCTGCAATTTCTTCTGATCTAGTACTTCAGTTTAAAAATATGTATGTTACTGTGGAAACACTTTCAAATGGACAGCATGACTGCAGGGACTGTTGTAAGTAATGTGGTAAAATGTTAAGTGTCTGAAAAACAAAAAATGTACGTGTCACAGATCGAGGCATGAAAGTTAGGCATTGATTCCAGTTTCACATTCTGATACACATCGGGGACCTTATTCACAATAGAGAAGTCTTTGCCTCTCAACCTGGCAAACAGAGGCAAAACAAAAACATCAGAGGTTTTCACACTGCCTTTAATGCCTCTCACTCTCTTACTCTCCAATCCACTAAGAAACAGGAGGGGTAAGTTCTGTCTCTCATATCCTGATGACAGCCAGGTTGTTTGGCAAGTGCACATTGAAATCTTTTTCCTTCTGTTAGCGCTCACAGACCAAATCCCAATCACTATAAGGACAAGCCTATAGGTCTCTCTGCTTACCTTACAACACCATCATAAGCTCAGATTTTGCTTCATTTTATTAAACTGACAATGAAATCAATTACAAATATACTTTGTTTTAGAAATCATAAAACTTGAATCACGTCTGCTCTACAGCACAAGTCATAGATGATATGACTGGACAAAGATAGTTACATTGAGGAACACTTTTCATGATTTTATTTTAATTTGCTCTACATTGATAAGAGGAAAAAAAAAAAGATCAAAATTTGCAGATCTTTTAGCTGAAGTGATAGACTTAATTCAGCCTACTCCCCAGGTTTCACTTGGGTTTGCCTGGGAATAAATCACATCAAAACTGGCACGGCACAGAAAGACCTTTGAATTGGGCCGTCTTCTACTGACAAAGGCAGTCCTTTGTGTGAAGCAGACTTTTCAATGTCATTTTGTTTGCTGTTCAAAATGAGCTATGTCTTTCTGGAACCTACCGCTTGCTTCTATAAATGATAACGAATCACAATACAGTTGCCAAAAGAAAGATCATTTCTATTTCTAAGGAGGATACTGAAGCTCTGTATTTTCTGTCAAGGCACTTGCCAAGACTTCTGACTATCACATCCATCAAGTCTTCAGTGCTGGAGAGGTATTCTAGACAGCAGTTACAGTCAAACCGTGTTAATGAATTAAACACAAGGCTGTACAGGAGCATTCATCATAATTTACATGATAAAACAGTCAGGCAAAATCTCAGTGGTAAATCAATATGAGAAAAAATGGTTTATTCAGGTTAATCCTAGTTAAACTGTATAAATTTTTCAACATATCCCAGTGGCCTTTTTTATTTTTTTAAATAGGAAAGATGAATGTGACCTGAATAGAAGACTGATTTCAAACTTAGCTGAACACATTCATAAGAAGAGACAGCAAAATTCCAAGCCAGAATGCAGAAGACAAAATGATCTGAAGTGATCCTTCAGATTTTCATCGGTGATATACAGCCCTGCTGTGCAATAGAACTCACTGAGGCTATTTGGCAAGGCCAGCAAATCATCACTGACCAAGAAAGTAATTAAAATTCAGCCCTACCATTAGCATTACCTGTTGTTTGCAATTTGCTAAAACAGGAAAGATGCTGTAATAAATAAATAAATAAATAAAATGCTGCAATGCTCCAAGCCACTGGAAGTAGAATGGCAATGATTTTCAAGACACTTATCTGTTAAACAACAGGGTGTGACCAATTCCTTCATTTTTATGATGCTAAATACCACCTAAAACTGAATGAAGCAGAGCATCAGTCCTTATTGCACCCTATATTGTTTCAAACTTTAATCCACTGGGAGAAAACTATCAGGTTGAGATTGGATAATTCCAGCTTCAGGAGACAACTTTTGCATTTGCTCTAACAGCTCTGGAAACATTCCCTTCTGTGCCAAGAATATGAGAACGAACATTTTTTTCCTAATGATTACCTTAGAATGGTTTAGCATCAATGAAGAAACTGAAATGACTCTCAGGAATAATGCTGCTGATGGGCATAAACACCCTCAGGGTGTGTGTAATTAATCCCAGTGAGCACATAGAGGAAACATGGAATTTCTCACATGCATGCTAACAACATTTAAACCTACACTTGTTTTACTCTTATTATAAACACCATAAACATAAAAGAATGAAAGCTAATGTGTGCTGCATCCTAGGGGGTACTCCACATACAACGAGACCAAGGCTGTAAAGCAGAGAAAACCATACAGTATTTTCAGAAGCATGGGTGGTATCCTCACAGTGTTAGATACTGACAATAGATAGCAAATGTTCCTAAGTGTTAATTACACCTGATCAAATATGAAGCAGGTAAAAGTATTAAACATTCCAGTACAGAGACGAAGGAAGGGCTCTCTGTGAGTCTTCAGGATAAACAAAATAAGACAAAGATCAATCAAAGCAGGTACAGAAACTGTAACATAAAGTGTAAATATATATTACAGAAGACCAGAAAGCACTTACTATTTTTTCCATGTCACGGTCAGCATGACGCATATTAGATACACATTTCAGATAGGTCAACAAAAAAACTCATGCTTAAATGGCTTCAGGATGATATATGAGTAAGTTAAGCATTAGGACTTATTTTTGAAAAGAAATCAAAAATCTAAATCAAGGCCAAATACAACGAGATCTTGCAGGTGGCACACAACATTTCAGCACCTGGATAACATCACTACAGAGGCACAAGTCTTAAGAAAGAATCCAAACAACTTTATGTGGAAAGGACAAGAGCACAACAGGACAACACATCCTTTTGTTTAAGCACTGTTTCTTTTGCACCTCCTTTTAATTCTAAATGATTAATAAAAACCAACACGATTTCCCATATGAAGCAAGTTTTCATCACCTAGTAGGGCTGTGTAGGTAGCTTTCTTCCCCCCAGTATTTGCCACGATTTCTTGCGCTTTAATTAGAACAGAAATTATAGACATTAAGGATAAATGTGCCAGATATCTTACAGATCTTTCTTTTTCTTTATGAAAAAGTATTCATTGCAAAATACAGTATCAGATTAATATAGATACAGCATCCCTAATAAGTTACAACAGGCAATTATATCATGGACACCTTCAAGAGCAGTGCAATTATTTTTACTTTGTCTGCAGCTAGTAGTTAAGAACAGCAGATAAGCTACTCCTAGACAAGTCTAATAAGATTTGGGCTTTATCTGAGCCCAGAGTTATCACCTTTCGCTTGAAGTACAATTCAAAACTGGACAGATAGGTGTGTTAGAACATTTTCATAATTCCAGTAATGAAAAGTAAAGCCATTATAAAGGCAGCCAAGTAAGATCCGCACTGTCAGCATCTTAAAGTGAATTCTGAATATGCTAAAAGATTTGTCATTTACACCCTAAGACTCTGAAGAACTAGTGAATATACAAACTTGCCTAATTATTCCATCTTCCAGCCAAATATCACTATCATCACTCCACAGGGTGTCTACTGGATCCAGTTCCAGCTATCAAACCAAGTTCCTTGAAATCTAAGATGGTTTCATAATTCCACACTTTGAACCGTGCTAAACGATAAAGGTTGTTTATGGTTACGTCAGCATCTCAGCTCAAACACTGCCTCAGTCCAGTACAGAAGAAGCAAACCAAGCAAGGCAGGAGGTTAACAGGGTTTTCCTAACCTCACATCCATATGTGCTAAGCTCTGTCTTTATGTTCCTTGCAGGTCACCTGATTCCACTTCAATGCCTTGTAGTATATGTTTCCATGTCTGTTTTCTTGTTTGTTCATTTGTTTTTTCATGAGCTACTTGTTCATTCATGCAGCCTCCTGCTGCTCTTGCTTAACAGCTGGATGGAGCATTGAGCTTGGAATAAGAGATGCCTGAAAATCAATTAGCTGTCCTGAACCCATTTCCTCTCCAGGGTCACATTAAATGGGGTTCTTCCAAGCAGGTTGCAGAGTGTGCTCTCCTGAAGTCTGCTGCTGCAGTTCTGTTACTGGCCTTGGTCTGCTCCCTCCAGATTCAGGTCTGAACTAACTCATGGTTGCTACAGCCAAGTCTAACCCCAACCAGTTCTTTTTTCAGCCCAGTTGCACTGTCTCCTTTCACTGGGTCCTCAACCACTTGTGTTACGAAGTTATCACCGATGCACTCCAAAAACCTCCTGGTTTGCTGGTGCCTTTCTTTGTGGCATTCCAGAAGGTACTGAGGTGGTAAAAGACACCATGAGTACCAGAGCCTGCAAACAGGACATTTCTTCCAGTTGACTGAAGAAAGCTTAATCTATTTCTTCCTGATAATTGGTGCACAGCAGATACTGACCAGTGTTACCCACGTTGGTCTGCATTCTACCCATGACCCAAAAGCTGCTAGCTGGCTCCCCAGGCAGAATGCTATGCACTCCACCTGCTCTCTCACATCCAGGACAACTCCCTTCCTTGCCTTCCTGCCCAAGATTCTGTATCCATCCCTCGCAACATAAACTGCAAACAAGTAATTTTGCTAATAATAAGATCACCATAATGACTATCTAAACCGCAATGGATATCGTGGAATCTAGCACATTATAATCCAGGAAACTGTCAGAAGCATTAAAAAAATTCCAAATCATCAACTAATGATGGATAAAGACTGACACTAACCTTGAGAGGTGGTCATGGGAGCACAATGGAAATTACAACAGCTGAACCAGTCACTGGGGCATTATGTAAATAAAGTTAGCTGAATAGCATATGAAAGAAAAAATAAATGCACTCTTTGAATATATTTGAGTAAGGGCTTTTAGTATCAATAGGACCACAAAAGCAAACAAGTGTTAAAAATGGAGTGCACAGCAGGAATGCTGAACATGTAGTTCATGCAGACTTGTGAATATTCATGATTTACAAGAGAAAATAAAGAGAAAATAGGGATCAAGAAAAAGGACTTCCATTATTACTTACCAGTCACTCATTCCACTTTTATTCTGCAGTACAGTCATGCCTCCCTGAGCTACTGGGTACTAAGCATTACACGAGTAGCGCACTACAATCAGAGCTTATTTTGCTTTTAAAGAAAACTCCCCCTTTCCACAGGTACTCAGGTGACTCCCATGCTCTCTCCTAATGAACTGTGTAGAAATATATACATCTATCCTAACTAAAGAACTAGGAAAAGAATATAAGCATTTCCAATGCATTGATTACGGATCCTGCTTTTTGAGAATATTACCTGAGTTCTAGTTGTGTGAATACACAGAAAATACACAAGTTCCATGAATGTCCATAAATGCAAGTGTCTTGTAGCTATGGCACTATGGAAGCGTATTGAGAAGAAATATTACCTCTCAGAACAGCTTCTGCCAGTTTATGTTCTGCTGAGAAAGGTACAGACTATCATACAACCAGCTGCATAGCCTTTGGAAAATATAATTATTCTTGTTGTAACTAGACTAAAAAAGCACCCCCCTCTGAAAATGAGAAATTATTTTTCTTTAAGTTTTATTTCATGTACTAGAATGAGCACAGCAGTAAACATCTCACACACAGAGATGTGATGAGAAATAGCAATGCTGCATATTATTTACATGAAGCTCATCTGCTTTGCTTTGCTGAGTAGCAGCTTTAAACAAGGATTTCAAAATTGAATTTGAAACTATTGAGTTACTGTCAAAGTCAGTTTTCATGGGTATTCAGGAATCCTGGACAAACAAGGAACTCATCCATCAGTGAGGATTCAGATCACACAGCACTAATTTCTTTTCATGCCAGCTTACTGCAAACATGGCTCAGCCCAGCAGTCCAGGTCTCCACATTCAAAGGACAGAGACAGTGGCCCCATCTGCCTCTTTGGACAGTGATGGCAACTTAAAGCCTTCATCAAACTCAGACCTTAAATTGTAATGACAGAGAAGCCAAAGATGAGGTAAGGAAATAAGAGGCATACCATGGGCTGGGGCTCAGCAGCAGTTCCACAACGGGAGCAGAACAGAGCTGCTGAAAGTGCCAGCAGTGCCCATCAAGCCTCACACCCGAAAAATATTCCCCATGGCCCTGTGCTGGCATCGCTCACTCATAGTTGCCTGCAGAAAGCCCCACTTCAGCTGAACAGGAGCCTTTCCAGAACACCGTAACATCACTCTTATTGATTTATCTATTTAAAGTAAAGTCTGAAGTTTGTCATTAATATTTGATTGGTATTTTTAAACCCTTACAAGAAGTGCACAGACCATAAAAACGTGTTACAGTAAAGCACCATCGGCAGAACAGCATTATCCCAAACCACAGGGGATGCTGGTTGGCATCCACATCCTAAAACTCTCACAAGGTGTCAGAACACCATTATGTCTCTGCTAGAATTTGACTTCTGAGTACATACAGACTTAAAAATGAGACCAAACAAAAAGACAAGTGGCAGGACAACACAAAAACTAAAACAGCTTCACAAATATCCATTAAATAAAAGAACATGATTTGTCAATATAAATTCAAAGCATGCATTGAGGATTTAGCTAGCCGGTAAGCCTACAGAGGAGAAAGGAATTATTTAGATAAATCAGTAAAATATTTAATAACAATCAAATATTTTTGGGACTTAAAAATCCTTAGAATAAATATGAATGATATCTGAGACTTCTATCACAGCAACAGAGAGAATTAAAAGCTGTCTTTCAGCTATTTTAAAACTGCCACCATCTGGCTGAAAGGGAAATATAGTCAGAAAACACGATTGGGAGTGTTTCATTGCTCTCTTGTGAAAGCTTCATTACTCTCCATACAGAATTGCCTAGATTTTTCTTTAATCATTCAAAGTATGTGATAAATAGGTTTTAACAGAGACAGGAAGTACAGTGCAATTCAAAGCAGCTTCTGACCTCTGCAGAACAACACATGAGGTCGTTGTCCATAGTTGTGTGTGGATATACTCAACATCCAAGATGTGTGATATTTTTCACCACAGACTTATTTCCTGCTATAGGTCCCCAATGGTCATCCAGAAAACAATTCTTGAAGGTCACAGCTAATATCGCACCAAAACGTTTTTACTTCCACTTCTTCCTTTTACACAGCAATCAGTGCACTCACAGCTCTCAAACACGTGTGAGGAGACCTTTTTTCTCAGGTCGAGTCACGCGACATGGGAAGAAAATAGCTTAGAGCAATCTGGAGGCATCTGATCAGTTCTTTTAGTGAAGGCACCGTCCTGTGCAGCACTAGCAAAGAAGTCAGCTTTTATCCCTCTTGACAAATTATAAAGGCAGCCACTATGCAAGTAGAGGAAAGAGTAAACACGCATGGAAGTGAGAAGGAAGGCCTTTGAGGCTCTGACACACTAAGCACTTCTATAACATCCCTTTGAAACACTCTCTGAGTAACACAGAGCGGTTTCAATATAGAAGGTTTAAAACCAAACTTTCCAAATTGTTAAACTAGAGAATGGAGTTGTTGACAAGCTCCAAATGTAAGCCAAAGCATGAGGGAAAGAAAGGAAAAAGAGGCAGAAAGAGGCTAAATATACTTTTGTATACAGCTCTTAAATTTTAGTACTTGCTACAGTGAGAGACTTGCACATAAAAATGTACCGTTATAAATGAAGATCTCTATTCCTTCAAATTCCAAAGAAAAACACAATAGATCTTGGGGTACTTTAAAGGGTTTGCGTTATGCCAAACATATTCAATATTGTGAATATATAACTCAAAACAAGAGCAACTGTGCTTTTAGAATCAAGAACTATGAAGAAATCTCACCAATCAATTTATGCAAGATCTTATACATGGAATTAAAAAAAAATTCTTCAGAGTGCAAAACAAGTTAAAAACAGTGTCATGTCTATAGTGGAAGTGCAGAAAGCTGATTAGCAACCTACCCACACTAATGACCTGGAGGCAAATGCAAGCTGCCAGCATTAACTGCAGGAAGAGATGGCAAATGAGCCCAGATGCATTTGATGGGAGAGAGTCCAACCTTAGTTTGACACCTGATACCTGAGAGTGTCATCATAGAACAAGAAGTTTGATAGAGAAAAAGGTGTTCAAAATTTATCTATGTTATTATAAGCATATCTGTAGATACTTTAAATTACATCTGTTTTTACTTTCAGGACAAGAATAGATTTTATATTAACTTCAGATAGAAGTGGCAGCACTATCTACAGCATAAGAAATCTGACCCACGACAATATGTGACCCAAGTTTGGTAGAGTTTGAAATCTTTCTGAAGTGAATTTAGGAAATACATTTGCACCACGCAAATGTAAGTGAGGATACTGCATAGACATCCTATCACCTGAACGCAGAGCAGGATTACAGCCTTCCTGTTTGGTTTTTGCTTAGGCAACCAGTTTCTAGTTCCCGTTCTTCACTACAATAATTCATAGATCAACTCCCTTTTAGTAGTTCATTCCTACATGGTTTATTTATTTTTTTTAAATACGGCATATTTTTATCCATCGTGGAGAAAATGGATGATCCCATGAGCAACAGAAGTCATGCAGCAAAGCTGCTTTGGTTCATAGAGTCAGATCTCCATGGGTGGGATGTATTAAAGGCAAGCACTCAGCATAACCCAATGCTTGTGAGCCTGGGGACAGGTAGGAAATCCTGTGTTTCACTATGTATCAACTTCACCAATATAAAATGTTTATACACCTGTTTCTTCCTCTGAGGGCTGGATAAAAATACGGCCCTATACTTCCTGCAGGTCAGTGGGATTCCTGTACTCCATACAGCAGTCTACTGATAAATGCGTATGGTTGAAAAGCAATAAATTACCACTGAAATTTTCCCCAAAGAAGTTCATTCAGAATACAAGAGAATCATGATCAATTTTCCTGCATTTTCTAAATCAGTACTACAACATGAGCACTAATTTATGAAAATCTAATATAGAAACAAAACACCATATTAAGAAATGAATTATAATCACGGACTAGAGCAGGCCTACAAGAATTTAAGACCAACTAATTGAGCCCCAAGTAGATCACTCTACAAGTACTCCTGAAAAATGCAATAGCTCCAGCCCCCTGAATAACAAACGAGAGTTGGCAGACATACTGGAAGCTCTTGCCAAGTTTATAAATTCTTGTCTCTCACTGAGGTTACAAAGCACACAGCTCCCAAATGACAAGCTGCATACCCATGGGTGCAATAAAATTTCCCATAAAAAAGAAAAGTAGCTGTGGCAGCTTGAATCATTTCTCCAGTTCAGGGTCAAACCGTCTCTCTCTCCACACAACCATGGCATGCGCAATGTCAATGGGAACTTACACATCCATCCCACAGTGGAACTGAATTTTAACCTACATAAAAAATACCACATTATTGTCTATTATCATAAAGCCTGAGTCTGCTAATATATCCACAGTATAAATTGGGATAAACTTCTTTGAAGTCAGTGGAACCAAAACTCTAGATGCTGAGAACAGAATTAAGGCTTTCACTCTAGGCTCTCCACTACTCTGGTAGAAATAAAGGAATAACAGAATTGTATGCATCTGAAGCAAAAAAAGAAGGCTTAAGAATTATACTGCCAAGAACATGATGTTAACAAAGTTATGAAAGCTTTTTTATAGAAATCTGTACAGGAGTGAAAGAGAGGAAGAAAGGACAGACACATTTACAGTGCTATGCTTCTTCATGACCAGAAAAATGCAAAAGGAAGCAGGAAAGATTCTTTGTAGTTAATATGAAAGGCAGCATCTGCCAGAGAAGATGTTCCCTGGGAGAAGAGTGTTGGAAGTGCCTTTTGACAATTCTGATCAAGAAGTGTTGTAGTTAGTGTTCACGATGGATAATAGATAATATCTGCCCGTAACACATCTGTATCAGTGCACTCTTAATTTCCAGGAAAAGGACAGACAGAACAACACAAAACTTTTCCACACATTCTTTGTGCATAGAAAATGACAAGTTCATGTAAATCGTGGCATATTTTACAAAAGCAAACACTACGTTTCTTTTCATTATCACTCACTATACACATGTAGCATTCTGAAGAGCTATGGGAAGAGAGTTGTCAAACAAGATTCATCAAGATAAAAAGGAAGCTACAGGATCTGAGATGATAAAGGTCTGAGGGCTGAACTTCTAAGTGTGCAGTCAGTGTATCCTACAGTAGTTATCCAGAACAAGCAGCAAAATTTAGATTCAGTCTACTTGCAGATAATGGACGCAGAAAAAGCTTAGGGAGCATTAAGATGACACAGAGACCCGATTGCTCTGCGAGTTGTTTCCCTGCATTTCTCAAGATTAAGGCTTCTGCCCATCTAGACTGAGGAACAGCAGAATGCAAAAAGTCCTCTATGTAAAGAGGGAGCAGAATTATCTTCCTGTTATCTCACATCTGTTTGTACATATCTATTAAGTTACTCCATTGTCCTCCTTCCTGTGGAGGACTAGATCATTTGACATAAATCCTATATGCTCGCTCTTATACTCTGGATTTCTACCATTATCGATCTCAGCATCTTGCCTTGTTTCATTCCTTACAGCCTTACTGGTTTGCCTCAGAAAAAGACTACATCCAAGGAATTCTAGCTGATGTTCTCTGTTCTAAATCATTTATCAGACTTTCTGCTTCTGAAAATATTTTCACCTTTATGTATGCTGCAGCTGAATTGCATTTCACTTTACTGTATGTTTCTCAAGTATCTTAATATCGTGTATGCTCTTTGCTTTACTCTCCATGTAAGGAAACCCAAATTATTGACCAATATGTCAAATGCAACAGCCCAGACGACCAGTACTGAAGTTCGAAAAACAAAGATGAAGCAAGAAAAAAACCAAGGTAGTTCTGAAACTTATATTATGACATTATATCTGCTGTGTATTTCTGCAATAGGAACCCTTGCACAGTAATTGATGCAGTAAACTATCGGGCTGGAAAATTGCCATTGAAAACATATAATCAACCTTTTGAACTCTATAAACCCAAAGAAATGTGGCATGCAATTCTGCTTCCTCAGGTCAGTTTAGGCATCAACCTCAGAAAATGGAGGTGAACAAATTGCAGACAACAGCTCTTGGAGGAAAGTTTGTTTTGCATTTCATCATCCAATACATGCAGAATAAACTCTGGGCTCCAAGTCTTCTGAAAATATACAGATCATACAACGTTAGGGGAAGTGCAGATCCAAATAATTTTCAGATTGCTTCAGAAGTTTAAATGTGAAATTAATAGAGAGAGATTCAACATGCTCATACAAAGGAAGGGAAGGAAGAGTTCTGGCTTTTTATTCACTTGATATGATTTGATCCCTATTGCTTCTGTTTCACGACAGGCTGTGATGCTGTTTCACACAGTAACTATTAACATAAACACCTAGTCCTTAGTAGAGGTTCAGGTGCTGCCTTGTTTTCTCCTTTCTATGCACACTCAGCCTAGGAATGCTTTTACACCCAAGGTTAAATCATAAAAGGAAATTCATTATTTGGCAAAGATAGGAAAGAGAACTAATAACACACAAAATTTACTGATCTCTAAGATATTGTCCTGTAGTAATGGACCTAAACCTTGCCACTAAAAGGCATTTATCTTCAATATTCTTTCATCAGTAAAATCCATGAACTTACTATTGATTATAATTTGATGTTTGAATACGTTTATGTGAAGATTAAATCTGCCTTTATCATTTTAGAAGATCATCAGGTTAAAATTCCTCTTTTCATGCCAAAGTACTAAAATTGACTTGAGACATGATTCCTAGTTGGGCTCCTATACTGCCTTCTTCAGCAATTAAATTGATTGAAAATAGTGGTTTGGGTTTATTTTTTATGGCAGTAGATACTGAACCTAGCCGTAGCAGGGAAGCTGGCTTACAAAGGTGAGCTCATGTCCCTGTTGTAACACCTTTGCCCTTTTTAAGCACTAATTGCTTCAGAAGGTAATGACTGTGCCAGCATTTTCCAAGTATTGAGTTAGCCTCTTGAGATGTCTTAAAGTTTTTGAAGAAATGTTATTCACCTACAGTCAGACAAAGAAAAAAGAACCAGACTATATTACAGGAATTTCACGTGATCCTTTAATCTATAACAAACTATATTAAGCATTTATGTTCCAGAACCTTATAGCTCTTACTATTAATTTAGGAATACTCAGATCACCAAATCAATAGCTATCGGTAGCTTTTTATTACCACCTTAAAAAGATAGCTGTTTATAGAGTATGGATTTCTGATTCTAATCTTTATCTTTAGGCAGTCCCACACTGAGAAGAGACACCATTCAGTTTTAACCTACATCTCACTTCTCTTAATCCTAACCTGGGCCTCTTTAAAGTATTACACCTGGTAGCAAATCTGGAAACTAACTTTTGATGAAGATTCTTGGCAAAAACCTCTTTCATTTGTGCTATGGCTATTTTACTGCTATCAAAACCCTGCATTATCTCAACCAACCAGATCTTGCTGAGTTGAAAAAGCCTTTTTATCTAAAGATAGAGGTGTACTCTGTGTGACAGGCTTTTGGAGCCCTAGAGTCAGAATGAAAAGCTCCTATAAAGATAAGTATTTTAAGATAGTGAGGTTGCTCATTCAGTAACTCAACATTAAAGGGTGTTCCCACCTTAGTGTATGGGTTAAAAAGACCTGTTCACTGCCTTCTGATCCAAACTCCCCACTAAGCATTCAGCTTCCTGATTTTTTGTAGCATAACTTTCTGGCCAGATGTCTCATGCTTGTCAAGCTCATCAACTTCTCTGCTAAGCAATTAGGACATTATTGTCTCAACACAGTGCTAGACAGCAGTAACTGTGAGGCTTATGTACACATTAGCAGATTTTGCCCTCCCTTTCACGTGTGTATGTTAGCATAAACTATGGGGAAATGGCCCTTCAGATCACACCCCACACTGTCATGACTGGACCAGAGAGGATTTTTTTTAGATTCTACTCAGGTTTTCTTCCTAACTTTACAGATCATAACTTCAAAATGCATCATGCAGAAGGAACACATATAAAAGATTTATGCCAACACATGAAATTATCAGAACTTATTTCTGAATAGTTGCATAATAAAATAAAATGTTCTGGACTTTTCTAATTTATTTAAGGAAAAACTGAATTAAAACCATGAATTTTAATTGCTTTTGAGAAAGTGAGATGCATGTAAAACTAAGATGAAAAGAATCTTACCAACCCTAATATATTTTGGATGAGGACCTCAGAACTAGGAAATGTGTTACTTTTTGGAAGGTCTTTTTACTCCTCTAATGGAGTACATACAACTTTATACTTACATTAGTACCATCTCTTAATGAGCGAATACAGAAGATGGTAGAACAAAATGTATTCCTTTTGTGCTGCCAGGATCATTAGAGGCCAATATATCACCCATTCCTCAGATGATTCACGAATGGGGGGGAATTGGAAACATGTCATTGTTTTGCCCCAGGGCTTTCAGAGGAGCATGCAAAAATAGGGTCCATGAGTCTTCATGTTAGAGTGGTAAACCCGACAGACAGCCCATGCCTGGGTCCATAAAGGGATCTCTGTGCATTTAATGCTCCTCTGACACGAGTCCCAGCACAGGCCTGGCAGAGGAAAACACGCTCCCAGACTTCAAGGAAACACCAACGAAGCAGTATACATACTAGAGCTTCATAGTACATTACATCATGTTATCTGTTAAAAATCTCTGTTCATTATTATGCCTGAGCAACATAGTAAGCCCAGCAAAGCTCCATCCATTGAATTAAATTGAAATAGAGGTGAATGGAAAAATTATACTAAGTAATAACATGTATCATCCTCTCAGGTCAGCTGTGCTTCACACTAATGCATCATGGGTCTTAATTTTTTAATTATTATTTATTTGTTATTATTTAGAGTATGTAACTAGTCCTTTCATCAGTAAATTATCTTGAAAGTTTGGCTAGACTTTAATATACCTTTTATAAATGAATGGTTGCATGAATTCATTTTCCTTAAAGCAGGCAGCAATACTTCATATTCTATCTCTTCTGCCATGGGTCCTGTTGGTGGCTATACGAGCCAGCTAGGACACTAGAAAGGTGTATATTTAGCTTGTAATACTGCAACTCATTGCAAAGTGCTTTGTAGAATGGTATGTGAACAAGGTGTGCTGTGTTTCACTAGTAATCAGCACTAATATACAAACGTACATAATTTCAAGTAAAGTATACATTTCAGTTAGAAATGGTTAGGAAGTACCACCAGGAATTAAAAATCAGCACACATAAGATCAGTTATATCATCCTAAATTAACTGTTCTATTAAGTGCATTTCAAAAAAAATCAATTTTTAGGCAGTCATTAAAAAAATAATTTTTAAAAGTTCAGGTTCAACTCTTAATTAAAGCAATGTTCCAAATGCTCTCTAAGGTGGCTTGGTTTGAACTGTGTGTGTTTTCAAACAAAATCCAGGCTATAATGTCACAAGCCAGAAAAGCCTACCTGATTTGGGGAAAAAAAAAAAGAATAAAAAGCTTGGCAGTAATTGCTTCAGAATGGCAGATCCCACAGATGATTCCCACTGTTCAAAGGAATTGGACAAAGTATCTTAGACTATGAGTGCGTGTAAGCATGGAAAAAAAATAATTCCTACATTCTTTGAGCCCAGAGGAACCAGTTGGAGGGTCCTGGGTGAAACTGTCCAAATACACATCTTAGCTAAACAGCCAGCAAAACCTACCAGCACATATAAATGCTAGAGGCAATCTATTTCACAGCTGCATAATACTATAACTGTCTTTTCCTTTTTTTTAATTTTAATAGCAGTTTAGCATTTTTCATTAATTACAGAGTGGCAGTTAAAGAATATGAATCCTTTTTGTTGCACATACATTTACAAAAACTAAATCATGTGGCATACAAGGTGTGTACTTAGGGGCTTCTAACAAAAGTTGTGCCATAAGTAGGAAAGATTTCAAAAGAAGGGGAGCATGTAAAAGCCTCATAGTCTTCATATGTTGGCTTGTATAATCAAGAGAGTAGCTTCTGTATAGAAAGGCTTAAAACAAATATCCAAAGGGATACTAACTTGGAAAAAACAGTACCTGGCAGGATAGCGATCAAGTAGAGAAAATAACAATGATAGAAATGAACTAGAAGCCTTAGGAAATACTGGTAGTCACCAAAGCAGCACACAAGAATACGCTGGGCAGGAACCTACACAGAACTACAACTTGGGCAGATGCCCCTGTGGCAAGAAGTATGCTGGGACTCTTCACACTCAGAGGGACACAGGAAGTGCTTCGCAGTGCTTCCATTCATCATAACATTTTAACCCCAACTGAGCTCACAGCTGCGTGCAGGGGAGACCTTCAAAAGATGGGAATAGTTATGCTGAGCTTAAGACACAGCTAGCTACACTTAGCATGCTTAACATTCAGCACATCAAACAGTTTGGCAAGAAGCAGTAAAGCAAGAGGCTGGTGAAGAGCAAAATTATGGATTGGATTTGACCAGCTCAAATTATGATGATGATCAAAGCTGCCAGTTCTATGTGACCCTCTAAAGTCTTTCACCATGCATGCTGTCTCATAGCCTTAATTCGAAATTCTAAAAGCTGCCAGGGCATTTTTTCCTTACTGAACAAAGAGATGTTGTTACACTCATTCCAGGCCAAATCCCATGGATTTTACTGTCAGAAATAAATATTTGGGGGGGGGGGAATTAACATTAACTCTGCTTGTAGTGCAGGTGAGTAAAGTGACTTCTGGAAGATCTGAAGTAATGCAGAATAACAGATATTGAAGTACCAAGAAAAAGAAAGGAAGAAGGCAAGAGGATGTCAAATCAAAATCCACTGCACAGAGGTATATGTGCTACATGTTGATAAGCAAGGCTAATATGTGAAACTGGCCTCTCCATAAAAGAGCTTATAAAGTATGGCTGAGAAAGAACTGCTTCATTTCTAGAAGACAAACCTAGTTTTGCTTGAAAGGTTTTTTTCCCTATCTCGAGCTTTAGCTATATTCCTGCTTGTCAATAGTAAGAATTAATTAGTATGAAATAGCTATTTCTAAGTGGCATGGCAGGAGCATTCTTTTCCGTGGATGCTACAGTTTTGTCCATCGGACACAAAAGCCATGGACACAAAAGCAGTGTCCCAACATGCCATGATTCACATAGGACTACTGTGAGGATGCCAGCCCAGGGCACCCCAGAGCCCCCCCAGAAGTCCACTACAGTAGGAGAAAAACAATTTTTGATTTTCAATATCATCTTTACTATAGCATGGCTCGTGCTATGAGCTCTGAGCATATGCCACTTGCTGTGGATCTGCACTGCTAGAAGTCATTTCATTATTGTAAGGGTTGTTATAATATATGATTGCATAGATGTAATGTATGGTTTATTTTAAATTGAGGACAAGAAGCCAACTGAAGTCATAGTGTCACCACTGCCACATAGTTATGCTTAACGTGAACACTGCAGACTGTAAATATTTTTGTCCTCATAAACATGCAGCAATTGAGCTTAAGAGAAATTTCTCAGGTAGAGTGATCTTAATCATGCTTTCCTGCAGTATGAAGATTAGTTTTGTTTTTTTTTCTGTAGTCTCTCAGAAACAGTTTGTAAGAACAACCCAGTGTGGATTTGAATTAACTGAAGCTGAATTCTACTGATGATAATCTGTGTTTTTTAATTATTCTTGTCTCCTCTCAAATGAACTCCGTAAGTTTTCCACCCCATTGTAACAATTTTCTTAGAATTATATTTTAATAAGTTTAGTGGCACAGCAGCAGTGCATAAAGCTGCTGTGTAAAATGCTCTGGTTCCAAATACACCCTTGGGTTTTCATTAATGGCATTTACAACTTGAGATCTTACTTTTCAGTGGAGAGTAAAAAAAATAAATCATGCATTCTCTCCATCTTTTTTCCCTTCCATAGTCTGAAGCTGATACCTTCCAGAACTGAACACTTCCATGTATGTAGGAGACAACTGCTCCTTTAGCATCCTGAAAACTCAACACTCTGCTGGCTGGAAAAGAAGTCCAGCCACTTTTCAAGGGGCTTCCTTGCAAGATGCTGCAAGAATGTCATTTAAATTCACGCATCTCAGTAGGGCACGCACACACCAAACCTGCAACCATACTTAAGGACATTGTAAGCACAACTCAGCTAAATTTTAGCAACTTATCTGCTATCAGCAATAGAAATAGTGAGGCAGGAACCCTGGATTCCACTTGTTGGTGGAGCAGTCCCAGGATATGTGAAACTGAAGGAGATCTTGCGCAATTTGGTCACTCCTGGCTGAGCCCTGTGTCGGCTCTGTGCGCTCCTAACTTCACCAGGGATCCAATTCGCACCCAAACACAGCTGTGGAACATTGGGCTTTGCGTCCTGCTGAATGCCATGAGCATAATAAGGGGATGATCACATTTTAATCATTTTAATTCTGTCTGACACAATTTCTGTCTCTGGAGAAGCAGCTATGGCTATGTGCTACAGTAACAACTGTGTATCAGTTACTTAGAAAATAATTTAGGAATTATTTGTAATAAAGATCTTTCCTATAACTCATCTTGAGCTCATCCCAGGAAGGACATGAGCTCTCAGAATCCATAGCCACCTGATCTTCATTCCTTCCTTCCATCTCCTCCCTATATAAGCAGATTTGATCTCATTTACCCTAATTCAGACCCAGTGTAGCTTCACCATGCCGATTCAAAAGGACCCAAATATCCCTGCATTTTGACTTTCAGTTTTTGGATAAAAAATGAACACAATTTTGGTTTCTGCTGGAGTTCCCACAGGTTTTCTTTGGTGATACAAATGGATCAACCAGCTGCCTATTTTACAGACAAAGTGGAACGCTAATTACAAAAATGTCACTATCCATAGAACGTGTTTTCTTTAAATGAATTATGATTTTTTGCATATATTTCACGTTTATATATGTATATGCATGTTATCTTCAAATTTTAAGTCTAATTTGCATTTCAGAATATGACACTGTAATTTGATTTTCCCAGATATATCACTCTTATTTAATCCTAACAGTTACCCAGCTTTTTTACATTTCAATTATCACTATTTAAAGTTGAGAAGAGACTTCTAATTGATCTAAATTACATATTCAAATTAGCCTTTTATGAGCTCAAATTAACATACCATACACTCATTTTATTTAATTGGGACCCCAAAACATCACCAAAGTTAATTTTTAATATATTAATTAGTATGAAGTCACAAATAATGAAACTACACTAAATTCCTCTAACTGAAATCTCCCCTTCAAATAACACCTTTAGCAGCTTTCAAGGTTTAATAAGGCATGAAGCACTCCTCCCCCACAGCTCCTCCAAAGTAACAACATACAGCCCAGCACAGAGCTCTGCACTCTCAAGACTTGATTCCTCAGGTTCTCTAATATCTACTGAAGGAGAACTCAGGCGGCTCTGCCTGATCCCAAGTGCTACCCACCTATGTTAGGAGTGAAAAGTTAAAAATGAAGCTAATTTGCAGACTAGGGATCTGTATCTGCTTACTTTTTAAATCCCGATTTTCATTCTTTATTACTGAAAATTTCTGATCTTTCAGAACCTGTGTCCAAGTGATCAGGTGCTGACCTTACTCTAACACACCTTTGCATTCTCACAAGTCTATAGAACACAGTTTCGTCCATTTCCTAACTCTCAGAGTGGAAGCTGAGCTCTGGAGCTCTGAGCTTTAGCCATTACCTAAACCTGTGTATGATTGACTGTAATATCCAGCCACTTGCACCACGGCTTACGTGGTAAACCAGAAACCTTGAGATATATAGATACATAGATGCTTCAGCTGCGGCCTGGCTCTGTTGAAATGCCACAACTGACAGCTTTCCTAAGGAATATCTTGATTACAAAAGCATACAGCTCTGAAATCATTGTCACCCTACTTCTGTTTCCAATTTCAATTTAAACATCTTAAAAAATAGACTTTTCATGCTAATTCAAGTCCATTACCCTGAAAACTTAGTTTTTCCTGAATATTTCAATGGTATATTTAGCTTAGCTGAGTGATGGACCCATCTGCAGGAGTTCTCTGCTTCCCTAGATGAGCCACCAGTGTTTCCCTCTGTAAGTCATTCGTTTGGAGAACTTCAGTAAACTCCTGACTCAAAGTTCATCTGTTTGTAAAATAAAACCTATAAATTTCCATATTGCTTACTAGCACTTACAGAGCACACTGCATGATTCACTTTTTTTCTACTGAATGTAATCCTCTCTTCTTCAAAAATTAAAAGGCTTAGGCTTTTTGTTCTTTAGCCGAAGCGCCTCTACATGTTAATCACTGCAGATGGTAATGGAAACATGGCAGAGGGGTGCAATCTCAGCTCTGAATGAATTTGCCTAAGAAAGGAAATGTCCAGAATTCTTGGTTCATAGGAAAACTCAACACTTCAAAATTTGGTCTCAGTCCAATTTAGAATTAAATCTGTTTTAAAAAGCTTATTTTTAGCAGAAAATTCTGTAGGATTCTTGCTTTTGGGAAGCCAAAAGCTGAACTTTTCAAAGCATAACGTTTCTTATATTCATCAGTTGCTGAAAATGTTGATACAACTCACATCATTAATCCTTAACCAAGGAACATGCTCAGTTCAGGTGTGCTCAGTAAGAAATCTTGTGGCCCTAGTTACCCTGTTTCTTACTAGATACATTTCTGCTCATAATAGGAAATTATGTCTAATAGATACATGTATAAATAGTGTGTATATATATATATATATATATATATACACACACACACACACAAGACTCCCCCTTATGCACAACTTTGGTTATCTTCTATACCTTTAAAATAGCTTTTAGTTCATGGTCCTCATGGAATATTTTGAGTTTTACAGCAGACTAAGGAACACAAGCAAACCAGAAGAAATTTTCATGTTTCTGCTACTACTGGATTATAACAAAGAAAATAACAGTTCTGCCTAGGCAAAGTAAGTATTCTCTGCAACTGAGATGAGGCAAAGTGTGGAATACAAAGCCTACAGTGCTGCAAGTCCAGCAAAATCAATAAAGAAACTGCAACACAGAATGATACATACGTCAGCTGATGTTTTTGAAGTATAAAGGTAGAAAGTTATTGTTAATGGAAACAGCTCAAGTGGAAAAACACAGTTCTCTGCCCACTCAAACTTTTGAGTCATCACCTCTTTTTCTGGGAGTTGTTTTCTGAAGAATCTTACTCTTGGGACCAACTGGCCATCCCAAGGTTAGCTCTCTTGAGTTCACCAAAACTCCTTTGAAAACAGCACTGAGCTAACTTCTTCCAGACAAAGGACTTCAAAAGTGTAAGAAAGAAAAAGTTATCTCACTGAAGTGCAGACACGACCACAGGGGAAGCTGACCAGTGCTAGATTTTACCTTGTTTATAGTTTAAAAACTGAGTTTGTCTCTTTCATTATCCATTTCTCGATGATCTATAATTTACTCAACAAGAATTCCACACACTCATGAGCAAAAGGTTGGCTTTGAATTTGAATAAGCAAAACTACAGAGGTGTCTACATGGTTGCATAGAGAGGATTTGTGAAGACAAAGTACAGCTCTGGTACTACAGAATAACAAAGGATTACTCTTCCTCTAGCTGCATGATAGCTACTTCTGGAATCAAAGTACTTGCCAGGTACCATATGGCCAATCTGAATTTCTTTAAGGGAAGGTTTACCTTCAATTAGACACATAAGAAAAGTACTACTTTCACAGCACCAAATGTTACCAGAAGACGTATTTTGTTTTCCTCTTTTCACAAGGCAGTTCAGCATTTGCTGTTTATCAATCCAATTATGCCAGAATCAGCCTACAGTTAATCTGTAAGACAGGCTTTGAATAGTGAGTAAGCTAAAAAATCAGCAGATCTGAACACTTACTTGTTTTAAAGCCAAAACTTCAAAAACTGAAATTAAATCTACTTCTCATTACTCAAATTGCCTAAAGGTTTAAATCTTCTTCTATTTTAAAGGGTATAGAAAAGAACCTAAGTCATTTAATTTGGTATTTTGACTGAATGAGGGTTTTTTAAATATATATCTACAAAGAAATTCTAAAACCTCCCATCTCATTTTATTAGTTTGTTATTTCAATACTTAAATGCGTATTAGCCACACTTTACTTGTTATTTACTACAACAGCATATAGCTAAATTGATTTACAATAAAGCACTTCCTTAACTAATCCCCCAAACCTGGCAGAAATCCAGAACCAAATCCAACTCTCCTCCTTCATGGACTGGTTTCAAGCTTGAGTAATGAAGTCATGCCTGATTTATAGAGACAGGCAGCTCTGAACATGAAGAAAAGTTGCATTGGTTTACCTAAAGACACTTTAGACAATTTAGAAAATCAGCTTTTGCAAGCTCTCATGTGTCTACTTATTCCAGCCCAGGTTCACACGAGCCTAATTCATGAGAATGAGTGATTTATGTGTGATTTCTCCTATAAAAAAAATGTGGTGCCACATAACAAATCCATAGCAGCTGCCATAAATAAACATAACTTTGTCAATTAGGTACTGCACTTGAGCTAATTGAGAGAGCTTTATTTAATTGGGTGAAGTGCTGCAAGGCTTTCAGGGCTTGAGCTAGCATCTCAGCACTGCACTGGTTTTGCATGGTTGTTGTGCAAAAAGGCTGACAGCAGGCCTGATTTGGGTGCGTTTGTGCTTCCCCCACCTCTGATGATTTTTCCCCCAACCTCCATACCTACTGTGCTGCCTCTTCAGTTTTCTAACAGTCACTTGGAGGTTGTGAGTTGTTTCCAGGTAACTGATTATGGCTAAAAATAACCTTCATATAAAAAGGAGCTCATTGTAGCTGGCAGTGCTGAGGGAGGCAGTGCTTTAGCTGGGATGGACGGAAAGAAAAATGACGCTAAGCTTTTTGGAAGCACAGTGCTTTTCTCACAAACCAGATGCAGGGCAGCGCTCGCTGCACAAGAGCTCTCTGTACGATCCGCAGAATCCAGCTCTCTGTTTGCCTCAGGAGCTGAACGGCTATTCTGTCTTTTGGATATGTGAAACAAAAAGGGGGGGGGAGGAGAAAAGAAAAAGACTTTAATGGCTTATATACAAAACACACTTTTATCCTGATCGGTTTGATTTCATATCAATGCTTTTGATTTATACAAGGTGATTTTTCCCATTCTCATCATGTGTCCTCTTCAGTCACAGATTTAATTAAGATTAGGAAAATGAAAAGGTACTGAAAATTAGTCCGATTTTTGAGACAACATCTGTAACAATTATTCATTCAGGACAAGCCAGAAAAGATTATGCATGTAATACATTTTGAGGAGACTGAATATATACCCTACAGCAATTTCTAATTTATGGAATACAAAGTAATTTTATGCTAGACAAGTGTCCACTGTGATTAATAATTCATTTTCGTGGAATCTCACAGCTCCCTTTTCTGGGCTTAGTTTATGGAGGATGCAAGTCTGCAGGAGTCCTTGGACCAGCTGGCTGAGACACCCTCATATACAGAATGCCTTTCACCTTCCTTCCTAATAGAAAGTCCTAACCACAGTTTGAAGATCACCATTTACCTCCACATCATCTACAGTTTTCTCTACCAGATATAAGCATCACAGTGAGAAGAGAACAACAGGAAAAAGCAGAGCATTTTTTCCAAGCAACACTGCACCTCACACACTGTCTGAGGATGTAGCTGGAAGCAGGCTTTGTTGAGGAAGCAAGCTTGGCCAAAGCAAGTGTCTCGTAATTTAGGAATCCCTGTCACAAGCTCCATGTAACCAGCCTCAGGAACAAAGCATTATCTTCTGATAGTGGGTGGTAAGACAAGGCAGCAATGCTCTCACTTGAAGTATTGCTCCAATCAGTAAGGCTTCGTACAGTCATACTTCTGCTCAGAAGGTCTACTTCCCTTTTGCTCCCTCCCCAGTCATGAAACCATTACATTCACTGATTCAATTTAGATTAGAAAGAATAAGAGATGGTAAATGTTTGCATCAGTGCCCAATTAGGGCCGCAATAATTCCACATTGTAATTCATTTTTATGTGGTTTTCAGTAAAGGGGGGAGGGCAGTGATCCAATAACCATTCAGTAAAACTGTCCTTTTCAAATCTTTCTTTCAGACACCCAGTCGGTGGCACAGCCTCTCCCTCCCTGGCAGGATTTCAGGGTGTTGGTGTTGCCAGAGCTGGTGCCAAGTCTGGGGGGGGCTCTGAGTGGAAGAGGAAAGTGCTGAGGCTGCATCCTATAGCATCACCAGGTGGCAATGGAACAGGGGAGGAAGCTTTGTCCCTAGCACTTGGAAGTCAAAGGTACTTAACACAAAATCAAGCACAGCCATGAATAGGAACAGGAAAGCCAACACAAATTCATACTGAAAGAAGAAGCTGAAGAAAAACACTCAGAAAACAAACTAGAGCAGTGAATAAACCATAAGGTACTGTGTTCTTGTGCCAACACAGCCCCTTCTGCCACTGCCGTAGGCCTTCCCTCTGCTTTCAGAAACACATTCAGTCTCCTACCAAATTCTGTACATGGATGCACATGTGTTTGCCTGCACAAGTGCTGGCAACAGAGATTGTTAGTCATCCTCTGTCCTCATTTGTATTGGAGCAACATCCCCTGGAGTATGCTGTTCACACAAAAACTTCCATCTCTATCCACATGGAACTGCTACTCAAAAGCAGTAGTCCTTTACTGCTTGGGTGAACATGTCTACAAGCAGACCAGCTGAAAAGGTCACATAACATGTTAAAAGCCAAGAAGGAAGACTTTGGGTTTAAACTAATTGAAAAATTGAAGATCAAAAGTTAAAATTCAGTGTCCTTTGAAGTTTAACAAGAGTAGAGTATGGCAATTAACTGTACTGATCGTTCTGTTGAAGGCTTAAGATAATAACTGATATGTATGCTCAAGTGAGTATACAGGTACATATAAAAACATGACAGAGAAGTGAAATACAAAGGTGAGAAGAAAAATATAAATCTATACAGCTCTGAAAAATATTTTCGCAAAATTTTATCTTGCAAAGTCTGTGTCTATTAGACATCCAAATTACTCAGAAGCACTCGCAGTAATTCTTTGATCTGGTCCTCCTTCCACACCCATAACATAACATAAAATGGAATTAAAATTTACATCACAGATTTGCAATATTGAGCAATCTAGCTGCAAACCCACAAGTGAATCATGAAGCACATCCCAAACCGCTTGACAGTTGACTAAAAAAACCCTAACCTCCAGCCAACACAGATTTGTTAGCGTGGGTTTTTAAGCAAGATGATACCACATGTGCATTACTAGCAGGTCAGACACATTTAAATCCTTGTTAAAGTACCAAACTGAAATATCCCCAGGCAAAAATACTATTTCATCAGAACACGCTGCTTAACTGTACATTTAAATCTGAAAAATCAAGGTCTTGTGGTATAGTTTCACAAACTGCACTCAGCGAACTGCAACGCAGGGAGATGCTCACACTCACCACGGGCAGACCTCTGCTCTGGACAGCACAGCTGCGTCGTCCTAGGAAGGGGTTGCTCTCAGAAGTAAAATGTAAGGATTCATATTTTCTTCTTCATCCAGAATACCTGGGAATAACTTTCAAGACTTGAACTACAGGCTTTGCAGTCTACCTAGAACTGCTCAGTTGGAGAGGCCCTTTGAAGACTGAGTCCACCTACCTGACCTCTTCAGGGCTAAGCAAAAATTAAATCTCAGCGCTGTCCAAAGGTCTCTTGAATGCTGACAGGCATAGGCCATCCACCACCTGGATTATCTTATTTAAGAACTGTCCCCAAAGAAATCTTATAAACAAACAACAGTTTTACTTCAACTTAATCTAATATCTAAGCAGTCTGAAGACATACATTAATGGAGGACAGTTGGTTATTCCATAGTTCACTAGTAGCAGCCTCATATGAAAGATGGCGACCTACACAAAAACAAGTCTGCAACTCTGGGAAGATTATTTCTCTGTATTGAAGAGGTATGCAGTGCAGAATCCCCCCATGGCAATATTTATAAATACACTGCTGTTAATACTGCAGAAAAAATGTTCCATCTTCAGATACACCAGTTTGTTAGGATAACGGGTTCTGTACTCTCAAGAGAAAGACAAGTAAACCTCTGAAAACATCTGGACAGAGAACAGCAATTTTTTATGAGCAATGGATGAGCAGAAGGAAAGGTACGAGCAGAACCTGTAGGCTAAGCAATCTTCTCAGTAACCTTAGGAGTCTTTTATATTTCTGCGGAAAGTGGAAATATAATTACAAAAAGCTATTCACAAGTATTTACAAGAGTTAAGAGTCAAGACTGATGTTCACATACTTTTGTATTTGCTTCTCATGCACATTTGCCTGACAATTTGTTTGCAGTGAACAGATCGATCTGTTGTAGTATTTTGTACACAGAAGGAGACAGATTACGAGAGCAAGTGACAGGGCAGCTCAATAAGGACACTAATCAAGAGAAGACAATCTCGTGAGTGGACAGATTTATTTTTTTAACACTTTTGAGAGACGTAGTTCACACCTATTCTTGAAGGGACAGACCCTGAGCTTGCTGAAAGCTCAAACTACGTAAGCAGAGAGATCCATCTCTTGTTCAACATTTTGACCTGCAATTTCTGTAGGCTCCCATGTTGCTCAGTAATCCCTGAGAGCTAAAACACCTGACAGATTCCAGTTCTGCACCTGACACCAACTTATCAGCACTGAACAAAGGAAGCTGGTATACAGCTCAAGTGTTAGCATACTCCAAGCATCCCAAAACGTTTCATTTCCTACATCTAACCTGAATAATACTGCCTTATAGACAGCCAGACTTCTTGGATAGGAAATTTACTGGAAATTTAATTTTTTAATGACAGAGCCAAGGATTACAGATATATTAAATTCCACTGCTTCTTCCCCCCAAAAGGACTCTTCAATTGTTGGAAAATTAACACTGTGCTTTGTGACACAGATTCAACAAGAATGTCACACAACGGAAAACTCCCCAAGAAGGCTACCATTCTGCTTCAGTTTTTAATCTCTTAAGAATCTACTCTTCATTTCTCCTGCACAAGTTGAAACCACTTTTGCTTCCAGACAAAATTGCTGCTATTTCTGGGAAATACACAGTTCCAAGGTGCTGTTCTTCATGGTGCCTTCCCTTGTTGCAGCTACATTTCCCACTCCCTACAAGCAGTGCTCCAAAGCCTTTCCTGTCTAGGACAGGCACACTGTGTCCTGTCAGCTCCAAGCATCACCCAGGCCTAACTGCAAAGCACAAGAAACTGAAGCACCCCGTGAACTTCAACAAGCTGACAGGTCATTTCCCCCCCATTTCATTTTCCCTTAAACTGCTGTCACACAGCTCCACTGGGACTTGCTCAGTGCTCTGAGTTCAAATTGGTTCTTGGTCACGTTCTATGAAATCATCTCACTTGCACGTCTCACATTTTACTGTTAATGACATCCATGTTTCTGGATTAGTCACGACATAAATGCTATTTCCTTTTGCAGTGATCATTTTTCTGTTCATCGAATTTCACGGCTGAAGGTTTTTTCATAGCATACTGCTCCAAGATGCCCCTTTTTTTTTTTTTTCTTTTTTTCTTTTTTAAGCTTTGTGACCATATGTGTACACCCAATACAAACAAATTTTCTCAGGTTTTTCAAACCTCTCCCTCCTGTACGTAACATTTTCCATATGCAGCCTATGGTCTCAAACGAAATATCTCTCAGCATTCTAGTTAAGTGTAATATTTGGTCATCCTCTGAGCAAGTCCTTTGATGTGTCTCTGGCTTTTATTTTGGCTTACAGCCCAGATTCAGAGCAAAGCCTTACACGCAATCTACCACAGCAAAAGCAACAGGAAAAAAGGAAAAGTATTTAGTGGAAGTGACAGCCCAAGCATCTGTACCCATGATCTATTTAGTACTTTCATGGAAGTTTCGGATGCTGCTCTCATGGGGCAGACCAGCAGGCTGTCAGCACACCTCCAGGAAGCAGCCAGAACATGGACAAAAGTATGGGGATATTTTTCACAAACTCTACTAACATGCTGCATTCTGTGACAATGATTTATCGTAGTTTTTGATAACTAAAAAAAAAATCTTGACAGCATGTTTGTAATACATTTAATAAACCTATAAAGAAGAGAGTAATACAATATTTACAGGAAAAAGAGTACATTACAAACAGATACAGGTCATAGGACAGATGGCATGTAAAGCAGCAAAGCACATCACCCGAAGGATGAAAGCATAAGGCAATGAAGGCTCCAGCCCCTGGTGAGACTTATAACATAGCCATGCACACCATTTCATGAGAAAAAGCAGAAATCTCTTAATTCTGAATGACACACCTATCTCAAAAAAAAAGTGCATGTTTTTACACTATCATATATACTAGGTAGCAGAGGAAGAACGTGGAGTGGAGCTATTAAGAGCTTCCTTGGAACCACTGTAAATAACCATTTTCACTTTTGGCTTAAAATTTCTCTAGCTCTTCTATCAAAAAGTGATTTATCTTCTTTCATTTTTCATATTATCTGAAAATAGGTTATTCCCACTAGCACTGCTCTAAGAGACATTTGTCACAGCTGTGAGAGGACATAGCCTGGCTAATTTCTGGTTTCAGAAACCAAGACAAATCACCTTCCTCACCCAGCAAGCATCCCTTAACATCAGTCAAGCTCCTTCTTTTGAATTAAAACAGCATTTCAAAATATGACAGATACCTTCACTCTGCTTTTCTATTCATTGCTGATGTTTATAACATCAGAACATGTTTAGGATATATGTATCAGTGTGTTTATTAATATCAATGATGCAAAGATGTAGACAGATAACTAAAGTAAACCAGTATTGTCAAGTACTGGAGTGGGAGGAGCACAGCAGTACTTAGTCAACTTGTAAATACATCCAAATAGTAAACATTTAGAAACACAAGATACAAATATTCAATTAAAGCAAGGATAGAGACCTTATTATTGACAAGAAATCTGCTAAGTGTTTTCAAAAGCTGGAAAATGCTTGGTAATTTGAATGCCAAAGCAGCACTGAAAAACAGAAATCTCGTCAGTAAGAAGTGGTTAAAACTCAACCTAGTACTAATTGCTCATGACCATCCAGCAGAACTTCATTTGGACACCAGTAGAACAGAAATTATAATGCCAGTTCAATAATCCGAAAGAACTTTGCTACTAAAAGTCTGAATCATTTCTTTAATATTAAACAGTACATTTACTCTGTAAATGATGAACCAGTATTTCAGCAGAATGCACAGTGTTAGCCAGCCAAGACTTTTCCTTATTAAAAAAGAACAGAATTCACTGTGAACTGAATTCCACATCCTTTCTCCTACAAAGCTTTCTTTGAGGTCAATGGAGAATTTGACTATTAAAGAGTGCTGAACTCTGACCTCTGGAATCAGACAGCACAAATCATATTTGGTTTTGGAAATAACCGTCCCTCCTAGGTCTGGAAAGACTTCAAAATAGAACAACCTTTTTCTATTATCCTTCCCTGAAGTTCACAATACCTGAAAGGTTACAACTTAGAGCAATTTGGCAAGTCATCTCAGCTCCCTCATTCACTTGCCTTTATTGTTTATTACCTACTCATTTATTCTTTTAGTATGTATGAGAAGTAACAAAGACCATGAATCTATTTAATCTAGAGAGAGTGAAGAAGCATTTATCATTAAGCACATCAAGCACAGTAAAAGGGAATATGTCAATATGTTTAATGTGCTTTTCCAAACTAGAGAGACTGTTGGTGATGATGAACAAGGAGGGAATGCAAACCGAATATCTTGCTTTTATCATTCAAGTAATGTCTAAAACTAAAGAGAGAAAAACTCAAAGGAAACGAGCAAACAGAAGCCAGAAACAACAGATACAGTGGTGGTATTCTGACAGAGGTCTGTATTCACAGAAACAGAATTTTTATAATTTTTCCACTACAATTCAGTGCAGGTTAAACACAATACCACAGAGATTGTTATCTGTATGATGGAAGACAGAAAGTGACTGACAAACTTTCCAAAATTCCAGATGACCGTATCTCACCATATCTGTGCTATTCCGTTCAATATCAGTGTAGGAATGATGCAATTGACACAGACTTTCTGTGGCTTCTGTAGCTGACAAAACCAGTTCACTTTCAAGGCAGCCTCGGCCACAACTTCCCATCACTACTTCCATGTTTTTTCACTGTCAGCACCCCTTGGATAGCCTCAAGGACACAATTGCCTGCTGCTCAATGCACCAAAAGCAAGAGTAAACAGATATGATTCTGAGAGCATTTCACAAGATAAAGATCTCATATATTGAGTAAATCCTACTAACCTCAATGAAACCCAGGAGACACGGGGACAGATTATTTTTAAACATAAAGAAACAGGAGCTGAAGCCAACTGGCTGTGTTAGGAGGTTTTGAGAAGGAGGCATTGAATATTTTGTCTGAGAAGAAAGGCACTATCAACAGGTTTGAGGATGATCCACACTCAGCATACTTCTGCCATGCCATTGAACATACACTGAACATGCTGAGTATACCTACTGGGCTTTCTTAGGACTCTACATTCATGTTTCATTCTTACAAATAGCACATTCAAAAACATTCTTCTGAAACTCCGCTCGTTTCAACTTCCTTTGCCTACTGAGTTTCAAAGTCTATTAAAATAGCAGACTCAATAACATTTTTGCACTGTTATCAATCTTCACTGAGTGACCACAACAATATTCAAACAACTGTAAATTCATTGTTCAAAAACATTAAATTTACCTCAGATCATCAAACAACCATTCTATTTTTATATTCAACTTGTGCTTTTTTTCTGCCCATATATTTTAAGTCAGTCTCTCACTTTACATCTAATTTTATAGCTTTGGAAAAGTTTTCTGTGTTCTCAAACTGCTTCCATTCCACTCAAAATAATATATTTTACTTAGTATGACATGATAGAGCAATTTAACAACTCATTCTCTTCAAACAGTTAGTTATAGGTGATTAATCTTAGTCCTATTAGATCTGAAGTGTCCCTGAGCTCACCAGTCAGTCCTTTCCAGACACCTAAACTAGGGTTGGGAATACATGAAATAAATGCCTGAAATGAGATAAAGGCTGGCTAGAACACATTACACTTTAATCAAATCTGAGTAGTTCGCTTTGGGGTTAGAGAAAGATTAAGTACAAAGTCACAGTGGTCTGATGTCTTGCCTGGAGATCCCTTCTGAGCCATCGGATCAGGACTGGCAGTGCTGCAGTGAAAAGTCAGTCACGTTACAGCATAAAAACGGACACAGTTTGTGCCCATGTGCTATTTCCGCTCATGGAGCTGCAATCTCCCTGAGGCTCCCATTGCCCTCCCAGTCTGCTATGGTATATACATCGTAGCAAGTCCCCAACTTGCTTTGTTCAGCTTCCTTCAGTGATTCTCTGCCAAGTTATTACTATCTCTCACATCTCCACACAATTTTCAGGGATGTAAAAGCCTTTCAGGGATGTAAAAGGCTTCCATGTTCTTTTAAATATGATGGTTCTCCAAGGGTGACCATCTTTGCCCCTCTCTTCTTTCCTCAATGTCATTTCATCCATAACTAGCCCTGCTTTCACATTAGGAAATTCCTTTAGAAAATATGATAGACTCAGCCTTGGTGTCATTCCCACAGCAAACATATTACACTCTGATTATCTTCCTTCAGATCCCTTCATTTGATCTTGACACATTCGGACAGGCACGCACGGCATCAATCCAGTCCCATTAGGGCATTCCGCTGTGCCTGCAGCCCCAGTGGGAGCACAGCAGGCAGGCAGGCTGTAGAACATGGCTCTTCCAACAGAGCCACAGGCAGAACTTTGCAAAAAGAGGAAAGACTTCACCTCCAGCACTGACAGAGTCAAAAGCAAATTAGTATATATTTTCTTTTTTTTTTTTTTTTAAGATATATTGATGACCTTTGCTCTCTCAGACCATTTGAGTCCTTGAGCAAAAATGCTTTGAAAACTATAAAGTATTGCCTAAATGGGGACTTCTAAGAATAGTATCACTTAGCACTTACTGGGGTAACCTCTGCATGCAAAATATCAGGAAAATATAAATCATCATGATTTACACTCATGCAATGAGTTGTAATGCTTTGAAGAATTACAGTGAAATGAACAGTGAGAATATATTTTTTTTTTTCTGAAAGAAAAGTATAAATAAACTCTATTTTGTCCTGACAGCATCCTCCAGATGCTGAAGATGAAAAGTCGTTTTTTTTCTGTCAATCAGAGAAAGTAGATTTGTCCTTTAAATTTGTGTAATCTGTAATAATAGGAGTATACATATGAAATAAGGTTAACTCAAGACCCCAGTTCCTTCTCAAGAGAGCGGGAAAACACGCACACCAAATGCAGTATGCACACATTCCAAACAGATGTTACCCAGAACATAACCTATTGTAATGTCCATTCTATTTCCTGATGTAGGACCTTCTCTGTGTATTTTTATATGATCATGATTTGCCTGGCTTTCTCTTAAATACAGACCCAAGTTCTTACCTATTAAAGTGCACCCCTTTACATCTCTTTTAGCAATTTGCATCTCTACAGCAGACTGAAGTAGGGAAAGCAAGCTCCTGCTTTCATCCTGAATGGGGAATTCAGGATGAAAATATATTTTTCCTATAATTTTTTTCCTCTTATAACACTTGTTAACATATTTTCTTTTTAAGTTGCATTGAATCATCCCAAGGCTTGACATCAGCTGAAAGGTTTAGAGGTAAGATTGAGGTTTAACAGCGGATGTGCAGCCCAGTTTTACCTTTTCAGCAATAAAATGTTAAGTACCGTGCTATACAATCACTACACTGCTTTCCTTATTGCCACCCAGTAGGGACATTAATGGCAGCAAGGAGAGGTGAATGCTACAGCAACAAGCCACAGAGAAGGTATCATTTGTAGTTGTCCTTCCAGGATCTTTTCAAAACCCATAGGTGGGCACGGAGTTCACTCTCACTCATTTGCATGACAGTCTTCCAACATTTCTGAATATTTAACATAGGCAAAACCTGTCTCAAATAATATACAGTATTATCTATTTATTATTGCACTACCTAAGTTTTGGGGAAAGATGACAAAAACTAAAAACTAAACACAAACACCAAAAAGCCCTGCAAAATTCCTCACAGGCGTTTTCCTCCTCAAATTCTCTAATTGCAATTTTTCAACATCAATAAACCAATACCTTGCATTTGTAGCCTCCAAGTCATCTTAGAGATCCACAGATCTGTCCAACTGGATTTCAACTGGATCATCTATATGAACATAAGAGAAATGGATTGCTTTACTGTGAGTATTTCACAAGAGATATAACAGCACGCTCTGCTTGCTGTCAGGGAAAGTTTCATCTGCTGCAAACTCTCATAGCCGTTAGTGAAGTTCTGCCTCATTTAGGTCACTTCTGAACACACAAAAGAATTGGATTTGTTACTCAGCTTCATGTTTTCCTTGCCAACAGGGTGTATGACATAGCTGCTGGGGAAAAAGTATTTTTGAGGTATTGCACATATCCCATTGGAAGATTATTTGGGACAGCTCTTCAGCCTCATGCCTCAATAAGGGGATAAGAGGGATGGCAAAAACTGTTCTCACTTTCCAAAGTCAGAGAGACAGCAGAGCTCACCAAGATTTTACTTCAAACTACTTCCCTAAGACTCCCTCTTAGTGACAACTGGAACAAAGGAAAGGAACTTGAAAAAGAAACTTGATGATCACAAGCAATCAGGCATCTCAAGGAAGATGCTCAATGCGAGATATATGCCTACCAAAATAAGCAGATGGGCTCTTCTTTTCTCCTCTTTCCCTCCCTTCCTCCACCAGTGCACACTCCAAGCTTTACTCTTCCATTAGGATGTTTACCAAACACAACCTGGGAGATGCCGAGACCACACTTTGTCACAGCAAGGCAAAGCAGACAGTATGTCTGTCAGAGCATCCTTTGCTGGTGTGGTGCTGAGCCTGCAGCCCTGCCTGGTGGAGCTGTGTGCCCCTGGTACCCCCACAACCTCATCCCAGAGTTCTGTAAAAAGTACAGGGCTCCCAGAACTAAGCACTGGAAAGCAGCAAATACCAGTGATTGGGTGTCCAGCTGCACTGCCTAACAAATACACTTCCTCATGCTATTCAGGATATATGCAATTTAAAGACTATTTATTGAATGGTAAATACAATTTAAAATGATACTACTCATATATCATGTAAATATATTGTCAGTCAACTCAATATAAACTTTTGAATAAACACTGCCTGAGTAAGGTCATTTAAGCATTTGTTGACTGTTATTTTGAGCACCAAGCTGTAACACTGCTGCTCTGGGCTTGCCATCACTTTCTGCTCCTTCTCTAATCACTTCTGTAAAGATTACTTCATTGACCATATGAGCAAGTAGTAACTTTCACTTTAATAACTACTGACAAGTACAAAGAACATGTATCATATGTCTCAGGTACAAGTAATTCTGTATGCTCATACAGCACATCTTTCTGTACAGTTTAGGAAAAGCAAAGGAGCCACCCAAGCAGCTCTGAACAAAACTCCTGTAGTATCAACAGGATGGGGCTGTCTGCTGAGCAAAAGTAGCTGAAGGGTTCTTTGAGAAGCTCAAAAAGCAATGCTGCAGCCATGCTCTGAGGTGCAGCAATGGGATGGGAACTGCTGCAAGAAGTCTGCCTGCTGGCAGCCTGGGGGAGGAGGGCCTCTGGGACAGCTGGTCCTAAATACACAGATATTCACAGACAAACAAGTGCTAACTGCATCAAACAGTGGTTGTCGTCTCATCCTTAGAAAGGATAGGGTGGGATTACCAAACCTCTTGCTATTCTCACTGGAAGCAAACCCAGCAAATACATGGTGCTCCAGAAATTATTATTACATTTATATTAGCTACAGTTGACGTATGAAAATTCAAGAAGAAACCTAATGGTCAAATAAAGTACTGCTGTACAGCACATAGCACATTAGACTTTGTTCTTCACAAAGATTATTCACATGTCCGATTACACATGAAAATAAATTTCATCGGAATCAACGGCACTTTACGTGGCTCAGTTGCTCAAAGAGCTAGGCTTACTGGGAAAGCAGGAAGGGGACTAAAAGGGGTGCATTCAAAATTCAGTACTATTAGTCTTTGGCAAGAATGATGTGGGTGTTTAGGAATCTGATTTTGGAAACCTATTTGTCTCTTGGTACCTATCATGCTAAGCTGTTTTTTAAAATAGAAACACGTCAGCTTGACATTTTTGACAACGCTACTCTTAGATTCCCTTCAGTGCCTTATCCCTCCTTGTCCTTTCAGAAGCTTATCAAGACTATAATCCAACGAGAGAACAGAGACTTTGGCAACTAATAAAATATTCACAAACTATTATGACAACAATGTATAAAACCAGTTAACTACCCCAGGACTGTCAGGCAAGGAGCCTATAAATCATGCAAGCATCTTGCCATGTCTGTTAACAGATGTGAAAAGTAATATATTGCACACAAAAAATAGCAGATTCTTACAGGACTGTAAAAGAAAATGTATTATTTTCACTGCCAGATTCTCTCAGTTTTATGATTTCAATACAAGTTAAATTGTTTTAGACTGAAAATCTATTAATCTCAAGTCTTGCAAAAAAAAAAAAAAAGAAGAAGTTTATCAGCAGGATCATAAAGGTGCATCTGCTTGGTTGAATATTCCTGATGTCTCCAGCAACTAAACACCCTCAGACTGTGTAGCTCCACAGGGAAGCTCCTCAATGTTCTGTCTGCTGAGTATCACCTGTAAGTCACTCCTGAATAACCCCCATGTCCCAGCCTACAACTTGCAGCAAGTCTCCTGTACACAGAATGCTCTTTGTTTCCTAAAAGCAACAGGGCAGACTTCAAAACCCACCTTTTCCCAAGGTCTACTGATGCCAGCTATGGGCTCCCAGCAGTTCCCAAAAAGCCTGGCTCTCAGGAGCATCCCTGCCTGGTGCAGGAGAGCACTGCAGCCCCAGCCATCTTGTGCGGTGCTTCCATGTGGCAGAGTTGATGGCGCACACCCTGAGTCAGCACAGGGAAAGAAACAGTGCTCTGCTGACAGTTCTGTAAGCAGGCTTTGCCTTTTCCCATTTCATAGATATATTAGGATCCAAGAAATCATATTTGCAAACACTGATGAAATAACTAAACGTTATTCTTACGAGGTGAAAACTAAAAAACAGTAAAATAGCTTTTTCACAAACAGTTCCTACAGTGTGATCTGCAGTACAAAACCACCCAGTCAGCAATGGAAAAAATTGCAACCACACTCCTTTTAGGACTCAGTTTTAGTGCAGAGAACAAGGCACAATACATATATATTAAAAAGTCAACACGTTGTAGCTGAGTCGACTACACGTGGTGACCTCTAGCTTTTATGCTATAAATAACAAAACCCAATAACATACTACATGATTAATTAAAAATACATTGTCCACGATGAGGAAAAACCAACAACACTCTACAGTCTATTAAATGAAATGATGATTCTGAACTGTAATTGCTTTATAGATCACTGAATTAGAAAGTAGAGTAAAAAAGATTTATCACAGATGATATTTGAGATCATTAGTGAAACTCACTAATTAAGGAGTTTTATCTCAGGAGGCTGAGGCTATTTCAGTATTTACATACACATCTATTTTCTCCTAAATTATTAAGGTCACCAACCCCAACCCCACGCTCACATAAACCTCCCTGAAACATTTTATGTGCTCCTGACCAACTTAATGAGATTGATGTAATCCTCTGCGGTCTCAATTTGGGAAAGCATATGGCTGTGTCTCAACTCTGGGTGGGACACATTCTCAGCTGAAACACATCACATTGATGCAGGTTCAGCACTCACCTCAGTGGGACTTAAATACCTGCTCAGTAGATTGCTGAACAAGGTTACTGAAATAATTAATTAAAAAAAAAGTTCCTGAAGCTGTCAAGCAGCATTAACAACACAGAAATTAATATTTCTAAGTGGAATTTCATTATAATGATTTTTATGTAACAGGAACATTCAACACTATATGTAAATGTTACTATACAGAAGGAACACTCTTCAGTCTAAGGTAACACAGCACTGACTAAAAGATCGTTAATAGTCTTGTGGTTGTGCAGTCATTCAGTTGGTAATCTCATTTTGTAGCCAAAACCTTTTAGGACAACATAAAACTGGTGTCAGGGAAGTACATTACTTAATTAAGGAGTAATCTAAATCAAACCAGGAGGAGTATATTTGATTCATTCTAATTGTTTGTAGATGCTATTTATATCTTGCCTGGGGGAATGATGGGATTTTACAGGAGTAGCAATAATAGGACTTTCAGGCTTCTAACTTTCCTTTAAAGTAATTTTTTAATAATTTACCATTTACTTCCAGTTTCTCCTGACAAGAACTGAGACAACTTTTATGTCCACTTCTGCCCATGTTGACACAAGTCACCCTCATTAGTTGCCACAGAAAGGTCCCCACCATTTGTGAACAATAGGACACAACAGCTTCACCCCAGCTTTCACCTGCTGGTCTGTACAAAGCGCTCACATGAATCAAAGATGTCTTTTCTTAAAGACACACCGACATGGCATCCTTCTCAGTTGGCTGCACCAATCCCTTCTGCAGCGTACTCCACCTTATTTGCTTTATTTGCCCAGCCTTTTAGACCATAAGTTCCTTGTTACCAAATTTTTACTTATTCGGGCTTTTCAAATCACATGGAAAAATGGGGCTCAACCTGTTTGTGATCACAGTGTAGAAGTTAAATAAAACATAACAGCAGCCAAAGTGCATTACAAACTGGAGTTGTCTTCTATATATTTCATATTGTGAAATACAAAAATACGTTAGAATATATTTAGAAAACATAATTATATCATGAAATACAGAAATATGCTGATCTATTTTGCCCTTAGGTTTTGCATTTATAGAGAACCTATCACTGCGGGGTCCCCGGGTAAAATTGAGGCTTTCATGGCTAGACCTGAAACGTGTAATGATTTCCACTGACTTCTGTCACTGTTCCAGATTGCTTCTAGGATCCTGCTTCTGAACATTAATGTGTTTGGTCATCAGTTCAAATGGCATAAGATTGTCAACGTCTTTTGAAGCTTTAGATCTCACCAGGAAGAATTCACTCTCTCTCTTGTAGCTGTACTTCCTGTGCAATATGAAACCTCTCCTTATTCACAGCTTCTCTCTACAGTCATCAAAAAGTTTATTCCTACTATAGACTAGACCAAGTGTATCTAAAAAGACACTGCAGGCACTGCATTACATACAGTAAGAATCACGTTTGACATATTCCTAGTTCATCGTACATTGCTAGTGGATAGCTTATAGCTTCTTTCTCTAATGTTCAGTTTCTGGAGGCAAACAAATTTCTGCCTTAGGCACTTACTGAACGAGCAGCAGATCCAGCACATCCCTACCTGCCAGTAACTATTCCAGATCCAGCATGCTGGTACAGATTCTGTCAAAGCCACCCAAGGTCAAGGTTCTCTTATTTTTTTACTGTGGGTTTTGGTTTTTGTTTTGTTATCTGTTTTATATTTGCTTTTTTTTTTTTTCTTTAATGCTTTAAGCTATATTAGTAATGGGGAATGTGGTAAACTTTAGGAGGTGTGATTTAAACCAAGCAACTGTAACTTTGAGCTGCCCCATAGCTGCTCCTACTGCTCAAATCTCAGTGGCATCACCCTCTATCCATTGATGAATACTACAGCCACCTCCGTGTTTTTTGTGGAAGGGAAATGATGCACAAGGACTGTTTCTATAGGAATGTGTTTGAGAGTCCACCTTCTCTTACAGGAAGATGATTTTTTCAAGAAAATTACAGCAGAGGCAGGAAAACTCATATTGCTTTCTGCTATCATGACAGATTGAGGAAAGAAGTGCTACTCCTCTGTTGGCAGGGGTTAGCACCTGGGTTACGTTCTTCATTCATGGGCACAGCAGGGCCCTACATGGTGATGATTTCCCAAATTCCCTCTTTACATTGCTTGCTGGGCTGGAGATGGTCCTTCATCACAGAGACCTGAAGCAAGAGGAACTAGCATCATCCTGTTCCATCCCACACAGCAGTATTTAGGAAGCTTGCATTTAGCATTTATCTCCAAATGACGTTTTTTGCTTCTTCCCCCTCTGCAGATAGGCACATTTGGCTTCTATTTAGACAGAAATCAGAGCACTGCTTTACAGGGAAGGTGGGCTATTTCCAGTTGTGGGCTGGTAAGTCTGCATCAGGGTTGCGGAGAGAATTTAAGGACTTTATCACCCTTTATCAGATCACAGTATATGTCTGAACAGTTTGCATGAGCATATATACTACTGGCAAATACATTCCAGTTCAATATGAGCCAGTATTTCCCCATTTAGGCTGTCCATTTGCATGTTTGAGCAAACATATTTAATACAACTACATCTTTACATGTGAAATCTTTACTGTCTCTTTCCTCCAGGAGATAATCTATGATATCTAGCAGAAAAAATGCATTGTGTTAAGCCACTGCTGCACAGTCCTAGAACAGCTCAACCACTGGGCATCATCTTTCTAAACCATCCATTTGTGGTATTTGCTGATGCTCTCACAGGCATTTGTAAAATCACATGGTAAAGATTTTGGGTTCTTTCACGACTCATTTTACCTTTATTTCAATCTTGACTTTCTAGCCAAACTTTAGAAACCAGCAGCAATGGAGCCCATTTCCACGTACTCCTCATTTCTCCTAAGCTTAAGGTCTTCTGAAGACATGACAGTTTTGGATCAGAAATTATTCCGATCATTGGCCACTTGTACATTTACACAAGCAACACTTACTGACATTTCCCTAATCTTACTTTCAATCAGTTTTCACTTTTCCTGTAGATAATGTTCTCTTTTCCCTCAGATCCTCAAAACACATTTTAACTGGCTTCCCTCCCTCCAGGGTTTTTAAGAAGCGCAAATTGCAAATACATTATTATGTCTGGCCATTGCCAGTCATCGATCAGCACTGATTTAGCAAGTATGAAGCAAACCTGGCACAACTTAGCATCTCTTCAAGAGGCAAAGGTCGTAATTTCAATTATAATCCTCATTATTTACTACAATTAAATGAATTTATTAATAATGCCAAAGCTCAAGTTGTTTAACATAACTAATTAAGCAAGTAACAGATTGTTCTATCCATTGGCAAAACACTGCTTCTCAGGCTTCTGGTGTTTTGCATTTCAGTTCACTGTTTCTACAGCAGACTTGTAGGAAGCACAAGAAAAGTGGGGCAATTGCAGAGCCCAGCAGCCTCTGAAACATCTGTCAGTGGAAGCAGAAACACAGTAGAGGATGTGGGCATGTACCTCAAGCTGAGGTAGTATTTTTCTTTTCCACCAATGAAAAAAGAAAACACAATTTGTGGTCTGCATAATGACAAACCATGGATTTTATGATGCCCATCATCCGATAGGAGACAGCAAAGAAAACAAAAAGTCTGGTATAGAAGAGCTAGAAATGCAATCTCTGCTGCCTTCTCCTATTATTTTTGGCACAAACTGTTTCAGTTCATAGCCCCCAGAGGCATCTAATTCCCTATGATTTCAAATATACCTGCAGTATTTATAGCAGAAGAGACAAATCACATTGTTGGTTTGCTATTTTGGATCACTTAGAATAGATAGGAAAACCTATCTACCCTTGAGGATAATTACTTCCTAAGGCCCCAAAACTGTGTTGAAACCAGTGCAAAGAGGCCAGACCCTGCCCTCCTCCCTACTCTGCCCTAGAGGACACAAGGGAGACAAGACATCCCCGTGTGCCCGCAGCATCGCAATGTGGGGAAAGCACAGCTGAGAGCACAGGGAAGAGCTGGGGGCAGCTGCTCCTTGTGGCACAGCTCCAGCCAGCCTGGCACATTCGGGCAAGCTGAGCAAGCCCACCACAGCTGCCTGCCCCCCAGACAGGGGGAACTGGCAGAGCTGCTGGCAGGGGACACTGCTTACTGAATAGTGCGACAAAGTACTGCGCGTAAGGCTTTTAGCAATGCTAGCCCAGGTTTAGAAAACAGACTGCGAGGTCTTCAGGCCAGGGACCATCTGTCTGTTCTGTATTTAGCAAGGGGAAGTGGGGTCTTAATTTTTCTTTGAGTTATTAGGCACTGCTGCAATAAAACGGGGTATGTAAACAGAAGGGTGCCACTTTCAGTAATTGAAACAGGCAGAACAAAATAGATGACAACTGCAGGGGGAGGGACAGAGCAAAGACTAGACCCCAGCATGGCTGGGCACTGCTCTATGAAGCACACTGTAAGTTCCCCCCCAAAACTACTTTTGCTAGTGCCCTACTGCCTCAACACCCTACCCACAGATACCACATCCATGCATCCTTCAGGACTGCACTATACTTTGATGTATTTTCTTCTTTTATGCATGAAGAGGGAGAGGCATAGGGGGGGGGGGGGGGGGGGGGGAATAACAGTAATACCTTCCCCCCCTTATAAACAGGCATTTAAATGAAAACATCAACTGTCAAACAAAAAACATTGCTTCTGTTAGGAATATCTTCTTGCAGCTGCTTGTTTCCCGGGCAACTTCATTCACTTCATGCAGTTGGAAAGAGCTGTGCTAGGAGTTCAGCTCCATAAAAATTATCACAGTCTACTAGGACAGCAAACTGGAAGAAAATCCTAGATTTAGAAACCACTAAACACAACTACAATGACAAAATTCATAAAATCATTTCAGTTGGAAGGGTCCCTTAAAGACTATCTCCCTTGCAATGAACAGAGACACGTACAGCTCAATCAGGTGCTAAGAGCCCCCACCAGCCTGACTTTGGGGATCTCCAAGGACAGGGCACCCACTGCCTCTCTGAGCAGCCTGTTCCCATGCCTCACCAATCTTACTGTAAATATATATATATATTCTTATATCCAAACTAAATTTACCCTCTTTTAGTTTGAAATTTGAGGATGCTGAAGTCTACACCTGGCGTTTCTTGATACAAGAACCTTTACTATCCCTTTTTTTTTTTTTTTTTTTTTGGCTCAATTTCATCTGAATTTCTACAGGCTCTAGTTTGTCAGAGGATAGTAAAGCTTCTGCTGGCACAGAAAGGAATTGCATTCAAAACACCATCCTCCTGGAAGTAGGAAGATGCAAATTTATGCATCAAACCCATCAACTCAAGTCCTGCTCTATACCTTGCCTATAATAAACAGTTGGATTATTTTGGAGATCAAGAAAGTTAGAAATGAATAACTCAAGTGAGAAAAATCATTAAGTTCTAATTAGAACAGAGTTTTGCATAGACTGCATTGGAGTTGGTACTTTTTCACTGATATGGCTCTGAATGTTCCATACATCATAGCTATGTCTTTCCTACTAATTAAGTAAATATAATTCTAGGAACTGTCTACATCATATGTTTCCCCAAAGCATCCTTTGGATCTCTAAATGGAGACATTGCTCCATTTTGATGAACCTGGGAATCTTATAGGGTCCTTAACACCCAAAGACCTGAGTGACAAGCATCCAGTACATTACACTTCTGAACACTTGTGCTGATAGTTCTTATTCCTACCTACCCTCCAACTCCTGCAAACAAATATTCCAAACCGTTCTCTTGCCTTTCTGAGATTTGTAAGAAGCCCCTCCTTCTTTTGAAGGTTACTGACTTCTTCCCTCCCAGGTACATTTTCTACCAGCTCATGGCTGAAAGACTCAGACATTTTAACCCCCGTTCACCTTCTGCAGAGAAGAGCAGAGAACCAAAAATTGCTGGAAAGGTACCAAAGTAAGAGTGATTGTATGATCCATTTTATCCTTTCTGAATACCACAATTGGCTCCCTGGACAGAGAGCAGGCACAAAGGCAGCTGTAGATGGCATCTCGTCCTCCAGCTTTCACCCATACCCAGAAAACTGTGACAGAATGCCACCACTAAATAAAATGCATTGCGCCGCCAGTACTTTGCCTGAGGAATGCACACAGACCCTATGTAGTGCAGGATGGAACGGGATGTTGCAGAATAACCTCAGAAACTATCCAAGATCAATTATAAAACAATCAAAAAAAGATCCTACCATGCCCTAAGTCGTACCTCACTGCATACCAGCTATCTCATTAGTGATTCACAGCCTTATATCCTCCTTTTACTGAGGCAACTTTAGTACAGCTGTATAGAATCCTTCAGCCATTATTTCAATAAACATCTGATGTTCACTGTAAGACTGAAGACTTCCCCTGTTCACACTGTAAACCACAGCAATGCCCCTTTACCTGCTCATTCTTCTTGATAAATAACAGCAGGAGTGTAAACTTTTGTTTTCATGCTTACTAATTGAGCAGAATGCTGCCATTACAATATGTAACAGCTGGATTAACAAACGAAAATAATTAAAATACTTTCATTGCAAAAACTTCACAGCCACAAAACCTTGCCACAGTTCCACATTTGTATTTTTCCTGAATTGATTTGAAAAGAACCACTGACCTACTATCATTTTCATCCACATAAAAAGGGAACTAAAGAAACCTTCAAAAGTATTACATAGCTTTAATTTATGTAACAATTATACAAGATTACATCCCTGGGTCATATTCTATGTCTGTAATAAACACAGGGGCAGTGGTTTTATTCAGCAAGTTGCCCTGGTATTTTCACTACTCACCAAAAAAAATGGCTCAAGTTATACAGCTGTTTAGATCTCCCTGCTCTCACACAGATCAGGGTAACTGCATTTGTACAAACATTATGAGGTTCTTCTGCTACAAAGCACTTGAGACAAGAAAGTGTTTGTTTCTTTCCCTAAAAATAAGAGAAATACAAACACTAAACCAGACTGCACAGTTTCCATTTTGGTTTCTATTCACATGGTAGGGTATGAGATTGCAAAAAAGAATTATCTCTCAGGTATTCTGAGTGCAAATCTTCGAGTGCAAATGTTGTACACTACTGTAATTTGTATCTGTTCTATTTTGCTCATTCATTTTGGGTTGAAGATTGACAAATCTAAATTAATCAGTATTTTCTTACTTTACTTACACTGTTACTTCACCACTTGTGCCGGCTGTACCACGGTAAAACAAAACTCTCCTCTGTGCAATTTATAACAATATTACAGATACACTCTCGTTATTTATTTCCCCCAGTATTTAGAATGGACCTGTTAAGATGTTGGTTTCCAGGTGTAGGGGGAAATAAATAAAACAAAATACATGGAAGAGAATTCCATTGACCCAGGCTGTCTACAGCAGACTCCTGCCTGGCTGAAGGCACATCTCTCCTGCTTGCCACCTTGCATGCAGTGTTCTGTAAATTGGTTCAAGGGAAATAAAAAAAGGAGCGGACACTAAATGTCAGTTAACTGACAGCTAGCAAACAGCCCAGATCTTCCTTCAGTTAATATGAAAACTGTCAAAGTAGACAAAAGGAAAGATCAACTTCTATTTATTGATGGCAAGAAACTGGAGGAGGTAGAAAATGAAGGAATTAATTGACTACTATCTCATGTGTGAAGCGGTTTCTTCAATTTGTTCTAAGTTATCTGTGTAAGACAGGTAAAATCACTGCATGTTGCTCACAGAAACTATGGGATTAATAAATATCTTTCAGTCACATTATTTCATGTGTCACTAGGAGTGGTACTGGAAGGAATAAAGCCAAGACCCTAATTATTCACCAGATTTCCTTGTTGTTGGGTTTTTCATGCTTGATTTTCTTTTTGTTTGTTTGTTTGTTTGCTTGCTTGTTTTAAAAATAATCTATTTTATCTATGTAATCCATTTTAAAAGCCGACTCTGGGGGCTATAGGACAGACAAACGAGCAATTTCTTTTCCCCAAATGTGGCTGGTCGAGAGTAATGGCACTACAACAAGATGGAAATCAGCCAGCTTCTCTGCTTCAAACACATCAAAAACATTTGAGGCCATTTTAATCTTGTCTGAATGATCAAGCAGTTAATTCAATTTGAGCAATCTGATACACCACAGATAACAGTCTCAGCTAGCACGGATTTATATAGTTTCAGTGCAGTGGTTTTGCTGCAGTTGAAGTCTAAATTCAGCATGCTTAGTAGCAGAAGAAAAAATTCAAATGCTGTTTTCAGCTAGCTGTCTTGGAGGACCTGAAATGATAGAAAATCAATTCATCCCTGGGCAAAACCCGCTCTTGTAAGCTGCCATCCTGTTTTGTTTCAAGTGAAAATAATATTGATGCTGATAACACCCACTAGGTTGACATAATCTAATAGTCAGTTTGTTGCTAGTCAGAAATGTCACCTCAGCAAATAAAATGCCTTAAACCACCAACTGGCAAAACCATAACAAACTGCTGGAGACCATTAATTCAAATTTAAGGCCTAGCATTACAGTTTGACAAGTCCAGCATGCTGAGGAAAAGCACTACAAATACAGTACCATTATTCCAATACTTCATCTTCTCTAATTCTATGTGTATATATACATATATATGTATATAAAGTTCTTTATAGAGAGAACTATAGAAGAACTAAGAACTTTATAGAGAAGAAGAAGAAGAAGAAGAAGAAGAAGAAGAAAATAACCAGAAACAGTCAGTGATCACAATGACAATCCTGAGAAGCCAATATTTTTCTTTGCTTTTATACTTGGGGTTAAAGCTAAAAGTAACAACCTGCTTCCTCCATAGCAGAACTGTAACTTCTCAATTAAGCATCAGGTTCACTAGTAATTTTGTTGAGGCACTGCTCCAAGTATCATCAGCACAGTGATCATTCTCACGATTGCTGTGAACAGCAAAAATTATTTGAGAAACAGACACTCCTGAAGCGCTGTTGCATTTAGTTAGCAAATGAAATTACATTCAGCAAAGTATTTATACCTTTAGCTGTGCCCTTAAGTCAGCAGTTTGCAGGGTTAGAGGCATGTTTCAAATAAATCCTAGTAATCCAGCAGTTTGCACAGAGTAATCATATTGCATTTTCTTCAAACACAGTGATAAAGTGTCATAGCAGACTTTATCTGTGCAAGAATCACCACAGGTGCAGAGGGAGGAAACTTCAAAGGACTGATGGGGTTACTTGCACATGTTAATTATACATGTTAATTATTTTTATATGGAAATATGAAGTTTTGTAATGGATACAACAGCAATGGATAAAGCGTTTTAATAATGCCACATTGAAAAGCACTACATAACTGCTGTATGGCAGCCACTCTACCACATAAAGTGCAGGTTAAGTAGTTGTCTTTACCGTTGGATACTTAGTTTCCTTTGTCCACTCTAGCCAAGTCAGCTGATGAAGTTCCTTTAGCTACCTGCCTTGCAATCCTACTGCTCTGCACAGCAGGCTGAAGCAGGCAAACACATATTAGTAGATCCAACAGCCACACTCACAGCACCTTAGCAGTTCCACTGCTCACCTGTGTGAACCTCAGAACAGGTTACAGCTGCATGGCCTGCAAGCTACAAGTCCCAGGCAATTGTACTGAAGTCTTACAAGTTATGCAGGTAGAAAACCTTGGTTTGAAAGAACACAGGAGCATCTTAAAAACTTATTGCTGTTGCATTCTTTGCAACTATTTCTTTCAGGATGCCCAACCTTCCCCCCCAAAAAATGAAGCCACAGAAGGTATTTTTTAGATGGGTTGATCCAGGAGAATTCATTTTCATATTCTGCTGTTTACTTTCCAGAAAATCAATATATGTCAGCCTACTACTTGCATTCTGTTCTTTCCAACCACGGAGGAATGAGTGATAGAGGGCTAAAATACTTAGATGGAGACAGTTCTTTGTTTTTACAAGTATAACAATATCTATATAACTACAAGCACCCATAGCAAGAGCTTTCAGCATCAGACTTCATCCTTAATTTCAGTAGCAGCTGGCTTAAGAGACCAAATGGATCACCATAAAGTCAGAAGGGCATCTGTGAACCTCTCAAATAATGCAGGATGTTGATACTATTCCCTACTTATTTTTCTGCACCCTCAAATTTTGCTCTGAAGAAACAGATTTCTTCATGTTGCAAAACTGCACAGTGAAGTTCTATGTTTGGCAGAACACTTCCACTTTAAGTTCAAAAAAAGTTCTCTAAGCAACACAGATGCTAAGATCATCCATACTGAAAATGAAAAGGCTACGTAAATCCAGGATGTGCTCAACAGGGTGAGGTCACAAAATGTAAAGCTTAAAAAGAAACTCAGTTCAAGGATTCATCCTTCTACTCCTCCGTACTTTGTAGAATAGATGCAGCATCATAATTATACGAAAGATACACAAAATAACATCAACCACTGGTATAATTCCAAATCTCATTAACTTTGCCATAAGTGCTCAAGGAAGAAATTCTCACATTTTAGAAAATACAATAGAGGAATAAAGTCATCTGTGCCAGTGCCCTTCACTGTAAAGTATAATTACATAAATATCCCACAATTCGATACAAATTCAAGACTTTTAGACTTTGTACTATAGAGGAAAAGCTGTGGGAGCAATGAAGATGCTTCTAGCACACTTTTAAGCCTGATCAATCTGCTGCTTCAAGTAGAACGTGTAACATCAGCATTAATAGATTGTAGGATAGACAATCATTTTCCCAGCCTCAGCAGCCACAAAACCTGTTTGCATTTCTAGTGAACAGTCATTGCATGCCTCATCATACAGGCTGCATAAAGACCATTGTGAAGAATGCAGACTCTCTTAGGTCTTCAAGCCTAAGAAGAGCATAGAACATTTTCCAGCATATTATAGCAGTTGTGCAGCATTTTGAGATTGTGCCCCGAGTATATTTCCTCCTATCCAATGGTCACATTAAATTTTCAAATTAAAGACAGCAAATTTTTAAATTATTTTTTAAAAGAGGAATGGAAAAAAAGGAAAGGAACCACAGAAGAGCTCCCCCAGGCAGTTGTTTATATACATAGATGCATTTGGGAGTATCTTGGGATAAGTCAGATAAACTGGAGCAATCTTTGCCCTGGGAAGGCTGAGTCATTGTCCTCAGCAGGAGGGAAAGCTGCATGGTCCACAGGAAGTGGAGGAACTGATAGAAGCATCAGAAGAAGGTAATTCTGGAAACACATTCTACATGCAAACTTTTTAAATACATTTTTCTCCTTGCCAAATGTGCACTCTATTTTCACATTTCTGTCATTATAAATGAATTCACATATATTTTCTTTGTTTACCTTAGACTAGAACGTAAATTCATGTAGCATAGGATGCTATAAAGACTAAGGAGAAAAGGAAATCTGATGACGGTTCGTTTTATAAGTAAGGATTGGAACACTGTCCAAAAGACGATTTCAATCCTCCTGACAAACATTCACTCTTAACCAAAAACAAATCTTAAGGGACAACTCTTCAGACTGACTTCTGCATCACCTTTCAAGCTTCAGCTAGAAGCAGAATTGCCAACACTTGCATTAATTCTCTACACTGAGAATAGTCATTGCAATAAGGACAAAAAGGATAAACATGACTTCACCCCAGAAGTCAGTGGGAATTTTGCCAATAATTTCACTGAAACTAATGGGAAGGGGAATCAAAACTATAGCAGTTCTTACAACCTAGATTTCCAGAAACTCATTTCTAGTAAGACATCAGAATCCAGTTGTTCATAGCACTGGCACAGTTGGTTATTGTGGTATCATGGCTATGCAAAACTCGATGATTGTGACTTAAGGCTCTCTCATTTCTCCTAGCACCAAAAGCCATGCCAGCAAAACACAGAATGATTTTCCATTCAACATGGGAATTTCACTCTTCTGATTCTTCACCTGAATGGCTCAAGTAGTTCCCAGTATATTAGTATCAAAATGCCCTTTCACAGAACAGATGCTATACTTCTGCATTTACTGCTTCCAGCATTTGAGGATGATGATAGCCATTCAATGTCAATGTCATCTCACTGATGCTTCTCATCTCCATGAACTGCAAACATCAGAAGCAGCACTGAAATGTTCTGGAGTGAAATAAGAAAGCCAACACACACTTAGGCTCAGGTATAATAGAAATCTGCCTCATGTTAAGTTATCTATCAAAGTCGTTAATGAATTTGTTCAGTCTGCCAACATTATCTTTTCACCTTCACCTGGGTTAGACAACAGTCATCCTTCCATTTCTTCCAAAGAGAACCAGTAGGCTGGTATGTGACAGAAGTAGAACCATTGCAGAAAAAGTGCTTGTAAAGCACTGGCTTAATTTTATCTCTAGCAGCCAATATGGTCATTCTTCTTTCTCAAAGAGCTGTGATACCAATTTCATTGACTGTACTGTATCTATTAAGAAAACTAAGTTTATATTGATGGATGTTTTGCTTTGAAACAAATTGATTTAGACTGTCCCACCTAATAATTACAGAATCATAGGGATTGAAAAAAACCGCTGGAAATCAAGGTCAAACTCTGCAAGGCAGGATTCCTACGGCAGGTTACACAGGAAAGCATCCAGGCAGGTTCTGAATATCTCCAAAGAGGGAGACTTCACAACCTCCCTGGGCAGCATGTTCCAGCACTCTGTCATCCTCATCATTAAAATGCTTTTCTTCAAGTTTGCATGGAACTTCTTATGTTCTGGTTTGTGCTCACTTCCCAGTGACAGAACAATGGGCATTGCTGAAAAAAGGCTGGCCCCATCCACTTGACTCTTGCCCATTAGATACTTATAAGCACTGGTGAGATTAACTCTTGTCTTCTCTAGCCTGAAGAGTCCCTGGTCTCTCAGCCTTTTCTCAGATGGGAGATGCTCCAGAATCCTAACCATCTCTGTGGCTCTGTTGGTCTCTTACTAGAAGCTCCCTGTCTTTCATGGACTGGGGGGATCACAACTGGATACAGTACACCATAAGCACCCTCACCAGGGCAGAGTAGAGGGAGAAATTACAACCTTTGATCTGCTGGCCGTGCTCTTTCTAATGCACCCCAGGATCCCAATTGCCTTTTTGGCCATAAGGGCACACCGCTGGGGAATGCTCACCCTACTGTCCACCAGAACACCTAGGTCCTTCTCCACAGAGCTCCTTTCCAACCTGTCAGTCCCTAACCTATACTGACACATGCGGTGTTGGACTGTTGGACATGGGCTTGTGGAACCTCTTGATTTGTCTCTGCTGAGAGTGCTGATGATACTAAGGTGGGAGGAGTGGCTTACATGCCAAAAGACTGTATTGCTTGTAGGCAGTCTCTGTCTGGCAAGAGAGGCAGAAGAACAAAGGAAAAAGAATAGGTGTCCAGCTTTAAAGCAGAACCAATGGATAAAACAGACATGGTTAAAAGTTTTTCTAATGGGTTTAATTTTAACATTTGTTAAAAATATTTGAATACAAACCAATTCTGATAAATTCAAATGCAGAGGTCCTCATCTATTTCTTGAACACAGAAAATATGATTTTTCTTGTTATTCCTCCTACAGTGATCGCAAGGTTTCGGTTTTCCCTGAGCTGTTCATTAGAGGTTGTTTACTGACACATAAGGGCTCGCTTCCAACACAGAAAGCAAAATTACCCAAATTAATTCTTGGTCCTTTTGCAATATTATCTCCAGCATCTGCATACCTGGCACACAGCATTAGAATAGAAACTGTCTGAAGGGACTGATGTCATTCCATTTGCCTGTGAAGAGCAAAGGCCCAGCTAAGACACATGAACATGAAATATAATTTATGAAAAGGAGGGCAAATATTAGAACATTAAAAAAAAAAGTAATGGAATAGTTTTCCTTCAGTTCAGTCCTCTTTTCAAACCCTGATCTGAATGATTCAGCCATGTATCTCTCCACCTAGTCTTACTTGAGACAAAAGGAGTGTTTTCTTCTCCTATTTTAACTAGAACCCAGAATATTACCTTCAGCAATAGTGCCAGGAGAATTGCACTGTCTTCTCTACAGACAAGTTCCCAGAATTCTGCATATCTTTTCATTTTAGTTTATGATTTATTATTACTATTTTTATTATTTTATTTTCTCCAAGGGAAACATTTCCTACTCTCTTCTTCAAACTTTCAATTACGAGAAAAGCTACTATGTTCTGCAGCCTTATTCCTAAGCAAAATCATCTCAAGTCAAAAGAGCAAATGAAGGAGTGTGGAATGACTTCGTTATACCAGCAGAATATGAACTTGAATGTTCACGTGCCTTAATAAATGCTTTCATTTACCAAAGATATATATATATATATAAGTTTAAGAACAGATCTTACTATTAATCGCAAGACAACTTCATGAAAATGAGGAGTAAAGCAAAGCAAAACAAAACCTTCCTAAACACTAAAACAGAGATTTAATTTTTCTTCCAGTCCCTGTTTCGCCTACAGAGGAAGAGTGGTGGAACAGAACAGCTTTTTTGCTAACATGAATGAACAGTTCTCCGCCTTCCTTCCATTTTTTTAACATTATTTTGCTACAGAAATCATGAAAACAGTAGGAGAAATATCAAGCAAGTTTTCAGATAAAAATCCTATTTTCCATTAAGAAGCAGTGAGGTTCAAAATTAAATCTTAATTCAATTTTAAGTTATGTTGAGTGAGGTCATGCATAGCATTACCATTATGAACATCAGGTTTTTTGTTCAGCTAGAAAGCTACAAATTTTTTAGCCATCTTTCATTTTACAAGCTATTAATAAATCATTTTGTCATCTGTAGAATATTATCCATCTGAGGACCATCATGTCATAAAAATACATTAAAATGTGCTCTCATTACAGACACGGTGATTATTATAAATCCTTATTTTCAGGTTTTAGGATAGAAACTCACTTCAGCAGATGCACTTAATTAAAACATGCAGCAGCCAAAGGTCTCTCTAGAACAAAATATAATGACAGTGCTGGAGTACAAGCAAAACAAAGTCCATTTTCAAACCTTTTCATAATTTTGCATCCCATGAGGATAACTGTTGTCACACATTAAAATCCCTCCAATATTAGATAGTTCATACTTAAAGAACAGTCATCTTTCATCATATCTACTATTTCTTTCCCATGACTTAGTGAAACAAGTCTTCTTTGTCTTTCTTTGGATCCATCAATCAGCATTTGAAGAGATTGACCAGCAATATGTGTAATAGGAGGCTGCAAGTAATGCTTTCTCCCTTGTTTGCAATCTTAGACACACCTGTAATGCCCATAGCACCTACCTCAATCTGATCCTACAACACTTCCTGAGATGAAGAGAATTTGCCCTATTGACAAGGCAGTGAATCACAGACCTCATGCACCTTTGTGGCACCTGATTCCTTATTCATTCTGATGTCAGATCCAGCAAATCTAATCACCCTTCAGAACATGAGACTAAGCAGCCTGTGGTGACAAGAATTCAACCAACAAGCAGTAAGTTGAACCCACACCCCCCAGCAGCAAAGCGTTAAATTCCACCCACTCCCCAAAAAGCACACACAGGGAACCTGCATCATATGCTGGCAATGCTACTCATACTCAACTGCAGGTCACCTTTAAAAGCCTGTAAACATTAACTGAAATTGCAAGTGTTAAAACTTCCAAGTAGTATTTAAAGTTCTTTTATGTTCATATTGGGACAGTGACCATCGGATCCTATAGAGCATTTTCCTGGATTATGTAGGAAAAATATGCTGTCATTAGGCATAAATATGGTTTTAGAACATGCATGACTTCAACTGAAATCACTGCAAACAGCATAAGTAGATCACTGAAACTAGTAGCCCTATCAGTTTTTACTGCATTGGTAAAATTGAGCCTTAATATTGGGTGATGTACAGAGAAACTTTCAGCAGAAAGGTGCTACAGAAATACCTTCTTATTAGAAAAATGGAAAAGTCCATCAAAATAGCAAAGAGATACAACAAAAAGAGATGCTTTACTTCATAGATCTCATATCTACAGTAATACAGCTTAAATGTTTCTGTTTCTTTCCTGATATTCCATCACCTTAGAACTTCTTCTCATACCAGGCATGATGCTTTGGACTTATTTCTGGCAGTGTAAAGAGAAAATCTTTGATTAAGGCTGACCTGGTTCCTCTTCTGGCTATCATTAAGGTAAATCCTATCCTACAAATCATTCTTCAGTGTGAACCAGTGCAATATCCTATAAAGCACTCAGTGTTTGCCCATATTTATAACAAAGGAGATGTTTAACCCACTTCCATTATCTTTTGAAGTGATACACAATCCTATGCCAAAATATTTGGCATTTTCTCCTTAAATGTTGTTCCAGGATTACAGGATCTTGACTCAGTGTTTATGATTACAGTACTTCAAATGATTACACTTATGCATAGTTTCTTCCTAGTGGGCAAAACGAAGCTTACTAGAATATAGTTTGTTTAGTTTTTTTTAAATCTCCTCTGAAGCTTCAGAATTCAGTATTTGCCAAGGTATTCAAAACCTAATCAGTAATGACAGATTAGAAATGGTATTTTCCCAGTGGAGGAAGTGTGAAACAGTACAGTAAAAACCTGCCTTATATTTTCCTTGAAACATTCACAGCAGAATAATTACTCAGTTTATAGCTTGATCATGATATTCATTGATTTGTTAATATGAGAAGGAATTTAGACTCTTATTTCTATTGCAGAAATCACAAGGAATTGGAAGCACTGCACAAAATGTGAACTAGGATGTTTTAAAATCTGTCATTTCGTCTCATCCAGCTAAGAGATGGAGAAGCCTATGGACAAAACCAATGGGCATTTAAGAAAGCAAAATGCTGAATAGATCGCATGGCAGGAAAGTAAGCACCCAAGAACTGTGCATGTAGAAAGCTAAGAGATGTGCAAAGAGCACTTAATTAATGAAGGCACCTAATTACATTTTATGCCATTGAAAAAAGAACCTCTCTTTAACTTTCAAGGAAGCAAAAAGATAAAATTCCCCCCATTAACCAACATTCTTGTGTTCAGCTCCACCTGATACAAGAACTGATAAGACTTCACTCCTAACAGACTGATGGACTGTAAGTGTCCTGCTTCACACTATCAGCACTGACACATCTAATCTGACAGTAACTGTATGCTGGTCAGAACAACTGCAACGGCTGCTCTGATCTGCATCACAAAGCAATGAAAACTGACTTAGAATAAAGAGATACAAAAATGAAACCAATTAGCATCATTAGTTTAGGAGCACTGCAGTATCAAGACTGGAGGCACCACACAAGCACACTGAAAAAGAAGGATGGCGTGAGATGATATTTAGTAAAGAGTACAAGCAGGAACCAGAGTGAGTAAAGTTTCATGACCTGAAGACAGCTATTTTTAACCAATCTTGTTATTTTCCCTTAGCAAAAACTGCAAAAACCGTGCAAGTCTGACAGTATCTCAGATCAGGGTGCTTGCAGCAAGGCCAGTCATTTTGAGCTAACTCTGAGTTGATGCCTTTTAGTACGGTTCAACAGCACACACTTCAAGGACAACAGCCAGTTGAATCCTGTCCTTATTTTCAGATCAGCAAGAGGGTACATAAGTACAACATGCTCCCATGTAAATTTATTTTGATGCATGGATAAAAGTGACAAATAACACGTGGTTATACTTTTATATAAGCCACACAACATTTACGACTAACTGCTCATCATCAAGAAAAGATTTCCTTTTCCTTTTTTTTTTTTTAAAGATACAAAAATACCACATTTGCATAGAACACTATGAGCAGTCTCTGAAATGAACCCTTTTAAAAGGTTTTATCTGCTTTAAAAAAAAAAAAAAAGGCACTGATTTTAACTTTTCTCATGCCTCCCCCATCCCAGTTTTTATCTTCAGATGGAAGGAAGACATCACAAAGAATCAAAACGTTTCATCTGAGACAAACCTTTGCAGGACCAGTCACAAATAACGAAGCAAAGAGAAGAGATGGATAATCCCTGATCATTTTTACCTAATGGCTCAAAATCACACACATTCAGCACTGACTGCTCATTTTCCTGTTCCTGTGTTTGGTCTCTGTTAGGAAATGGCTGCATGTGAGGAGCAGCAGCCACCAGAGCACAGAACTGCCCATCTTGAATCCTTCATACCCTTCCACAGTACACAAAAATAAAGAATTAATCAGTTGCATTTCTCTTTTGGATTAATTCAGCTGTTTCTTCCCCCAGAAAGATTCTTTAGTTGTTTAAGGAACAACAAAGACTTAGACCTGTAATTCATCCATTCATCCATCAAAAAATTCATGAACAATTTGAGCAACTGAAATTTCATTTTATAACAAATAAAATATTGTCTGCATGGAAAAAAACAAACAAGAAAACCACACCCTTCCTGCTGTAAGCCTGAAAATCTTTTTCAAAATATACTTTTGTCTGTTTTGCTTTTTTTTTTCTGTAAGTTGCCATCACATATAAACTGATAAAATTGAACTCAATGCCACTGGTAGCAAACATTAGGACAAAATATTAAGTGCTGGAGATCAGTTGTTAGATACCCGCACAGACACACCTGCAGGGAAAGGATCTTTTTCTGTCCTTGACAGAGCAGTTGATAAATTCACCATTTCAAAGCGTTAGGAATGTACAATCAAGCACAATGTAGATTTGACCCATCTTACTTGAAGGAAAAAGGTCCATCATTAAGAACATAAAGATTTCAGATAAATTATCAAAGAATATGTCTCATTACATTTAAAAGGAGACGGGAGGAGATGAACACGGCATCCATCAACCTTGAACCTTGAAACCATACCCAGACCTGTTGGCTTTTTATGTGCCCAGAACATTCAATACAAGTTCATTGAAATCTTGCTATCGGTTCTAGAATCCATTGGATCAAATCTATTGATGGGAGAATAAGTCCTTTTAGTTTTAAGATTTGCTGCTATTATTGCAATGAGATTTCACTTCCACAGAAACAGACATCTTTTCCTTCATCTTTTCAGACACTATGAACAGGCAGAAACATAGTATTACCATCCTGATAGGAACAGTACGATTAAACCCCTTCTTATCTGCAGTCTCTCTCTCTCTCTCTCTCAAAAAAAAAAAAAAAAAAAGAAAAAAAAAGAAAATTAGTTATATAAAAATTCAACCAAGTGTAATGAATTTTATCACACAGCAGCTGTTCAAATAAACCAAAGCAAATTTGGCTTAATAGATATTTGATGAGCATAAACTGGTTTAACAGAGACCAGAGAAAAACATAGCAGTGTTGTATATTCTATCATATAGTACCGGTTTAAATACAGTAAAGAATTCAGGGGAAAAAAAGTCCACAAACATTTCAGTTTCAATTCTGCTAAATGATGCTGGACATTCAGATAATTAGCATAAAGAGTGTACACAGATTTCTCATCTTAAAGAATTGAGCTGATGGCAGATTAGCACTTTCAGCTCTGCCCATAATTGCAATACTTTTGCTACAGCCAGGGAAACTGAACTTCTAAGAGTAAAAGATTTGGTGCTACATACTGTTTTACCTGATGGGCATTGGTCTAAACGTAAAATAACTGAAGTACTTTTCTGGATCACATTATGCAGTACACATAGGAACAGAAAAGGCACCTGGCTTTAATTTCTTCATTTCCATGCCATACAGGCTGAGCTGCAGCAGGTGGAAATAACAGACCCAGATAGCAGGAGAGATTCTGGGCCAGACATGCCTCAGTTTACCTTTCAGCTCCAAGGTCCACCCATTTTGCTCCAGCCTAAGGAATTGTTTGCCCATTTATGAGGTAAACCATACTTTTCCTAAGGCGGGAAGGACTCACTTTCACACCCCATAGCTTCCCCCTTAACATATACTTTCATTCTGCAATACTTAACAGAAAAACATGAAGACAAGGATGAGTCCTCAGTCAATACAGGCTACACCACAGCATCTCATGTTCTGAAAGGGGTACTTCTCCCACTGCTCTTCTCACTTCCTCTGATTGCACTGCACAGCTCCATCTCCTGACTGGAGTTTCCTCACCTCCTTGACTTCAACGTTCTCCCTTCTGCTTTATTTCTAAATAATGAACACTACTCCTTTTTCCCTGCTGATTTGACAACTGAACAGGGCTGATCAAACATGATATTGTCTTTACTGTGTTTTATAAGGGACTCAGAGAACATAAGGACACAGCAATTTGTGCTGTTAATGTGGAGAAAAACAGTGGAACACCTCTTCTTTTGAGAAACAAGAGTTTTCAGATGGAAGCTCTTATAATTTCAGTACATTCCTTATCTGCCTTTGTCCACAATTGCTGACAACAGCTCAACTCTCACATCCATCCCAGCAAATTACATGACTTTAATCAAGTGGCTGTGTGATATGTTTGGTGACAGCAGATTTAGTTACCCTGCTGTGATAAAGAGTTGATCAATGTACTATCATTCTTTCCTTTATTGGCTTTTCTTCCTTCCCAGCAAGCCTAAGACTACAGTATCATGGACAACATTTTCTACACTCCAAAACTTGCTGCCCGTTTCTAAAAAGAAAGGCATTATTTCCTGCATCAAAGTCTATCTTCAAATTCATTATTTTCTTGCAATCCTATTATTTTTAAAGAACCAAATTTTTACTGTATTGAAATTTGTATTTCGTTCCCCATTATTTGGAGGTGTTTTTTTTTTAAAGTAGCTCAAAACAACTTTTTTTTTTTTTTTTTTTTTTTTTTTTAAACGATAATGAAATAATTCCTGCCTTACAATCTTCCAGAATAGAGAACAGAGATGCAGAAGCACCAGGTATCTGTGTATTTGTGAAATATAACTTCCTTGGACATATTTAATATCTCTGCTTTTGATTGAACATGCCACAAGTCTTTAATGCTCTGTTCATATTTTGTCAGCTACATAACACAAAATGACTTCCCTTCAGTGATCAGAGCAAACACATTTTTGGTAAGCTTGTATAAACATGTTCAAAAATACATGTTCTACATTCACTTTTGGAAAATTGTTCAGAGAAGTTGAAGAATTTGATTTCAAAATGCTTCACCCAATGTCAGTGATGCTACTAGCAAGTTACTGAGCTCTGCACTTCACTTAGGAAATATCCTCTTCAGCTGTAAAATGCCATCAGAAAAGCAATAGGACAAAACAGGACAGCATTTCCTGAGTAGCTAGCTGACTTGGCAGATGCATTTGAAAGTCTCCTATCCCAATCCAGTTGGGGTTATGACAAGAGTACAAAACTTTGGAGTAAAGGGCAGATTTCAAATTAAAGATGAGTCTCTTCCATCGGTAGAGCTTGCCCTGCTATTCAGTGTGCTATTACATACTAAAAAACGTGTATTAAATATAACTTTACATTGAAAAATGTAATTGAAGGATCAGAAAAGCAAAACTCCCCTTCAAGCTTTTTGCTTTTACTGCCATTATCTGTCTTACTAAGCAATGTCTTTATCATGATGTCATTTCTTGTAAGGTAATAATTGCAAAGAATGCAGGAATCATTCATCTAAAGCAGAAGTTTGGAATGGGCACTTAACACTGGAACCTACCTTTACATCTTGATTATAAAAGAAAATGGCCCATATGGTATAAATATCTTCAAGTGAAATGGGAGTTCATGAATTTATAGCAAATGTGATAAGGGTAAAAAGATCTCCAGAGGAAATGCTGTGATAATGGTCTTTTAATAGACCTGAGAGAAGAAATGGATAACTCTTAGCACAGCTGAGCAAATAAAGACACAAATCAATGAGAGAAAACTTGCCAGTTAAACAGAAAGAATCCAGAACAAAGCTTGAATAATACAATGATCTGCCTTCTAGTGTAAGCTTAAAAGTAAAATTCTCTTAGTGAGACAAACCTAAAAGTATTAAAGGAAAATAAGAATGAAGACATCTACATTAGTGAATGTTAAGAGCTTTTAATTTGCTTAATGACTGAAAATGCACAATACAGTTCACAAGAGCCACCTGGATGAAATATATATATATAATACATACTTTAAATCAATGTAATGTTCTTTACCTCCTATGAAATAATTTCAGAGTATGTAAAATGCAAATCTGTGTTCATCGGGGTATTAAAATATCCACTTCTTAAGGAGATAACCTGTGGTTTCAATTACTAAGTGGTAAAAGTACTTCTGAACTCATGGTCTGTGTTATTGGTTCTGGAGTCACACATTTAATTTCCTCATGCAGGCCTACTCTAGGGAAAGAAATGAATTTCTGAATGAATACTTCTGAAAGGACTAAAACTTCATTTTTAATTAGCTCAAAAACCTACAGACTGTGATTCTCAGTTCTCAGTTCTTCTCTCCAATTGTTTTAATGCAGACCACTTGTTCCTGTATTATCAGCAATTCTGAATTCTTCCTCCTATCTTTCTTCTGTTTGTCACCTTTAGCCCTCAGCAGTTTAAGTCAAAGTGCTCCAGTGACAGACACAAATCTTTATGAGTGTGACTCCCATAGCCAAGCATTCTTTTAAAACACAGTCTGGGTGTCGCAATACTATTTGGTGGAACTGCTATGTAAGAAATAGAGCTAACACCACCTTTGTTTTCTCTGAGATTAGTTTGATTTCATAACTGTGCTACCTGTGAAGCTAAGTGCCATATAAAGGATAGAGTGAAAACATATGTAGGCCATTCCAAAACGAATGCCTCCTATTTATTCCCATGCAAACTACAACAAAGACCAAAATGGAACAGTTCCATCTAGGAAGTTCTCAGCTATAAAACCCTGTTTTTCAACACAGTCATCACCATTAATCATGCATTTTCACCAGCCATGAACAGGAGCCTGCATGCTGTGCTTATAAAAATCTGCCATATATCTAGAACTAGACAGAGATCTCAGAGAAAGGAAAGAGCATAAACCTTTCCTTGACCATATTCTGTGTGTTTGTTGCTGTTACCTTCAACAGGTCACACTGCAAGACCCATTCACATTTCAAATCCATATTGCTACGGTCAGCTTTATCATGCAGTATACCCACCAGTGTACTTCTGTAAGATGCTATTGAGTACATCATGATGTAAACTGAACTAATGAACACAACTGAACAAACAGCTGCTCCCTTACCTCTACATACAAACAAAAAGTAGCCTTTTTTGGGGCAAATTATTAGTATTAAATTATTATCCTGCTGTTCAGGAGCACAGTGTTGCTTACAATTATTGAGACTTGTGTTAGGAAGTTCTCATTTTGCTTCCCACTTCTCGACCTTTATCTCTTCTATTTCTCTTAACAGTCACACTATAAAACTCCAAAGCAGATTTGTGAATTTTTTGAGAGAGTGGTGAAAAAGAAAGTGAAGTTTTTAGTTACACAATCAATGCAAACCACAGGTCCTGAAACAAGAAAGCCCAATGAGAGAACCTCTGTGAAATGAAATGCAGCAATATAGTGACCAGGAAAAGGATTTAAGAGTTATTGCAGAAAAATCCCTAAAAGCCCCCATGAGAATGAGACACAGAAAGTAACTAAGGCATCTGGATTATACTATCAGTTGCAACTGAATCAGGTGCAAGCAAAAATTCTAGTAATTTCTAGGCTTTCATCAGAATATTGCACTGTTGATAATTAGAAGATTATGATATTTTCTCAGTTATCTATGAAGTAAAAACATGTGGCCCTCCATTGGTGTGGGTAGGGCTGCCTCGTGCAGCAAGGTGCTTCCAGCAGCAGGGCACCCAGCAACCACAGCCACCTCTGGCTGGAGCTGTGCAGTGGCCAGCAGAGCCACTCCATGGGAGCAAAACCTGCTGGAAAAGTCACAGCATTCTTGGGCTGAATCTGAAACAGCCTTTCCCAGAGAAAAACTCACCAATCATGTCATCTTCAAGGTGTATCTTTATACCAGATACTCCAGCTGATGAAATTTGGTTCTGCTCTATATCTTTCCAATGAAAGACAAATACTCATGCTACATACCACATCAGAACCAAGCCTAGTGCCAAGAAACACCTCTAAGCTGCATGTTTTAAGCCCCAAAAGACCATAGTTGTAGGAACAGTTGGAAATGGCAGGTTAGTCAAAAGGGAAAAAAAAGCTTTCATCTGATCTGCCAAAATAAAAAAACAAGTGGCAGGTCTAATGATTGGTAACATTTTGGGGAAAACATTTTCTGCACCAGCTGAAATACAAAAGCATAGAAGACACTTCTGAACTGCTAGCTAACCTTCCTTTTTGCTCAAGGAAGCATGCTTAGCGTTGGTTAAAGCTTCTACACCCTTGTATTTGGACAAAATTTGCACTTTGGGCATTTTCCTATTCTGCAGTACCATCTAGTGACATTGCAATGAATGGAAATTGAGCTTCACTGCAATGCTGATTTTTGGAGGCACAATTACTGACACAAATCTTGAAACTCCCACTTTGAACCATTTCTTGCTTGGCTTGTTATGAACTTTAGGATGCCCCTAAGAGAACATGTATGATTTAAAGGTACAGACTGCAATAAATAAATATATTCATGAGCCAGACACAAGGCACACTCTGTCTGCTTCCTGCCTGAGTGGAGAAGATTTCAATTAACCTATAGGTATTAAATATCTCACTGTGAAAACCACTTTAAAATCAAACACACTGATTAGTAAGATCGCTATGTTAATCTGCTGCCCTACCTATCAGATAACTATGTAGCAGTATCTTAACAGCACAGGGAGTAATTAAAAAAATAAAATAAAATAAAAGCTAATAAGCTGTGTCATTGACAAGGGTAGCTGCTTCCCTGGTTCCCAGATCTCAGCTAAATGTGCCTTCAGAGAAACTCTGGAAAAATCCAGATAGGAAAAAAAAAATACTAAGCACATCTTAGTACTTAATACATGAAAATTCTTAAAGTGTTACAATATTACATTAAATTGTTCAAAGACTATCTGTTAAAAATATTTTAGATATTGTACCCACAGAGCAAAATAACTGCTTGATTTGTAGTTTGCCTTATCTCAGCTTTACTGGGGAGATTGTGACAGACAAAGATAATGAGATTTTGCAATGTCACAAAAGGTAAATAAAACATTAAAGTAAAAGATGAAGTCTTCATACAAAAAGTTTTAGTATCATTTTACACAAATGAAACTCATCAATGTGGATTTTATAAGTTTTTTTTTTCCCATTCACCGAACCATTACTCTTCAGTACATCTCACAAGCAAAACCAGAATTTTCAGTGCCTATTAGTAATCGCAAACCCAAATACTAGAACTAAAGGAAAAAAAAAAAAAAAAAAGCCATACAAGGAAAATCTTTGAACCTGCAATATTTGATCAGGATCCAGACTATGAGGCTTAAATACCTATTTTTATGCTGTAATCATTCACGTGTTACAAACCGTAATAATTCTTGTCTAGCTAACACAGAGGATTTCAGTGCAGTGTCTCAGTTACACATAAAATGTTGTATAAAGAGTACTTCAAACACAAACAAACCAGAATCTCCAATTTAAAAACAAAAATTATTTATTAAATGCTAAGATAATCTGTGGTCTGGGCACATATAGGAAAGCTTCTGAAACTAAACTAATCTGTTTGTGTTCAGAGCCAGTGTAGGACAAACATCCAGCTACCTGGATTTTCATTAGAAGAGAAAGGTAGAACCATTATCTGTGCCATTACAAGGCAACAATAAAAGGCTCATCACTCCACAGAGAGTTCATCCAAAAGTTTCAGGTATTACAGGGAATCTAGCTTGAGTTACTGTGAGCAGATGACATCAAAACATTCAGGTGTGGATATGACTTGATGTTGTAAGTCTCACCAAAAAGCAATGATACACCAGTATTCTAGGCTTTCATCTCTGTGCCTTTTGAAAATGCACCGCCTTTCTGTAAGGATATGGCATAAAACTTGCAGTGGATTTATCTCACAAAGGGTCAGGTCCTGAATGAGAAGTTTCAGTAAATGCATGTCCACAGTGTTATCAGAAATTCTTGGTAGTGCCCAATTTTGTTGTGATTGCATTCAGTAGAAGGCCTGCCATTGACTTCTTCAGGGCTAGCAGCTCCACCCCCAGCCAAAAAAAAAAAAACCAAAACAACAGCAACAATAAAAAACAGAGGAAGGTCAAATAAAAAAGGTTTGAAAGCCCTAGGACCATAGGCACTGCAGTCTGGACTCCACGAATTTGAATAATTTCAATAACCCAAAACAAACCTACTCTGCAGCACCATCTAGTGATGCTACATCGGTTTCACAGTGAATCAGTACCGCACAACAAATCTTCACACTAATGCAACCTCTGCACATGAATGCATTGTAAGCAGCTCACACCAGTCACCTGAGAAGCAGTTTAGCCAACAGGTTTAGCTGTGTGTGAAAGAAATACCTCCAGAACAATGAAAAAGAAGTTTGGCTGAAGAACTTTCTTCTAGGGTTTGCCAAAGATAGTGTCAATAATGAGCTGAAAACTGGAACTTGGAATTCATGTATGTAAGATGTGGACTGGCCAAGCCAAGAGTAAACTGTTTTGTCACATTTAATTCAAATTTAGGACACATATTTGAGAAGAGTTGTCATATTCTAAGTAACTTGCACTGACTGTATCAGCAACTCTGAGAACACAGATCTCACTCCTGAGACCTTCACAACTTTCTCCCGCATGGGGGGCTCAGAAACTGATTTTAACTTGAGTACTATGTGAGAAAAGTGGCAGACGTAATAGAATTCTCCTAATTTTCATCATTAACTGCTGCTGTTGCAGGAACTGTGCTGAGAAATAACAGGATTAAATGAATTTTCTTCAAGATGAGCAAGAGTGGATATCACCGCCTGTCGGCTGACCAACTGAGACATAAGGTATGGACCTCAAAAACAGGCACACTGCACATAGACTGGGAACCACCAGGAACCAGTGAATTCTGGCAGCACAGAACCATTCTTTGTAAGCTGTGATTCATGATCTGAAGAATTAAATTCCCTTCTGTTACTACTAGATATTTTTAATCCAATACCTCTGTTTAACTTCTGTCATGCTATGCTGATTCTAGTTACTGAGACATCAAAAAAAGATTGTGAAAATGAGGAAAGTCTCAAACTACACAGTTCTGATGTTGTCTTAACCTTCCAGTAAAATCTGGAGATTCAAAAGCAGTTATCACATCACCCAGAAATATCCTTGATTGGACCAAGTTCTGACAGCACCAATGTCCCCTCTTACCTTACTTGAAACTGCTGAGTTTGACACAGCAGCACTAGAGCCCCTTCTATTCCTGAGCTTAATGTTGCATCAAATATTCTCTATCATTAACTTAGTGGGGACAGTGTTTCTAGAAATAAACTTTACTTGTGCACTTAAATAATCTCCACTAAAAAAATGCTAAAAATTGTTGTCATTTCTTTACTTTAAAGTGAAAGGAAAATTCAAATATCCTTTCCTCTTCTACCACCTGAGTTAGAGCAGTTAGAAACAATTATCACAGAGTCATAGCCACAGATTATCCCAATTTGGAAGGGACACACAAATACCATCAAGTCCAATCCCTGGCTCCACACACAACAACAAGAGGTAGTGCTTTCTTAATGCTGTGTACTCTTCCTGTGCAATTAAAAGAGATCCAAAAACTAGGTGGGATGAGGCTTTATATAGGCACAATAGTATTAAGACATACTTAAATTCCCCACCACCTCTCTCATGGTTTCTTACGAAGCCTTCAGGAGGCCACCCACTGCAGGTCTTCCAGATTTACAAAGTCAGCAGTGACTTCACCATCTATACCTGCACTTCTATTCCAGAAACAAATTCTTCCTCCTCCTCTCTCCCTCACCCTCCTCAAAATCATCTGAAATTATGTTTAGAATACACTAGAGTGGAAAAAATAATAATATCCCTATTAAAACATAACTTTCCAGAGCTGTGCTAGGAGAAGTGACTGGTGAGACAGCAACAGAGTCCAAAAAGCTCTGTTTTGTGAATAAATATAGCTAGAATCAAAGTAGAACTCAGTATGTAATTCTAACTCTCCTACTTACAAGACCTGCTGCAGAAACTAAGCATAAAGAAAATAACTCAAACTCACCAGAAAAAGCCATATTACACTCCTGTTCTTTCCACTTTTATCCTTCATGTACGTCCTAATGCATTTTGAAAAATCTGGAAAGAAAGAACTGATCTCGGGTTTAAAACAGTTTGTAGGCAGAATGAGATAAACTTAATTACATTTAAATTCCTTATACAAGGGCTGAGACAACTAGAAATGCTGACCGCACACTATGCAGCCACACTAATGGGCTCTGTTAATTTTCATCCCAAGTGAAAAATAACAAACATAGAATGATGTCTATTTAAAGTACTTTTTAATTATGTACTGCCATATTGTATCCTACCATAGATTAGAGAAACAGCGGCCAAGTGCCACTAAATTAGATGTTTTAGTGTAAACACAGAACCGTAGCAACATAATCACTAATTAAGCCTCAGGAATCATTAAAAAATAAAGAAATAAGAGCAAATTAGCTACAGAGAAAAGGCTCTCCCCCTCTCTTACACAAACTCTGTCCTTCTGCACAAGAGTGGCAAAACCAGCAGTAGTGAACTAAAACAGATACATCTGCTTCACGGCACTGAAAGTGTAAGAACCACCTTTTGTGCCTTACAGTGAGCTCAGAGAACTGAACAGACAGGCAGGAAAGCAAAGGGCAAATCTGATCAGTGTTGGTTGATAACATGAGTGAGTAATACTGGCATTCATGAAATATATACCAGCGTATCATCTATTTAATCAAATCCTTCGTATGACCACCACACAAAATAAGTCATCATGAAAACCATGTGTGTTTTAATTCATTTCATAGTGTAACTCATCTAATGCAGTTTGTACCAATGCTAAAACATGACCATGCACAAATCTGTAAGATTTAAAGAACACAGCTCAAAAAATGCAAATTCTACAAACAATTCCATGGCATAGGCCTTTTCTCAGCTCTACAAGACACGTTCTGCCTCCACCTCCTTCATCTCAATCATGGCTGTAGGTTAACGCTACATAGGAGCAATATATTGATATTATATATCAATATATTATCATATTATTATTGATATATCAATAATATTAATATTCTATTTATGTATAGAGCACAGGAAATGAAAAGCCTTTTCTGAGTCCAGCTTTCAGAAGCTGCTGGTTCCTACCTGCTGCAGAGCTCTTTGGTAAAGCAGGCTCTACAAGAGGCATGTGTCCTATGAAAAAAGAAAACTATGCCCCAAGTAGTTGTTCTGCAAGCAGGTTTTGTGGCTAGAACTAGTTTTCCATCACTGAAGCTCTTTCCCATTCAAATGGCCCACATATAAGTAACTGCCCTTGGTGACAAGCTTGAACTTTGCTTACTCTGAGAGCTTTTCTGGCATTCCCAGAAGAGAGCTGCCCCAGCAGTTACTCTGAGGTGTGGGGATGGTGGCAGCTCTCCACACACTGAGCACACTATGCCTAATTCCTCATGCCACAGACACATGCAGTCACCAGTGGCCAGCATCTCAATATGAGCCAATATGAGAGCTAAGGAACTTAAACCCACTCCAGTGTTTGTTCTCTCACCCCATTGCCAGTAAAAATGATAATAATTCTATCAAGTTCAGCCATGGGCAGAAAGCGATTCAAAAAGAGGATACAACAGCTTATTTAAGCAAAGGCACTTTTCCTCTCCATTAGGTTTCCCACAGTGTACAAGTAGGGTAGAGGAAAGGATGGCAGGGAAGTGGAAAAAAAAAAAAAGACTGAAGAACAGCCACAATGTTCCTTTTCTCCAGAGAAAAGCATGCTGAATAATGAATTTAGCAGGGAGTTGACACCAGCTAAATGCTCGGTTGAGATCTGAACATCATCTATAATGAAAAAAACGATGAGAACGAACTTTTACATTCTCCTATAAGAGAACTTTGAAGCAACGCATAAACAAAGTATGGCAACAAAAAGGCAATGTATTTGTAAATATTCATAACATTTTCCATTCCACTTCATTTTCATCCTAAAATTGCTCAAGGCTCAATTCATTTTTAGAAGACAGTTACATTAAAATGAAAAGAAATAAGGGTACAAAGGTCAATCTCACCATGCAAAATCCTTCTTAATTATGAATTTCCGATACGATGATTCTTTTTATGAAGAAGGCAATGCCAAAATTAATTAGAATCCATACACTTTAATCCATGACAAGAAATTAATTCATTGTACAGGTGCCTTTGGGATTGCCACTATCTCTAGAATTATTTCTTTACTTAAAACGAGGCAGATATTTCCATATCATTTTATCTGCAAATGATGGCAGGAAACACAGGCCATCATAATGAATTAGCATTTCATTGTAGGCATAAGCTTGCTGTATAAGTATGCACAAAAACCTGTTCAAATTCCTGTTTCAGAACAAGTACTCAAACCAGCATCTTGCTACGGCTGTATCAAGTGCACAGCATATGACGTACTCCCTAGATATTATTATGATCTTAGTAATTTTAACAGAGATTTATTTGAATCACTACTTTATCTTTCATAACTTGCATGCCAAGTATTTTCTCTTGATAGTGCTATTCCACTGAACATAATCACTATGTTGAATACAATGGGATTGTAATCCACGTTATAAATGAGAAATATTTATCTTCTCTTGCCTTCAGGAAAGAAGAATGCTAGCGGTATTCAGTAATTCCATTTCGTATTTAGGGGTTTATTTCACACTGAGAAATGCACTATTGTACTGCATCAGACAGCCACCTGGGGGAAAGAGGGGAACTTAAGGAAAATTACCATTTCACACATTTGAACTACTTTTGCTTTGAAAATGATTCTGGAAATTTCAGTTTGCAAGGCAGAAACAGATATGACAAGAAGTACACAGCTCCCCTCCATGTGACCAGACAGGCTTTCTGAATGGAAGAATCATGGGTTTCTCCACAGGTTTCTGTGTAAAGCCCTCTATCCCTGGTCTGAGGATGCCAATGGACCCAGACACGAGCACAACTTGGCTCAGAGTTAGTACAGACTGGCTATGTACAAGTGGAGCTCTTCAAGTGTTCCTCCTCAGCACAGTCTACACATTGGTTTTTTTGCAAGCAACTTCTCATATTTGGACTTACGCTACGAAAATGAGATGTCAGAATTTTAATGCCCCATACATTCACTGAAAGTAACTTTGACATTTCCAAAGTTCTGCAATTCAATGCGTTGGTTAACTCTGTTCATTGCCATAACACAGAACACAGCTGCAGTGTGAACAACACAGGCACACAAAATCACCTCCAGAGCAGACAGCTGATGGAGGGACTCAGTAGGAATTTCCTGGCAGTTACAACCTTCCTCTTGGAAGAACAGATGAACAGCTCTGAACACGTAATAAAAATAAATAACTTGCATATAGGTACCAGAAGTAATTTTATATACCAGATACCATTTTAGAGGTCTTGGTTGTACCTGAAGAAGCAACGCTTTACAGGAGTCGTATTCTCTAAGGCAGCTCAGCTGATGTGACAGCAGAGCGTGAAGTTCTGATACCAGATGCTGCAGTTTGAAGACCTTTGTCTTAGTAGCCCACCAGGCATTACAATCAAGTCATTTCCCACTCTTCAGACCACCACCATATGGTGCTTTAGCTCAGGTGTATACATGTTTGCTGCAGTGAACTTGATTTACCTATGCTCATTAATAAACAGGAAAATGAACCAGACCTATTGGCTTAAACATCCCAGTTCACTCAAATTTCCACTACTGGAAAGGGGAAAAAATAGGGGAGAGAAACAAGAAAGGTCTAACAAAAGCACTTGCTGAAGGGAAAAAAAAATAATTAAAAAAACATTTTTGTCAAACATTTCATTTGTGCGCTCTGAGGCTTGAAGAAGAGAATGTTAATCCAACGTTAGGTTGAAAGATCACATGCTTGCTGTAAACACACAAGCCCATACAACGTTTTCAATTTCAGTAGAGTTAAGCTCTGTGAGAAAACTGTTTAACAGGCAGCTCAGCTATTCACCTCAGCAATGACAATCCCAACGGCCATTAGAGGCAGGAGAATATCTGATACCGTCATCCTATCTAAACAATGCAGCTTGAAAGAATTAAATTGCTTGGTGCGTTTCGAGTCTGCAGTAATGAAAACAGGAGCATACCAAGGAACACAAGGGACATTGTTTACATTGTTTACGCTGCTTTTTAGGCATTAATACACTTTTTGATATGCATGTTTCTGAATTATTCCATTAGAAACACACAAAGATGAAAAGTGCTGACAATCTCCAAGACATTTCAAAGCCATATTCTTTTTTTTTTTTTTTTAATAACCCCAAAGTACCAAACATTTACAGGGAAGAATACAAATTAAGTGACGGATACATCAATAATATAATTGTAACACATTTCTAATAGAATTTAGATACCTTGTAAAGATTTGGGGAGGACAGGGGTCAATGCTGTTAGTTGAATGGTGGGGGTTTTTCTGATTTTTTTCTATCTTGGTCTTCTACAAGTATTTGTCTCTTTACACTCTCTTGCCTGTACATGGATGAATGTTATTTCAGATCAAACGACAACAATATTAACTTCACCAGCTCCTAAAGAAGCCCAGGTCCAAAACAATATGGGTTGGTGTTCACTGTCTCACTCACACATAAAAGGCCTTTACATGGAAATCTATGGATTCAAGGATTCAAGTATTTCATACTTCTCTTAACCAGATTTACTCAGCTACCTGGGGAAGTTACTTGGTCCACACTATTGAAGCCACATGAAGAGGTGAATATGAACATATGCAGTCCCCCCATGGAATCATGCTCTTTGGAGAAAGGTATGACTCAGGACTTTGTCTACGTATGGGAGTTTGAGTAGTGAAATTCAGAATTCCCTTATATTTTTTCCTTTGGAGGGGGAAAGGGGGCAGGATTGGGAATTTGCAAGTGACCTCTGAATAATTTTTTTTGTCTTTCTAAAGAGGGATTTTTATTTTGATATATTACATACTTGTTCAGTTTGCCCTCTATTGATATTTATTCTCAGTACCTTATTAGAAACTAAGAACTTGTTTAGATCCTAGATCCTAGTTGAGTTTAATATGAAATGCAGAAGTTATAACACATTTGTTTTCAATTCAGTGTTCTTTTGTTGTCTTTGTTTTCTTGTGTTTTACTACACCTGAGAATTTCAATGATTATTCAATTTTGTGCCAATACAAAAAGGCATGTCTTGCTTTTTTTTTTGCCCTCTAAGATGAGGACAGAGTAACGTTCTTTCCAAAGAGAAAGAAGTACCAACATCCTCAGCAGAAACTTATCACCGTTCTGTCATTTCATCCAGTTTCTTAGGACAACAATTCTACAGAAACAAAAGAAAGCAAAGAAAGTGCTTTAGAAGTGTGGCTCACATCTGTTATTCAGGAATTCATTTTCTGCCTAACCATCAGAGAGGATGGGCATGTTCAAAGGATGAGAGAGAAATCTGCACTTAGCTGCTGCAGTGACATGGCATAAAAGCCATTCCAGGAGCTTTTCTGCTAAGGGCAGTGGAGGAATCTGGACCCACACTTTTTAAATGCATATATTTCACCACCAGCTGGTGTCACCATCTACCTTAAATTTATACCAGGTTATTTCACTTTTATCTTGATATTCAGCAAGTCATAGGAGAAAAAAATGTTGATGCTTAGAAATAAGCAGCACTGACACTGCATTCTCTCTTCAGTTCTTTGACAGGTCCTGTTTTCATTTTAGTTAATTAAATTAAATTAATTAAATCTGTTTTTGCTGTCTCTGTACATAGTTATTTGTGAGGGGTTTTTTTGTTTGTTTGTTTGTTTGTTTGTGAACTGTTGGTTCCAGCAGCAACCCCTGGGGTGTGGGAAAAAAAAAAAGGATTTATTCTTAGGTGGAAAAAAAAAAAAATTAATTCACTTTGGACATAGAAGTATCTGTTGCTCATAGTTAGAGACCACACTTGATTTCATGACAGGTTCACTATGTGTTCTGACTATTGCTACCTTATTTTTCTGCAAGAGTGGTATAAAGAAACCATTAGAAAGAGGTATATTAAGAGCAAGTTTGTTTGTTTCTCACCCACTTCCCCAAAACCTTCAAGTGAGCATGACAAGGTAAATGTCCTCCTAGGACATTTAAAGAAATGGCTGAGCCACTTCTTGAGCCATTTTTGAGAACTCAGGAGAAATGCCCAAAGTTACACCTAAAGAATGGCATGCACAGTGTGCCAATGGAAGAGGAATAACTGAATAATTACAGAGCAAAACTAGAACAAATAATCACGTGATGAGTTTCACATCACACAGTAACAAAGCCAAAGAATAGCAAGCAAGATTTATCACAAAGACTTATCAAGTTAATCTAATCTCCTTCTATAGACAAGTAACAGGCTTTATAAAAATAAAAAAATAGCAATAAGGTTTTATCTACATCCTGAAAAAAGAAGCATTAAGCCATATTGTAAATATGGCATCAGAATGCCTTCAAAAGAAATACAATATGAAAGTCTATGTACATGACCAGTGTTTTAGTGAAGATACCAGCAATTTCCTGCTGAAGAGAAAGTTTGCACCGAAGGGGATTCTGCAGCAGTACAGCCAATGAGTCAGTCCAGTTAAATGCCTTAATGACATGCTCAGTAATATTTTGATTACTGAATTTGCAAACTTAACGAAAGTGAGCAAGGAAATGTAGCGAGAGCTGGTCAGAATTCAGTGGTCTTAAATGGGAGATGTTCTCCAATAAAAGGTGATCAAAAGGTGCAAGGCTTCAACAGAAACAACCAACCAGTGCAGAAAAACCGCCATTGTTGTGCTGCTTCACAGTAGCACATCACAAGAGTTACCACAGAGAAGTGACAATGAGAGTAGGAGTCTATGACTGCATACAAAAACATGCACTTTGTTTTCATGCTGAATATGGACAGTAAGCTGAGTCCTGGGCTTTCAGAAATAGTGAGCAGTGTAATGGAGAAATGCAAAGTTTAGAAAGTTTAATGAAGAGTACAGGTAAACCCCTACAAGGGAAGACACAGACCAAAGGCCCCACTTCAGGGACTAGCAAGGGTCTTGAACATCCTTCCTCAGTCCTAGGACAGCAAGATATCATTTTCTTCCCTGCTACTTGTGCCTCTGCTTCCTGACATCTCACTCATCTCATCAGGGTCTGTGACCTCCACTGGTTCTTACAATACAGGGTTTGCTATTTTCACTGAAAGGAATAAACTATCTTTATTGAGCAGAGATCATATAGGTTTGTGGATATAAACATTACAATATCAAATGCAGAATAACTTATCCATGAGTTAACATTTTTTTCCTTTGGAAGATGTCATTTACTTGTACTACACTGATATAATTATTAGCATCCAAAAAACATGCTGTAATGGTTCTGAGCTCTCCTGTGGTGTGATTCAGTGTAGAGAGGGACAAAATGTTTCAGGACCTCAGACAAAAAGTGAGGGGATTGCTGCAATCCTCAGACCAAAATCATTTGAGAAATTCTACGAACACATGAAATATCCATTCCCAAAAACATGAGACAGCATAATAGGAAAATGAAGAGGAAAAAATAATATTTAAAAGATTAGCAGAGACTGAAAAAACTGGCCAACAGAACTGTTCTGTTCCAGAATACCTTCAGGTTGAAAGATATGATCTTTATTAATACTAACATACACTATGAATCTTTTTTTCTCTGCATTTAAGTTAATTCAGCCTCTAGTTCTGATTCAGCCTCTAAATTTCCAGATTTCTATAGAAGGAATCCTGTAATTTTAGGAATGATTTGGAGGCATTTCTACAAAATGAGGTCTTTCTCCTCCCAGTAATTGAAGATTGTCATTCTACTTATCTGTAGTAGAAATGAATGTCTTGCCTTTATTATGAACAGGTACAGGAAGAGACTTTGATGCAGCTGCTTGCACACAAACAAGATAAATTTTTATCCTATTTGAGGGAAACTATGATTTCACTACCAAATGAGAAGATTAAACTGTTTAAAACAAATGCAAAGTTAAAAATACAGGGAAGATACGCAAGCATGCTAAATCTGAACACCACCATTTCCCAGTAAACTTTTAAGTGAATAAAACTAAGAGCAATTTGTGGAGAAAACAAGCCAAACCTCAGACAGCTATAAAAGCGAAACTAGCAGTTTTCACAGATTTTATATCCTGCAGAAAAATGAACAGAACTTGGTTTCTAGTTTCTCTGTTATCTCCTTCACAGAGAGGCATCAGACTGGAAGTTTTTATGGTACTATTTGTACCATATTCCTCAGCTATATGTGATATGTTCATAGATTAAGTTGAACAGAAATTAGTGGCATACTTCCCGGTTCCTTCTTTCAAGGCATCTTAATTATGCCTTCTTTTCGTTAGGTGGTGGTTGTGTTTTTTTTTCCTCAGTTCTAATCTAAATAACGACATTTGTGGCAGCAAGAAGCACTTAATGTTCTGATGTGGCTAACTCTTTTCAGACTGTTCAAATTGCCAGCATAAGGGTTAAAAATTCAACTAAGCTCCTTTGGCACTCCACTGCCTTCAAAGCAATCTGGAATTCCTTCCCAATACACCAAAGTTTCATTTAGTTGCTGGTGTGGGGTTGCCTCCACTCCGCTGCCTCCTCTCGCCCCTTTCCTTAAAGGCATTCCTTCCTGGACTTTTTTCATCACTCTGAAGAACCAGGCAATCTAATCAGGAAATTTATCTCATCACCCAAACAAAAACACATTTCATAAATGAAGAATGTTATCCTTGGTCACCACTTACCTGGAATTTCCAGAGTTCTTATTGGCCACAGCTGTAAATGGCCATTGTGAAAATTAAAGCACACTGAATATTGGAGTAATCTCAGTGACCTCTCACATATCCTCAAAGAAGGATAAAAAAAAGAAAAGAATCCTATGAGAGTCTAAGAGTTGCACAGTTAGAATTTTCTGCTTTGGAATTTAGGTTCATGTAAGTCTGTCTAGTCTTTGAAGAATGCCCTCCTTTAATTAAAAATAAAACAATAAATTAATCTCTCAATGGAGAGAAAATTTCTTAAATGTTCCATGCCAGCACAAACTGTCAAATAGAGATATCAATAACAGACTTGTCTCACAGGGCAATTATGTGCATTTCCTTAGAAAGAAGATTTAATGCACATGGAGATTATAGCAAAAAATAATCTGCTGTCATTCAAAATAACGAATTTGAAATAAAGATTATGCTTACTAATCAAGAAAAACAATCACAACAAATTATGTATAAAAGCAGATATTTTTCCCATTAGATCACTTTGCAAAATTTTGCAGTTTTTTCTTTCTTTTTTTTTTTAATCCAGAAACCAAAAATTGGCAGCTAGCTAGAAGCTCTGAGCTGAGAAAAGCGCTGTATAAGCCCAAGTGCTCCTATATTGACATAATCTCTCATTGTACTATGATCCTAAGAGTCCATCTTCACTACACAAATGAGCAAGTATGTCAAACTGAGGCAATTAATTTTCCCCTAAGAATTCTCTAAGACTCTCATTTAAACCTTTAACAATGGAAGGAAAATGCCTACTCTCAATTATGAATTGGCAACAATCTTGACAGAGCCAACAGAAGACATTATGAGCCCCAAGTAAAAGAAATATGTAAGTTTTGTTGCAACTTAAGGTAGTCAGTAATGCTACTTTTCTGCCCAGTTATTATCTCCCTGCTATCTCCTGCTGTTTGGCTGGAGAAGTAGCAAGTTCAACAGCAACTGAACTGGGTAAAAGGTAATTCAGTGTTGCTGAAAACGGACCAAGTTCACTTAGCACTAATTCTAATAGGCAAAATAATGGTAGGAGAATAAAAGAGATGTCCGATCTGAAGATAAAAAGGGAAGGCAAAGGGGAAACAGAGGAGAGAGGAGAGGTCAGTAGTTAAGTGATACTTCACTTTTACATATAAAACCTTGTAAAGGTTGTTTTAATTCTTTTTCCTTTTAAATAGCTTAGTGCTTGCCTTTCCTCAATCGTGCGTGTGGCATAGCTGCTGTTTACAGACTATTACTGTTATTGCAAATTATGGGCATGGTAAGTGCCACGTGCTACTTCCATAATCCAGAAGACTTAACTCACTTAGGAGATATCTTTCCTGTCACTCAGGTCCAGCATTTATTTCCCTTTTACTCCTCAACATAGTCCAGATTTTCTCAGTGCTCTTTAAATATCGTGCATTGTGTGGATTATACTGGGCTCTGCTTCTCTATTCCTTCTATTTAACATTCTCTCTGACTTTAATGTCCATGTACCATGAAATGTCTGAACAGTGCAAAAAAATTGATTGTTTATTGTAACCAAATATTGTATCTAGATAATTTACAGATATCAATCAACTTCCTATATTGCTGACAGTTAACAACACCAAGTCACAGTCTAATCTCTGAGCTACTAGAAGGACTTCACTGTGCTTAGCAACTTCAAGATCACAGAAGATCTCCTCCTTTTTTAGCTCACACTGCACATTGATTTAGATGCACAAATCAGTGCATCAAACTGAAAGTTCTTGGAGGCAGCTTCACTGTGTCAAGATGTCAGAAATATCACAGAGAAGAGACCACATGTAAGGACAGAAACTTGCTCCTTGAGAGATTAAAGTTCTCAACGCTTCAATTTTGATGACCATGAGATGATGTGAGTAACCAAATAAATGTCACTTCTGGTTTGATTATATTTTTGTATTCGTAAGATTTAAAAAGATACATATCTGACCTTTTCCTGAAAGCACATTCTGTTAATAATTCTAATTACAAAAAATAAAATCTAATCCTAGACAATTCATAGCATAACGCATTTTCAGGAAAATGCCAGATCTAACCAGAAGGAAAAAACAAAACTAGATTTTTTGGCTTAAGTTTAATCAAAATGTTTTTTTATAACATTTCCTCAGATACTTGATAATTTGTCTTGTCTACTTCAGTGGAAGAGAGCTTCTCTGGAAACTTTTAGAAGAAACACACTAAATTTGTTCTATGTTTTTAAAAGAAAACCAAAAGATAACACAATGTCTGTATTTTTAATTTCTCGTGTCTTCATGCAAATGTTTCATCCCCTTGAGATCCACAAAGGAGAACCACAGCAGCACAAATGAGACTTGGAAGCCTTACCTCAATGGAATTTTGTATGGTTTCAAATGTACAGTTGGTAGAGATTATTAGAAACACACAGCCCTGCACTGACTCTAAAGGTTCAAAATGTGCACACAACAATGAGCCAGTTCCTGGTACTGATACAACGAGAGTAAGAGACAGTACTGCACCAGTATTCAGGAGACTTGAACTTTATTTCCAACTCAGTCTCTACTCTGCCAGGAAACAGGAACACAGAGAAAATGCTCATAAAGGGAGTGACATGGACCCTAACTTACCATGCAACCTTTAACTCTTCATCATGCTTTTCTCAATCTTCAAAGCTCTCCCAGGCAATACATTTAAAAGCTGCTTTGTGCTTGAGATAAATTCAAGTAAGGCTGGATGTGACCATGCGGTGACCTGAATTAGAACAGCAGTGCCTCTTTTCACAGTGTCAGTATTCTCCTCAGTGCACACTACTGATTTTTCCTCTCAGCAGTCTACATTTACTTTCCAACCTCACAGATTTACAGTAAATACTAATAGGAAAACGATCATATTACACTGAAAAGAATTAGCTAAATACTTCATAGTTTTAAGTCAGCTGCATTGTCTTTTTAAGATACTGATAAATTTAATTGCTATCAATATAAGTGTCATGATAAAGTCACAGTCTAGTGCATTAGAAAGCACTTCCTAGTCTGCTAGGGACAAAAGTGATTAAAATCAAGTTAGCAAGATGAATAATGACAGTGTCATTTCAGCTAATGCACTAGACACAACCTTTCTGTCTGTATATAAAGTCTTAAAGAACCCTCATCAGCACCAGTGTGATTCACTTTATAGCCACTGATGACTAACGGGAACTCCAACATCGGATTTGTGATTCTATTTTTGTCAAAATAAAACGGTGTCAGTTATCCGAAATACACATCAGGAGCATTAGACCTTTATAGCAATGATTTGTGGATTTGCAGCGCTTACTGAAAGTGCTATACTGACAGATGCAAAACAAACTTTGCTCCTAATTTTTGTGACTCTTTTTTGCCTTCATTCCAATATATCTCAATCCATGGCGCAGACAAATTGGTCAGAACTCACGCAGATAAACTATAGGCAAAGGAGCAGCAAGAAAATTGTTGCCATTCATATTTGCTCACAAACCTGCTACATCTACTATTGACATCTCCAGCCTGCAAATGGGAAAAGCACCCCAGACTCCCCTTCCACCTCCCCAGTAACATCCTGGGAAGTCGTGGTACATGCTGCCTACCCAAGTAGGGTCAGGCTGCTCACCACACATCTGGCAGCTACCTCCATGCCTTCTATGCTCCTAATCATCAAAGAAGCAAAATGGACCCCAACTCATCATGCTACCTTTTCTCTTCAGTTAGTTGCCCGGTGAGCCTCAATCCATTACCACTGTCTTTATTGCAATATTTACCCATTTTTTCAAATAGTGCTCAAATTATTTACTATCCAGCCCACATAAACAGAAAACTATGAGGGCCACTCCAAAGGTAATGCCTCCTGTTTTATTATGCCAACTCACAATACCAAAGTAGATGTTGGCGGTCTGGCAGTAGAGGTTGAACCTTCCCACCAACATTCCATCGCATTTTCTTGCTGTGAGACAGTAGGCAGCAGAGGGGCAGACTGATAAAATGGTTAGTACTGCTGAAGAAAAGGCACGTCACCGAGTTTCTCCATGTGGAAAAAATTGCACCCATTAACATTCATCAACATTTGCTGAACGTTAATGGAGACAAAATAGTGGACATGAGCACAGTGAGGCAGCGCAGCATGCAGTCTCCCATGCATTGCAGGTGAAAATGCATAGCTAATGGTAGCGACTATGTTGAGAAATACTGTTTTGTAGGCAAGAATTTGCTCTATCAAGTACTATTAGTGTATTCTTCGTATTTGCTGTCATTTTCACGGAAATAAATAAGAGGCACTACTTTCGGAGTGACCTTCATACTAGTCACCCATCTTACTCCCTTACGCTTTCCCAATTGGCTCATAGTTAAATGACACCACAAGACAAAAGCAGTTGTGTTTTGGAACGTTAGGTGGATTTAATCTGTTCTATCCAACCCAGTTGAAAGTTTTCATGAAAAGAATGTTTAGCATCAATTAGAGAGATATAAATTGACATCACCCTGCCAATTAAATCTTTGAAACCCTTGCACAATTTAAACCAAATCTTACTGGTTAAGATTTTTACAGGTTATACCATAAATCATAAGATACTGCTTATAACACAAAGAACTTTGTCCTCCCCATGCTTGCCAGACTGTTAACTGCTAAACCATATCTAGCCCATTCAAAAAGCATAATATTTCTTCCAGGACATTTAGCAATTGATCTGGATAGGTTAATGCAGCACTGACTTATGTTCAAAGGTAGCAGCAAGGTGGGGAGGACTCCATATTGGTGTAAAGACAGGTTCAAAATTGGAATTGTGGCAATGACAACGGTGGCACATTACCACTAAGTGCTAGATGCTACCCTGTAATCACATGAGAATCAAAAAAACTAGATAGATTCTCCATTGCTTTGTGCTTAGTCTACTTAACTAGTACTGATAAAACACTACCAATCTAAGCTTAGTATCATACCATATTATATTTCCTCTGGTTTAAACAGCTATGCAAAGACTGCAATAATGATGGCCACAGCATACGTTTTAGTAATCCCTATTACTGCACCACCAACAATAATCAACTGTTAAGATCAAATATATTCACTGCTTTCTGAAGCTGAGACTTGTGAAGTATTGATCACTTTCACTGCCTGCTGTACATTTAAATAACGTATCCTATACTCAGGCCTCAGAGTAGAGGGCAGATCCTCTTGCTACTTCATCATCTCTACAGCTATAGATTTTGCCATTATTGTATTTTGCTATGTGTAACACTGGACTAAGATCGTATTTTTGATCTATTGCAGCAGACAAGCAATTTATTCTGCTGCTAACTTTTTATAGTTGTTTAGGTGGGAGTAATATATAGAAGAAGATACTTGCCTAAGTCACTAATATTTTCCAGTAAGTGGTATATATTTTTCTTTAAAGAACAAAGATATTTGACAGTTTGAACAAAAGTAATCAGTGAAAACTGCAGAAAACGGCAGCATCCTGCCACCATCTCCTAAAGGTGCTCAGTTCAGTTTTATACACCCACATTTCTTCAGGCAACCATCCTTTCTCTCAGAAATGAATTAGTTCTGTTAACACAACGACTGAATAAGTTACTCAAGCACACAAGGTTGGACTAAAGTCATTTTGGAAGTAAGTTTAAAACCAGGGCTGGTGTCATAGTGTGTCAGGTTTCCCTGCTTTGCATCATGTGGAAAAAATTTTGACTGAACATCTTTGTTTCTATTTCTTCATTTACAGAATAGGAATCCACTGTCATCAGCTGCAATACCAGATCTCCTGACAAATGGAAATACTGAATTAAAAGTCACTGCATGCAATCACAATGTATAGTCCATGTTTTAAAACTGCTTTTCAAAAGATACTTTTCTGAAAGAAAAGTGCTGCTTTTCAACATCACTGCTTGTCACATTGCTCACTAGCACACAAATTACAAAAAAAAAACAACAAAACACCTGAAATCTTCTACAACAGAAATATTTCTGTCTGTGTGAAGCTCACCTGTAGTTGCCATCTTGGGAGACCATACCTTTCCCTTAAGCAGAAACAATCTCTCTTCCTCCTGAAGGTACATGGCACTGCACCAGCAGTAAGAGTTCCATTCCTCTGGCTACTCACAATAAATATGGGGAAGACTGAGCAAGTGTGCCCTACCAATGACAACAGAAAGGGCTCAGGGAGTCCCCTAACAGAAGCAAGAAAATCAATAGTCCCTAGCAGGTTCAGAATAAGCTTCTCTTTATGAAGAGAACATCACAATCCCCAAAAATACACATCAACCTTCTGCACACAGAATTTGACCTTAGGACATGGTCAACTAACAGCCCCTAAAAGTACTCACAACATCTCCTCAGCACCTCCCAGCACACCTTGCTCATTCCTTCCCTTCAAAAGCTCCATGCCCCACAGGTGCTGCCTGTCAGTCTGTGCCGACTGGGGAGCTGAGTCCTGCTGCTCCTCCAAGCAGCCAGGCTGTGGTTGCAGCCCTTGTGGGAACACAATACATTGAGGCACAGAGACAGAGGGAGCCTACTTCAATGTGCCATCTCTTTCTCCCAGATCCCACTGGAAATACAGGCAACTCCTCCCCTGGGGACCAGCAGGTACAACGTGCCTCCTCAGCACATCTCAGTCTTTGAACTATTGTGCTGAAGCAGTGCAGCTTGAAAACAGAAACTCATTTCAATCATGGTCATTTTTAATCCTCTATTAGTTGGTTGTTCTTTTTTTAATATTCTGACCAGCTGCCTTGGCTGTAGTTCTCATAGCAGATAGAACCACTCTAAAAGAGCTCTGAGAGGTAACCCTACATTTTTCTCATTTCTGAAAGTGACACCACTAGAAAATTGCCCCTTTCCTTTAACCTTTTTCTGTATTTCTTGGACAGGTATGCAGAAACAGAAATACTTCACCACAGACATAAACTTTCCTTGCTATAATTCTAAATTACACAGTGAATTATTGCATTTATTATCGATGAATAAGATGCTTCCACTAAGAAGATCAAATCCCCAACTCGGCTTTTACTGAGAAAATGCACCTCACACACATTTTGCCCCACTGCCTCCTTTTCCAAGACTCACCTCTCAGAATCTGATCTGCAAAGATTGACATATGGAAAATTAACCACATTCAGAGCTGAGCAGAACTGAAGCCCAGAAGTATGCATCCTTCATCCACTGCTTCAAGAATCCGCTGTGAAATTTCTCAGGGATTTGGTGACAAAACGCACCTAAATTTCTTTGAGAACATCTATTTAGAGCACTCTAGCTCCCTCAATTCACTAGAAATTTTCTTCTTGCTTTGTTGTTTGGTTGGTTTTTTTTTGTTTTTTTTTTGGTTTGTTGGTTGATTTTTTTTTTTTTTTTTGTATCAGTAAGCAAAATGTGTTTTACTTTCTGTGGAAAGGCACACAGAGAATTTTTAATTTTTTTTTTTTTTTTAGTTTTTTTTTAGTTTTTTTAATTCTAAATGCATGTATGATGTATGTATGTATGATGGTTCAGTGTCTATATTGACAGCAGCGTTAATTCTGACTCTTTGAAGAATATGGACTTGACATAATGCTGCTGAAATTGTTAATTTAAATCCCATAATAATATTTAAAGGTCAGATAGATGATGTAAAACTCTACTCTGTAGCAAACAGTACCAGAAAACAAGAATGGAGTCCATAGAACTGCATCTCAAAACCAAGCTTGTAATTCTTTCTGACCTACGTTGACACAATTTCTAGTTCATCTGATACAGAATCCAGCTTCTGCAGAATTACTCACAGAGCAGCCCTGGTTTACAGCGTCTTTTGGTTTGTATTTATTTTCAAGAGTCACTCAGCTGTGCCGCATTGGATGTCAGAAATAAGGGCTTTTTTTTTTTTCAGAAGTAATGAAAAATCTTTGCTGGAAATCTGATGATCCTGATTACACTTATAATTTTAAAAAAAATCCCAGCCAAACATTCGTGCATACAAATTAAATAGTGCAAGAATTTATCAGCATTAAAAGTGCAGGCTTAAAACGCCTAACTGATTTCAACACTCAGTTATTGAAGATTATTGACAATATCAATTCTCTTCCTCTGGAAAACAAGGAGTTCTGCTTACATGGACAAATCTGTAAAACTGAGTTTGTTTTTTTTTTTCATTCCCATTGCCTGCTGCCCAAACAGTTCCTCAAGGTTCATGCATGGCTCACACATGTAATGAAGAAATGTGATATCTTTCTAAAGAAAGGTTATAATTTGGCTCTCCCAACACTGAAACAAAGAAATTAGTAGTTGTTGGATTAAGAATCACAGCAGCAAAAGCTATTTCTCTTTCATGATGTGTTAGTTCTGACATTAAGAAATCATAATTAGAAAATTTCTATTTATGTGCAACCAGAACGAATTGTTTTAGAACCTCCTTGTCTCCAAGACAACTTAATTTATATTTTAATTTGCTCAAAGTAATTGATTATCATGGAGCAAATGCATTGTACTGAAAACTCTATTAAATCACTGACTTAATGGGAGCAGAATGAATATTTTTTTCTCTTTTTGGATAAAGTTTTACCTTCCTAAGCATTTTAAAACTAATGTAACAGTCTCTAAATATTTAATGGTCTATCTTAAACACTGTTTGGGATTCATGTCCCTTTAGACTCCAGCACAGTACTTTATACCATACAAAGCAATTTACCCACAGTAATAAGTTCTGTAGTAGCTTCATGAAGGCACTATCGAATTGCTGCTGCTGCAGGCAAGCATTTGATTCAATATAAAGTACAGTGGGAAAGGGGCTGGCATATTGTTGTTCATCCTATTTATCTTCTAACTAGGAAAGACAGGAATGTTATTTAACTAATGGGTGATAGTAGATGCAAAGAACCCAATGCAAATTTACAGATGAGAGTAGATAAACTCATCTTAATAAATACTCAGTATCAGTGTGGCTATAAAGTGTAATCTAGTAGACAATTAGACCTCCTCAAAAGAATCAAGGAAAATTGATGCAGTGGAACGTAAGTAGAAAAATCTATGCATTTCAAACAACCCATCCTCTCAAACTGATGACCAGAACTAACTAAATAAAAGATGGAAAATGAATTCAGATAATATCCATGTTTTATTAATCTCATGTCTCTGTGTTCCTGTAGTATTTATTTGTATCAATCCCATTTACCAGATTAATATTTATTTTTGACAAGTACGATTTTTTCTGGTGCTCAGCAGTCTGCCATTTTTAGATGTTTGGATTTAGAGATGTATACGGCACTTTCAATTGAAAAAGTTCCAAATGTACTGAGTGTGGAGATACTTTTAGAACATAAGAACATTATTTTGAGAGTAAATGGGCCTATTCTCTTGTGAAAAAAATACACATGCAGAAAAAAAGAATTATTCTCCAATGTTTTAAATTTACATCTAGGTACATCCTATACAAATATTTTGGGTACCAGCTATGTATAATATCAACAGGCAGTGGGGTGAGCTGACAATTTGTGCTGCTTAGAAGAAAATACACAAGATCACCTGAAACTCCATACAGGTGAGACTTAAGGTCTCAAAACCATCACTTGAAATAAGCTTTTCTCATATAAGCACTAAGAGAAGACAAAGAAAAATTCATTCCACTCTAGCCCACTTTAAAAGGCTTTGACAAAAGCAAGACAAGAGGAAAACAGTTACTTCTGTTATCTTAATTTCCTACATGCTTCTAGAAAGACTTTCAGATCGCTAGATTTTCCCAAGGCAGCAAGTGTAGGAAGAGCTGTTAATTCTGCCTTGTAAGCAAAGTGCAGAAAATTATTTTGGAATTAAAAAAAAAAAAAAACCACAAGGAAGAAGTACATAAAAAACTATTGATAATAAGCTTTCCCTGCATGTTCCCTTTTCCTTTTTTTCTTGCCTTTTAGAATTTCAGCGAAAGCAACTGTGTTGCTGTTAGAGAATATATTCACTTATGCAATGGTTTTTGTATTAATTTTGCATTCTGTTTTCCCCTTCCCTCCTTGATCAGCCACCCATCTCTCAGCACACTCAGGATCCCTTTAACCCAGCCGGACGTGCCAACAGCCATGTTCTAACTGAACAGACAGGAACCTTTCATAGGAGAAGAAATGGCAGTAATATCAAAGTTTCCAGTTAACATTACTGGAAACAATTTTATCATTTTACAGCTCTGGTCTAGAGCCAGCTGTAGTGTGAACGAGATAAAAACTGAACACTGCTTTTGATATAACTGTGTAGCTACACTGGCCATGTTTTTTCTTGTCCTGCTTCTGACTGAAATTCCTTCAAAGCAAGCTTGTTGGATGCTTGCCTTACTATATCTTCTGCTAAGTATTTTTTTTTTTCCTGTTCTGAAATACCCTAGCCCAAGGTTTGCTGATTCTAAGGTACTTCTGGAACAATCTGTTACTATTTGAAGTAAAAACAAGGCGAACAACACATTTCTGGGCAGCTTTACAGATACATGCCTCTTTTTTTCTCTCTTCCCCACATCTGCTGAAAAACTTCAAATTACTTTGTTTCAAAAACTGAACTTTTTAAAAATAGATGGTAAGCTTTCACTGCTGCTCCTATCCTGGTGCTGATTGGAGTAAAATCCAGCTGGAGACCAGTCACAAGTGGTGTTCCACAGCGTTAGGAACTGGGGCCTGTCCTGTTCAATATCCTTATTGATGGCCTGGCCAAAGGGATTGAGTACACTGTCAGTAAGTTTGCAGATGACATCAAGCTGGTAGGAAGTGTCAATCTGCCTGGGAGCAGGAAGGCCATATAGAGGGATCTGGACAGGCTGATCAGTGCGCTGAGGCCAATGGGATGAGGTTCAATAAGACCAGTGCTGGGTCCTGCACTTCAGCAACAACACCCCCAGGCAATGCTACAGGCTTGGGGCAAAGCAGCTGGAAGACTGTGTGCAAAAACAGAACTGGGGGTGTTGGTCAAAGCTTGGCTGAACATGAGCCAGCAATGTGCCCAGCTGGCTAAGAAGGCCAATGGCATCCTGGCTTGTATCAGAAATAGAGTTGCCAGCAAGAGCAACAAAGTGATCTTCCCTCTGTACTCAGCACTGGTGAGGCTGCATCTTGAGTACTGTGTTCACAGTTTTGGTCCCTCTCTACAGGAAAGACATTGAGGCCTTGGATCATATTCAGAGGAAAGCAACAAAGCTGATGAGGAGTCTGGAGCACAGGTCTTATGGGGAGCTTCTGGGGAAACTGGGATTGTATCTGAAAGGATGTTGTGGTGAGGTGGGGATTGGCCCCTTCTCCCACATAACGCGCAATAGGATAAGAGGAAGTAGCCTCAAGTTGCACCAGGAGAGATTCAGGTTGGACATCAGGAAAAATTTCTCTGAGAGTAGTCAGGTGCTGGAACATGCTGCCTGGAGAGGTGGTGGAGTAACCGTCCCTGGAGGTGCTCCAGAAACATCTAGATGTTGTACTAATGAACACGCTTTAGCGGGGAAATATTGGTGGTAGATGGACAGTTGGACTGGATGTTCTTAGAGGTCTTTTCCAACCTTAGTTATTCTGTGATTCTGTGATTACTTATTAGCAGTAGTCAGATGCCTAACCTTCTCTGCACCGCTGCGATAATGTAACCCACCCAGTCCAAGCAGGTAATTATTTAGAAAAGAAACTTTAGTTTAAAAAGAACTGGTAATTGCTAGAGTAATGCAAACTGTAAAACAGAAAGACCAGGAAGCACTTACAATGAAGAAATAGCTGTATGTAGACCCATCAAAGAATCACAGAACCTGGATTCTTACATCAAAGATATGCAGCTATAATCCTGAAAAGTGCTATACTTGCTGACAGCAAAACAAAGCGCCCTGGGGACTTTCACCTATCAGGTCTGTCATATTACAGATGCATTAAGGAAAAATTGACAGAGATATATATTACTGAAACCAAGAAGACAAACACTAACACGTGATGTTAGTTAACACGTGTATGTTAGTTAACTATAAGCACACGTCAGGACAGGTTGAATCTCACTTGTGCAGCACAATAACTTGTTCCCCCACAGTGTTCCAGGTATCCCTGCACAGCAGTGTTATAACTGTTTTATCAGCTCTCTCCAAAACATTTCACTGTGACATCAGTGCCCTGGATGCCAGCAGTGACAATATACAATAAGTTAATAAATAACCTTTCTTTGTTCACCTTAAGTCATAAACAAATTCACACAAATGCCAGGCATTGCTGAAAGGCCCTTCTGCAAGGGCATGCTGACTTGCTCTGGAAACAGAGGGGTTTTTAGAGGATAGAGGGAATGGTTCAGACCAAGATGTCAGAAAAAATCTTTTCTGAAGGAAAAAGAACTGAATTGTGTGAACACAGCAGACTACAAAAAAATAAAAAAAAAAATAAAAAAATAAAAATAAATTACAGAAACAAAAAGGCATTGTACTTTCTAAACATTAACTTTTTTGGCCAACCTTGTTTTAAAGTCCAACTGTGTTTGCCAAGTATAGCTAACAATAGCAATTAAATAGGAACAGAAACAGGACACAATTCAGTTCACCCTCATAAATACAAAACATTGAGGCTTTCTGGGGCTCAAGTGTCAGTAAGCCTAGAAATATGTTTGCACACGTGGAACAATCTACTCTACAGATAATTGCCTAAAATTCATTGACAGTTTATAAGTTGCAAAGCATTTTCACTAAAATTAAAAAACCAAACAAACTAAATCTCAGTCACAACACCAAATTTCTACTCTTCAATTATCAGCACTGATTCTGTCTTAATGCATCTTGATGGTCATGTTCCTTAATCCATCTAGACCTCAGACAGCATTTTGTACACTGATACGAGTGCCCCACCATTGCTGAATTTTCATAGGGTATTCACTGTTCATGAATCTTGCTTGACTGCCATATATTTCAGGCCTGCCAAAGTGCTGAAATACATGAAAAAAATGGCCAAGATTCCCAAACCACTACTTGCCATGACTGAAGAGATACTCACAACTTATTTATCTGTTTAATGTACTTGCTTCTATTCTGACTGGTTATTTGTTTGCATAGTCTCCTGAAGTGAGGCGCTTATTGAGCAGATCAAAGTAATTAATAGGAAGAGAATACACACCAACGAAACCTCTATGGAAGGAAAGTAGGAAAAATGCATTGTGAATACTGAATTTCAAAGAAGGGATCATAAAGATGCATTATTTTATATATTTGCTATATGTAATTGCTGGTTATGTAAATGTTCTTTACATCTTTAAAGAGAGTGCTGGGGCCTTTGCGCTGGTAGCTGTATGGTGCAGGTATGCTGCCAGATAAAGAAACTCAGCAAGTAGCTTTTTTTTTTTTTTTTTTTTTTTTCCTTTCTGGAGAGGGGAGCAGGAGGGAGGAAAAATAATTTTTTTTTTTTTTTTTTTTTTTTTTTTTTACAGGAATTCTTCTCTGAAGGCATAACATAGAATTTGAAATAATGAGAACCATTGCCTAAAGGTATCTTTTACCAAGAAGGAGCTACAGTTTACAATTGCCCTAAAGAAAGCTGCAACACAATGATGAAAGACCTAAATTCATTTCTGCAACATAAGAAAAATTCCACCATGCCTCTGAACGGATCCCATTATAAGTCTAGGAACATTTCTGCCCTAAAGACAGACCCTAATGCAGCACCACATACTAGCAGTCCAATGGTGAAAATGTGGACATGACAGTAGAAATACAGTAGCGAGGATTTCTTCCACTGAAGGCTAATGAAGGTACATACCACTTAGAACGATCACTATAACTCTATTTATCACTGTTTTGAAAACTGTTCTCTTTTACAATCAGCTTACTAACGGGCATTTCAACACATAGCACTTCATTTTGCAGAACAGGGCGGACAGTTCAGTAAGATGTGCCATCCTTTCTCTGCAGCAGTTCCAGAAAACCATTCATCCTGAAGGACATTACAAAAAATTAACTTGCTAGTAGTCACAGCTGAGCCTCCTCTACTAGGAGTTTCTCCACTAGAAATGATGAATGTACAGGTCATGATGATTTACACTAGAAGTAAGCTAAGGAAGCTACCTTGGTATCAGATCTAACGGCATCATTCTTTCTCTAAATTGAGATACTATCGGCAGAAGGATTTGACCATAAGCAAAAACTTCATCATTTTAACACATCACATCAATAAGTCACATCCTTTATCAACCACCAATGGGCCCACAATATTGAAGAGATTATTGTACGACTAACTTTTCTCCTTCAAAAGATTCAAATTAAGTGATTCCCTATTAGAAATATATAACGGAAAAATAAAGTAATAATGTAATAGGAGTACAATTGATTGCATTCTTTTGTGTCTTGATGGTACATGTGAAAACTTGTCTGTTCTACCAGTATCAGCTGATCACGAAAAAAATCTAATATTACCTTTTTATTACCTCTTTTCCCAATCTCGTCATGATGAGATCACACTGATCCTATGAATAAACCGGAATTAAATTTTAATGTTAACCCTATGGTCAGCTGTGTCCCAGGCTTCACAGTTGTGAAGTGCGGCTCTCAAGCTGGATGACTGATCAGGGTGTAATTGTGGATAAGTGGAATGAAAATACGAGGTTACATTGAGAGTTACCAGAAATGAAAAGGCTGCTAGCGGTACTCCTCAGAGACAGATCTTGGGACTTATGACAAAGATAAGGATTATTTTTTTTTAAATCTTATATGTATTAATGGATCATTCCAACTCAGCTATGTATTTTCCAATTTTACTTTCAAATTGTCTTTGTGTTAATAGTGAAGTTACCTGAACTGAATTCATATGACCACACAGAATTAAACTGTCTGTATGTATATATGCATTTATATGAAACATACAACTATACTACTAATTACTATTTGATTGCTCCTCCAGTCCATTGCTAAATATCCATGGTTAATTTATGCAGCATAGACATAAAGCCAAGTTGCTTATTGTCAGAGAAGGGAGAAACCCTCTAACATACAATTAGGTTGACCCATCTGCACGTGGCAAATCTATCCTGGCTAGTACAGAGTGACACTTGTGTTCTGACCTTAGTAAAAGACTGACAACAGGAACTCCCTAGCATACATCTTACCTACGTATTTATATATTCTTCATTTTTTAGTGCATTCAAATAACTCCAATGAAATAAGAAAACACTTAAAATACTAAGGATTAGTGGCAGTGTAATTAATAAGAAACTATCAAGTATATATAATTATGATAACTACTGTGCTCTCTGGGACAAGGTGTTTAATGGGAAAAATCAAAGTACAGCCAAGGTATTTAATCCCTTAGAACACATTTTACATCTGTTTTATTACAAATGAAATGTGAATACTTAAGCGTTGGTCTTGCTTTCATTGTTCAGGAAATAGAGCTTATAATTATTCTCATAAAGCAGTATTTAAATACTTTGCCTTTTACATACAGCCACAGAGTACAGTTCATAATGTAAATCCTGGAGGAGTCTAAAATAAAGGTCAAAAAGAAAACTGCAAAGTAAGACAACTGTCAAGTACTGAAATCTGATATATAAAAACCTCAAAAATAAGTATATTTCTGTCTAAAGGAAAACAAACAACGATGAACAAACCGCCTCTCCAGTTTCAGGGATACCAGCAGTCCTTGCCAAAAGAATAAATCAAACAGTAGGAGACAAAAACTGTTACAGACTCACTGTGTGAAAAAGTGACCTCACTGAAATTGGCCTGAGCATTGTGGATGAATGCCCAATGGCTTGAAACAGATCTAGTTTAGTCAACCTTATATTCTCCAACAGGAGATATTATGAAACTTATTAGCTGTAAGGTCAGCACTGCAAGGTTAAAGCATGTGTCTGCAAGGGTAAAAGCACATGCTGTCATGTCCTATGTACTGTATTTTTAAATGTGAACCAAATAAGGGAGAAATAAAATAGTATGGCACCAGTTGAGCAGCTAGGGACAATTATACAAAAAGAAAAAAGCAACAGAAAAATGATTGAACTAATAGTTGAAACCCAGCAAGCATAAATTCATGCCTCACACGTTCACACTGCATTTTAGATTTGCAGTTAGGCCTGGTCTGTCTGCCTCTCAGAGTCTTTCAAAAGTAGAAGCCACCTCAGATGGTTGTACTCAGTATCATAAAATAATCCATATTGCTTCAGTTCTTCTTTACTCTTATCTGTTGGGCTGGCACTGCAAATCAGGCATGATCAAATTAGCTAAAGACTAATGGACCAGATGGCAAGATACAGCAGCGTATCTGAGGATGTCGAAGACTGCAGAGGAAAAATTATTGCATTCACTGGTAGCATCTGCACCCTTATGCTGAAAGCAATACAGCAACCAAACTAAACTAATGCATTTCTCCTTTTATAAGGAGTCAGCAATCTCCATATCCACTGCCTGCTGAGCCACAGCCCAGTTCACCATTTAGAGTACAGTATTTGTCTTAAGACAAATTTAAGAGAAAAGGAAAGTCGACAAAGTGAAAGGAAAGTCATAAATGGTGTCCCTACTGCTCTAAGAAAGTGCTAGAAAAAATAATTACGCCATCCTGCTAAGGAAAGAAAAGGAGAGATCCACATAACGCAAAGTTTACTGATGAGGACAAAATGTACTATCAGAAAACAAATATTGTTTGGGATAAAACTTTGCTGTGCTGTCAGAAACCTGCACATTTTGGCATAATGAAACTCTCTTTGACAGTTACAAGGTACACATACTAAAATCTCTCATCATTTGGAGTACCTATCATGCATCCCTGTTAGAAGCACTCATTAGAGTAGCTTTGCCTGGCAAAAAATGGCTTTGGCAACACTATACAAAGCATGACTGGAACAGTGGTTTCCTTTTATCAGCTTTCTTCTAACTTTGGCAGGTACGTGCAGAAAATAGCTGAGAAGTGCCAGCTGAAGATTCAGGTGCAGAAGTTGCACACAGAACACAATTTGTGAAGGATGCAAAGATGATGCAAAGAAGGATGCCAAGTTTCATAGACACCGCAGTTCTTGCATAAAAACACAGTTCCATGCATTAAGGGACATGAACATTAACACTGCTTTTCCCAAACTCTTGCTTCCTTCCCAGGTGCTAAGGAGACCATACTACCTTACACCTGGTTAAAAAAAACAAACCTCTTTACAAGTGCAATTAAATTATGCATCCTCTTGATGTGTAACACCCAGTTCTGAACTTCACCTGCACTTGGGGCATTGCATGATTTATTTGCAAAGAGGTATAAAGCTCCCTTTGTTATCAATCCTCAAAATCCTAAAGCATTCCCTGCTTCAAACAATGTTCACAATCTCAGAATTTGAGTAGGAATCACTGAATTTACTAAGAGTAAGTTACACTACGTTCCTTTGTCTTTCTTGAAGACATACAAGGAGAATTTGAAATTTAAGGACAGCACATGTGGAAACTCGAGCAGTAGGAAAAAAGGCAGAACATAACTTCAGTGAATTTCTATGTGCCAGTGTTAGCTACATGACTTCCCTGGAATTCTAAGCTAAGGCCACCCCAAGGACTTGCCACTGCTTGTTATAAAGAGAAAGACAATACGAATCACAACAGAGGAGAACAGAAAAACTCTAAAAAGAAACCAATTTAGCAGAAATTCAGTCAGCCATCTCCTAAAATTTATCACTGTTGAATTCAGTGAGGCCAAACATGCACACTAGCCTCAGGCTTGACAATCTGTCAGAAAACAATGCTAGTCTCCAATGCTATTTTACATTTGTATATGAAATAAATCATGCAAAGGTTTTTCAGGCCTGAAAAACTTGTTCATGCTCTAAAGCTTCTGAAAGGACAGATAAAGTCCATTAATGATAACCTTTCCCTGGGAAAAAAAGGAAATGGATATGTACTGAATGGAATTTCAGGGGACAATTGTATTCCAGATTACAGAAATTCTCCTGTGCTGAGCAGTAAAATGAAAAGCTCAGCTTCTCAGCTCTTGCGATCTCTTCATTTTCCATACAGGTTATAGGAACCATCTAGTCCTCACAGCACTGCAGTGAGGGTCATGTCTCACTGGAACTGAGATGTCACTCAGAGGTCTGATTCACTGTCAGTTGTGAGACTGGAAGCCCTGGCTCTCAGTGCTTCCTTCCCATTGGCAACAACACGCTTCTCTCCTGAACTTGGCTGAGTGACATGAATTAGGTCTTTGGAAAATGCTACTTAGTAAGAACATAAATAGAATACTTAGAAAAATAAGCAAGGAGAGGAAGAGAACAAAAATATGCACCTGAATCATAAACAATTAATTTCACATTGAAATCTGACTTTTTTTTTTTTTTTTTTGATAGAGCAACTCAGAGATTTCTCACTATAAACACATCCAGATGCAAAGATCTTGCTTTCTCATCTGAAAGCTTTCTCTGAACTACTTCCACAGGACCAAGCCAACAGGCAGGAGGTCAGTATTGCATAGGAATACCAGCAAGTGTAGCCTGGAAAGCAAATCTCAAAGTGAAATGCGACTTCACATTGAGTCTATTCCTTTACAGGCTAATGGATCGTTATCTCTGAAGAATACTGATATCATATATGTGTACTGTCTGCCACTATCCCTTTGAAGGAAATAAATTAATGGATGCAAACATGTTTTTGAGCACGACAAGAGCAGAGTTATGAAAATTCATTCTCAGTGATGAAAAAATACTAAAGAAACAAAAGGAAACAGCTACTCTTCAGAAGAATGCAGACATCTGTGTATAAAGTACGGTTTAATGGCAACATAATACCATTTCCCAAAAAGAAGTTCTATACATTTTGATACAGACAAGATGGAGATTCATCATCTGAAATTTGGCATACAAAATCCCTTTATCTGTACCTATGGAAGGCCAAAATATTTTCCTATGTAAAATAATTACAGTATATCTATGTTCCTTATGATAATGATGACATTTGTTGTTATTTGCATTGTGTTCATTATTTAACATAACAAGTAACTAATAAACTTAGAAAGATCAACAAACAGTAAATAACATACTGCTATAGATATCTTCAGAATCACTTTTTTGTTCCTCAGACAGCCCAATCATTATATGGATTATATAGAGGTCTTTTTCAGTTCACGTTTTGCCATTAACATTTCTGAAATCATTTACTTTCTCAGGTAGCAAAAGCTGCATTTAGTCTCACAAAAGCTTCCACGTGTGCCACATGACATTCCACACTTTGCAGACAGCCAACCCGAAACCTCTGATAGTAACACTTAAAATAAAGAAAGGGAAATAGGAAAACTTGAGAAAGTATTGGGTAAGCAAGCATGGTACGAATGGAACAGAAAGAAGCAAAACAACTCACAAATAAGCACGTGGGAGGCAAAATATTAAATGAAAGTCATAAAACATTTGGATGTTAATTTCAAAAAGACCTATGCTGTGACGGAAGAATACCATAGTTTAAAAGCCAGTAGCTACAAAAAAGAAAATGCCAGGAATGACATCACCTTATTGCTGTCCCATTCTTCTCTTTCCTAGAACCTGGCTCCTGCCCTGTACCCTTCACTGCTTCTACAGGCCCTGCAACCCAGTCTGCAGCCTCTCCTTTTTACCACTCATATCTGGTTTTGCATCCTTCGCGTCCTGCTAACGTTTCCTTCTACAGGATATTTTGCCTTCCCATTCAGCACTGTTACCAGTCTTGTTGGCCATCAGATACTCCAGGTGTCTGTTCTTATCTGCCCTCTCGTTCACCAGTAGGTTACTGCCAGTTTTTCTTCTCTTACCATTCCTGCCCATTCAGCTCAGGCTGCTCTCCTGTGTTTCTTCTGAACTGTAGCACAGGGCAGCCAGCTGATGGGTTGCTAAAATTTTCAGAAAGACATTGGAGGATGTGTCCCTCCTTGCAGATGTCACTTTCATCAGCCCCAAAATAGTTTTTCAGGAAAAATTATTTGCTGACTTTTGAAATAATGATAAACTTCACTCAAATTTCAGAGTAATACTTTGAAATTTCGTATAGTTACAAACATTTCTGTGTATCACAGAGAATGCAGGGTGAGTTTAACTCTTACCATTCCTGTTAGTCACAGTTGGAACATATTTTTGCCCAGCTACCATATGCTTCCCTGCCAATGACTTGACAGTCCTGTGTTTTGCAAACATGATCGTGTTGGATAGGCTCTTTTTGGTGCTGTAGTGCCTTATGAGCCCTAGGAACCGAAAGAGCCTGTGCATGTACAGTTAAACCTCAAAGGAATATAAGAACAACAGACTTGGGCTCATTTTGTTCCTTGAATTGATTATATTTGTTTGATAAATAACAAAGCTCTTGAATGCTAGGAAAAAAAAAAAAAAAAAGGTATCAAAACAAAGAGAAAGAAAGCTAATAAGCATGCAAGAAGTGCATTCAATCAAAAGCCTGGACAGGCTTATACTTCATAGAGAGCATTAACAGTGATCATCCAAGCAGCTAAGCCACAGAAGAGAAAATGCTAACTACACTGAGGGGAATTGGAAAGAATCACAGAGAAATGGGGAAGATCTCTGAAGCGTCTCCCAGCATTTGGTAAGTAACCTTACAAGATTTTCTTCTTTTAAAATACCAAAGATTAATATATTTTTGGAAGTACTACAGGAAGTTGCAGTATGTGAAATTTCAGGGACAAAAGTTTATACACTGTTAATAAAAAGATGTATCACAGCCTCACAAACCGCTCTAATTGTTCATCAGTGCTGCTTAGTGCACTGTAAGTAGGACATTAATCTGAAGCAGCAGCATCTTCAACAAGTTTCTCGAAATGAGCGTCTATGCTTCCTACTTGATCTTTCTTCTCTTGTTACCTCGGAGCCCTCAGAATAAAAAAAAAAAGCTGAAAGATCTTGCTTTCAATTCAAAATGGTTCTCAAATTGGAACTTTCTCTGTCAGATCAATTTGCAATGGTTGCATGCTACAATCCAGAAAAGCTGTTACCTAAAACGAAGCCTTACATCCAGCAATAATCACATGCAACAGAAATAGGGTTTTGTTGTTCCTCCTTTTCGCTTTACAAGATAAAGAAACAAGAAGTATCACCTTCTACAACCAACAGTTCAAGAATAGCATTTCTATCTGTTCAAATGCAAACCATAAAATACCATATTAGAAGTCAGAACAGTATCAGCATCCCCTCCTGTATGCTTCACACTGTGCAAACTCACCAGCAATGCAGACATGCCTATCATCTGCATACAGTCCCTAGAGAACACAGAAGTCTGGATCTGCACATCAGAAGCAGATTTATTGGACTGTGACTATGTGTTCTGCAACCAATTAATCTTGTACTGGATTAAAATAGTAATTGTACAATCTCTGTGATCCAAAGAACAAGGAGTCATTTTTCACAGTGAAACACTCAAACAGACTCAAACTAACCACCTGGTGGCATTCATAGCAGTTCTTTATGTTGCCACATAATTCAAAGGCGTGTATTTTGACCCTCCTTCCTATGATGTAGCAGAACAAGAAGAGAAATGACAAAAAAGAGCATCATTGGTTCAATTTAGAGCAGTTTTTCAGTAAGAAAAAGCAACAGTCCACACATCCAAAAAATTGAAATTATGTTGTTTACCCTGTAACAATATTACATATTTAATGCTACATGTGAAAGACGTGTTCAACAAAAAAACTGCAGACCTCAAGAAATAAAGGTAAGAAGGCTGTCCTAAGAAACTGCTCAGACATCCACTTAGACATCCTATGTTCTTATATTCTGTAAAAGAACAGTAAGGAATACAACCATGCTCCCCATTCAGCAGATATGTGGAATTTTCTAAGCTAGTTGAAATTTTTCAAGCATCCAGCAAGTTTATGTTGATAATGAATTGAAGCCAGAGCAAATTTCAGAGACAGAGCTTTGGAGAGAATGATGGTCCAACAGGACTGTTATTACCCAAGACTCTTAAATCTGATTGTTCAAACTCATTATGCTATGTATTTAATGTGTTATCTCAGTATCACATTATTGATTCTGTGCTCCAAGCTACCTAACTGCAATTCAAAGAGCTGCACACAGAAGAAACTAAAGACACAACAGTGACATTTGCAGAACGCAGCTCAGATGCCCACCAAAGTACACCTGATGTACGTGTGGTACAGATAATTATGCTAAGGCTCTAAACCCCAGTTTGTACTATGATTTGCATTAATATTATGAAATTAGCAGATGGAGAAACAAAAATAAGGAACTTCAAACACAAAGCATCCAAGCATTTTCAGTTTGTATACACTGCTAATAATTGCAACATCTCTTTCTGTCTTCAGCAGCCACATCTGCAACAACTGCTCAAGTGACAACTATAACCAAAGTCATTACTGGCTAGCCAGCTTACTTGCATGTGGTGGGAATCACTTCCACATGCGGTATCCCAGTTCTCAATTATGAATCACCCTTGGGAAACTGACTTTCATAATTCCTCTTCTCTTCTGAAGTGATAAGAGAGTATTTATTTTTCCTAATTAAAATATATGTACAGCAATAGTGTCACAATTGTATCCAATCATTCACAGGGCAAAACATTTTCCAATGAAAAATAGAGTTGCTGCATTTAACCACGTTCTTTTTCATGTTTTTTGTTTATATTTAGACACAAGTGAATAACAGCAAGGAGTATTTTACACAGCCTGATAAATTATAAGTCCATTTGTAGGACTTTGACTATGAAACACAAAATTCAGACTCAACAAAACAAATTATCCAATCTGTAATCAAAGATCACAAAATATACCTTTTATCCACTTATAAGAATTTCAATGGGCACACGATCAGTGCAATTGTCTGCAAAAATGCTGCTAAGTTAGGGAGCAGACCAAGTGAGCCAGTACACTAGTGAGAAAAAACTCATGCATAGCTTCTGCGTCCATGGGAAGCATCTGCAATGTGTGTCAGACCTGTCTGTAACACATCAGTTCTCAAGGTCAGCATATTTTGAGCTCTTCATAAATAGTAAGGAATAGGATCGTCATGTCCCACTGCATCCCAGCATGTTCCTTTCTCTTAGCACAGCTGCAGAGCCACAGCTTTTATTTGAGAATTTGTAGCAGGCTCAGAGCAAAAATGGAGATTCCAAACCCGACCTTGATGCCAACAGATTCTAAAGTATTAAAAAAAAAAAAACTACCAACATTCAAAAGCATCTCCTATGGGGTATACTGATTAATGCATCTGAACCCAAGAGGTTTGAGGATGAAATTCAATTTTCCTTTTCTCTCAAGAGCATCCCCATGCAGTGGAAGAACAGAGCTACTACACTGCTAATTCACTGAATCAGTGTCAAGGTCATGTGTTTATTTGATAATCTCTGATAGGCTGTAAAAAAAAAAAAAACCAAAAAAAAAAGAACAGTTCATGAGATAAAGCATCACCATGACTGGGGTTCTATCCCGTTTTATCACAGGTGATAGTTTCCCATTCTTCTTCTGAAGGTATCTATGTGACACCTACCTTTCTAAAAATTTTGTTTTAGTGATCTCTCTTTCCCTTTGAAGCCTCCTCCTGCTAAATTATTGAATAGTAGGATCAGAATCCTCATGTCTGCGTTATGTTGAACAAAGCTTCTTCTAGAATATGTTGATTCAGCCCCTGGCATTTGCTGGCAGCTTTCTTTCCCAAAGTGACACAACATCACCTTTGCTGTAAGAGTTCATTCCTACAGCAGTTAAAAGAGCTGGGTAGGGGGACTCTCAAGGGCTGGTTGTCCTAAATGCCCATAAGATAAGGACATGCTATAATTGCAAAATAAAGCAACTAACTGTAAAAGATCATTGCCAGCCGAACAGGCTTTTTCTTTCCTCTCTTATAAATATGTAGGAGCTGTTTCCATTTACCGTTTCAGCTAATGGCCATAGGAATTTTGCCAATTTGCTGTGTCAGGCATGTCATCCTTTATTTGACTTTTCTAATCGAGTTTTCCTAGACATACTCACCAGAAGTGTACTAAAAACAAACTCACTCTAAATTCTTTATCATCTGATGCTACTTGAAAAGTTTCCTGACAAGAAACTCTCATCACAAAATATTTATAAACATGCAATCTCTTATAGCAAAAGGATCAGCAATAGAGCAGGTACAAACAGGCCGCTATGAAAAGTTGCCCAGAGTTTGCACCAGCCTGCAGCTCTAACGTTCACTGCTGTCCTTTCTAATGCTTTCTGCAGTCAACTTCTGGCTACACATTTACCTTTTCCTTCTGAGAAGAGCTTATTTTCACACAAATAAAAACAAAATCTAGTTTAATGGAAAAATACAATAGTGAGAAATACCATCTAATGCCCTCCAGCTCTGAGAAGTCCTGGAAGGTTGCTCTAAGAATGAAGCCTCAAGGAACACGTGCCTCCAATTGCGTAGAACAGATTTTGTTAGCAAATCAGCAGCAGCATCCCCTTCTAATTAAGAGCTTTCTATGCAGCAGCAGCAAGAGCAAAATTCTCTAACATACAGAAAAGTATGGGGTACTGATGAGTTCCAGAATCTTATCCCAGAAAACCCCTCAATTATCCCAGTGATCCGCATAGGGCCAGCCCTGTAAGTCCTATTCTCTGGAACTCTGTTGTACAGATAACTGTGACTGCAATTTGACTTTTCATGCAGTCTTTGACTTTTTTTTTTTCTTCTCCTCTTCTACTCAAGAGAATGGCAAACAAGTTCTAAACTACTAGCAACAATCTGTGAGAGAAAACAAACCACAAAGCAATTGATAGTATTGATCACTTGGCTGAATGTCCTGAAAGTCAATCTGCACTCAGCCTTCCCTGATGTATGCTTAAATACTACACAGTAACAGACAGCAGGGCTCTGACGGCCCAGCCATGCTGAATTCTCCTCATACCTGAGCCATCTCTTGATGAGTTGCAGTCACTGAGCCCTTCGCAGCAACCAGCTGCCTGAACCTTTGCTTCTTGGTTGAACTTCCCAACCCATCCATAACTCTGCGCTGTTTTTCTGTACTAAGTTTTTGTGAAGCATACCTATAAATGGGCAAACGCGCACTGTGTGTGCCTATGTGTGGCAACTGCAGGCTGCCAGCTGTGCAGGCTGCACGGCTGCGTGAGGAGAGGCCTAGCAATCTCCCGCCATTTCCGGAAGGTTCCACACCACAGAGCCAATCAGCAGCGCTGCAGGCACCGCGGTGGGAGCACAGCGTTAGAGCGGGGCTCCTTCTGCCCACCCACAGTGAGATGTGAAAGACCTGAACAAAGCCTGGCAATAAGGGGGAGTATGAAGAAATAATTGTTCTCTGTAGCTTATTTAGAGGGATAATTTTCCTTTGGCATGGATCAGGCTCTCACAGTTCTGAACCTCCCTGTGCTGGCTAGATTTTGATTTCTGTGAGCTGCGACTGGAAGGCTGGCACTGCTAAAGAGCTGACAAAAGCAGTGCCAGGCAACATACCCAAGAGATACAGGAGAAGAGGAATGGAAGCGTTACTGGGAGTGGCCAGAAGAGATTGCACCAAATCACACAGATGAGGGAATACGCCTGCCTGTAAAGGTGCATGAGGGTGCTAAAGTTTCACTGCTTCCTGACAAAGCAGGGCTCATATGGATGTTGCAGAGACACTTCACTCAGGTGCATCTCCTGCATCAACTTAAACACTTCTCTGGAGCTGTGTTCTCTCTTTGGAGGTGAAAGCAACTTCTTTCACATTTCATGAGATTCAAAACAACATTGCAATAAAAACAAGGGTGGAAAAACAGTCTTTGAAAGAGAATGGTTTTGTCAGACAGATTCTAAAAGAGTTGAAATAAACTCTCAAACAAACCAACCAGGAAGAGCTTACTGTTTCAGTGGAGACAGTGTAATAAAGCTCTAAACAACATGAGATTCTATTTAAAGAAAAACACATGCATTATATGCTGTTCACATATAAGAAACAAAGGAATTAAATTAGAACGTTATCATTCTAGTTCAAGTTAAAATGTTAAGGATGTTTCTAGAATTTGAACAGAAATGAAATAGTAGTGGCATGTCTTCCATTCCCTCGCAACTTGAGGATTGCTGTATTCGTGGCTTAGTTTTTATAGCATGAAAACATTTAGTATATACACTGGTGCAAAAAGACTGTTCTGTTGCTAGCATATAGTAAACTTTTTGACTACTAAGTAGAAATTAAACAGAAAGCCCAGGAATCATGTTCTGTTCAAGTTATACCACCAAAGAAGTTCAAACCTACCTTTCAAACTTCAGCTGGCCTGATGACTTATTCCAGATAATGCAGTATGTGGCTTACATTCTACCATTTGAATTTGGAATGCAAAGATGTGTGTAAGAGCCACCTGTGTCTGCATCTATGGTTATACTCATTGCCAATAAAAAGATACAGAGTAACTTCACTGATCATCGTGCAGAGCCAGCAAAATAAAATAAAGAAAAAAAACAGAAATAGATGAAAGTTTCTTAATTGCACACAGCTGCTTCAGTATTTTACTCAATTAACTTACCATCTCTGTTTGTATGTCCATTAACTCATATGCATGAAAAAATGCCAACATTCATAACAGAAAGCATTTAGCAAAAATTGCCAGAAGTAACAGATTTCTGATTTAAAAGAAAATGTATAAATGAAATTAAAGACAACCTTCTTGTTCTTGCAATCAGACCATATAGTGCTCTACTGAACACAGGCTATCTGTTCTTCAGAAACCACATGAACCATGCTTTCACAGTACTAAATGTATTCATCAAAGACATCAGTAAGATCACAGTGAAAACGCGAATAAAACAAGGAAGCATTTAACATCAGGAAGAACATAAAAGATGGCATTCAAAAAGAAGAGTAAAACTGTGATAGTAAATAGCAACAAAGCACAAAAGTCCAAAATTAACCAGTTATTAATACCACTGAAATAGGCAACTGAAAGTATTTCTGTAAATTGTGTTGTCATATTGGCAAATATCACTCAGAAAACTTACAGAAAAAACTGAAGCCACACACCAAACACAATAATAGATTTAGAAATTCCATCTTCTTAGACATTGTCTGGAACAGTGATTGTTAGGCCAAGTCAAATATCAAACAAATAAAAGCCATTGTTCTATTTGACCACACACTGAGATGTATCACCCTTTGAAGCTGCAGCTAACCTCAGCTATCCCATCTTCATCACATCTTTATATTGAAATAAGTCATGTCATTAACCTCGTGAGTTAAGAAATGAAAAGTCATGCTCAGAAATACAGGGTATAGGCTGCACATCCTGATGTCATTTCCTATCCATTGAGAAATCTCACAGTAAAAAAAACATAGCCTACTAAGTCTGGGTAACTGGTAATGCAAATTTTAAGTTACTGTAAAACCAAGTCTCCTCTTAAAGGTAAAATACAGTCAATGAAGTTATTTTAAGTATGATCTTCTACTTAACTTACATTTAATTACTTTAAAGAGTAAGATGAGTACATATAGAGGATTAGATCTCTAAAATCCACTTTATAGCTATTTCTTCATCTCTGAAAATGTTTGGGGTTTGTTTGCGCAATAAGCATGCACAAATAGATGCCCTAGACTACAAAATGAAACAGTTTTCTAAAGCTTTACAGAATGTGCAAGGGATACCTCCAGCTGTTCATTAGATTTTATTATCAAAATATTTTCTGCAATAACCTGCAAGTTTTGATACAATGAATTCTTTTTAGATTTTCCAATTGTTCACACTAAAATGACTGCCCTTGCTAAATATATACTATCCAAAGCATATCTGGTCTTGCTGAAAGCTTTCACTCACAGCACAGCCATACAGGTCATGGTAGTTCAATAATCTGTTCTGGCTATTCTGGCTCAGGGCTGGTAGCATTTCGTTGAAAACTACATTTGCCACTTTCCGTCAAGGGCAGAAGATTTATTCTTTTGGACGGCATTCCAGTATGTGATATTATGCCTGGCTAACAGAAAGCAGCAGCTGCTTTTTTGTTATTGTTTTCACAGTACTGAATCTGCACACTGTCAAAACTGCACATCTCTTATGAATCAAAAGATGCTGCAGAAAATTGAGTCAAGTGTCTGAAAAGCTTCCTGATACACCTTAGAGATTGTGAAGTTATGTGCATGCTAACCATTTCTTGCATAGAAATGTACCTTTAAATTAATATAAATTAAAACATAGCATAAAAAAAAGAAAGAAGGGTGTTAAACTACATTTTATTGGGAACATTGGTTCGAATAATTTCTGGACCTGACGGATAGAAAAGAAAAAAAGAAAAATGCCTTTTTCATAAATCAAAGTACTTCAAAAAAAAAAAACAAAACAAAAAAACTAGATAAAAAGCAGAGGAGTGAAAGAGGGTAATGTATGAGATGCTCACTGCAGGGCACTCTGCCCTCAAATCTCCTTTGATACTGACATAGAGCCAGTGGCACGACTACAGTGGACAAGATGTAAACATCAGGTCATAAAGCCCAGCACATAATTGCTGTATATTCCACAGGCATGGCAAACCATACTTGGGGTAATGACAGGCTATCCACTGAAAATACCTACCAGTAATTTAAACTGGAGGTTATATATCCTTGTTTCACCCCACCCTTGAGTAAAATTAGTTGGCCTGAATATCAGATTTTTTTATTCTGCCAGAGATAATTTGTTACTGTTGTACAGTTACTTGTTAATACATAAAAGCAAATATGTATCTTAATTTGTATGTTATTTCTACCTTGAAACAATTAATTTCAATAGGTAAGGAGAGTGGGATCATGAATTATTTTACACACACCAAAAGCACATATGTAGAAAGGTACTTGTGATACACAAAATATGGAAGCTATTTATAAATATAGAATATCATTATTATTAAGTGCTAGAACTAGGCTGTTTCACCTGTAGATGTCGAGGATACAGTTAATTTGTACAAAGTAGATAAATGAGGTGGAAACTAATCAGAATAGAGTTTACCTGTTCTTTAACGATATATTACAGTGCAAAAATCACTAACTGTGTGTTCTATCTGGCTGAGAATAACTTTTAGCATCATTTCTCATTTTTACATATCAGATCTGATAGCACCTCACACTCTTTGAAGTTCAGCAAAATGCAAAAATACTAATGAAGTCCAGTGAGCTGGTAATGTGATTTTATGCAGGGAAAAAGCTGTTTTAGGGAGAGAGTTGCCCTGAAAGTAATACCTTCTATTTTATGATGCTGGCCCACAACGTCATAGGCTGCTGTCTGGGGTATGGCAGCAGAGCCTGAACCTTCCCACCAATATTCCATGCTGTGTTGCTGTGCAACAGATGTTAGCAGAGGAGCGGTCTGACAAAATAGCATCTGACATGGAAATGCAGATGAAGCACAGGTATGTCACTGAATTCCTCCACGTAGAAAAAATTGCACCCACTGACATTCATCAACTCGCTGAACATGTATGCAGATCAAACAGCGATCTCCTTGATTTTTTATCTTATGCTGCAAATTTGGAGATTTACCTAGGAGCAGATCTACTTTTGCAAAAGAACAGATCAAAGACAACTAAATTACATAGTTCAGAGCTTTGGTTTACACATCTGAAGGCAAAGGCCTCCCTTCTAACATAAAAGTGTGCTATGCTTGCTTACTGTAGAATTCATAACAATAGATCTTGCTTCATCCTCCTGAGGCCGAGACCTCCAGAACTGAAATATGACTGAAAGTGACAACACTTCAGCTTTTTTCCTGAATTATGAAACCCTGCTGTTTGGTTTCCCTTAAAGATGTCAATTACAAGCTGCTTACTTACTAAAAAATGCACAATATGGCACAAGCTGACGAGGAGCTGCAATTTATAATAGCAGCTTTATCAACAGAGAACATGTTAAAACAAATGAAGTGGGGGAAGAAGCCTATTTAAGCACGTAAAAGAAACTAAATAGGAAAACATAAAAATTATGCTAGGAATTCAGTTTAACAGAACGTAAGCCGTACATACGATCTTTCACAAATGTAGAGATCTAATACAACCTTATTTCTTTCCCTGCCATCCTCCTTCACAAATCTTAAAAGCAACAATAGCCAAGTAAAAATAAAGCTTTTCTCCAAGAGTCTTTAAAAGAAAAGAAGCTAAATTATTCTTGAGTGGTAATATTCATCTTGTTTCCCAGCATGCTATATCTGCTTCTATAAAACACAGGTAAGTTTTGAAAGCAGTATATTAGAGCCCACTCTGCAACAGTGAGCAGATGTTTCTAGAGTAGTCACATAAGCATGCCCAGAATCATCCTGGGTTTTAGATAGACCCAAAATAATCAACAATACGTCTCACCAGAAGAAAATAGTTCCATTCTGACAGGCCAGTTCAATTCTGCAGATTCTTGCAAAATCAAAATTACTGAGCATTTCAGATATCCTGTATATGTTTTGTTTGAGAATACAACATGGTAAACACACATCAAGAATCACTGGCATTTGATTTTTTTTCACATATGCTAACAGCCAGCTCCAATGTTAACTTGAACACAAAGTAACTGCACTTTCATCTTAAGTTGATGTTAAGTTCATCTAAGCAAGGAGCATGTGCGTACTTTGAAAAATCACATTTCTTCAAGCAGATCTTATGCCTTAAGTAAGGAGCTCAGACTCAGCCACAGACATTCAGACATCCATCTTGAAGCACGGACAGATGACTGGTGTGGTTTGTGAAGAAGTTACACACATCTGAAATTCTAAAACTGCAAATCTGTTTCTTCTTTTTGGCAAAGCTTTAATCGTTTACCTGCAGCACAGATCAGCCTCCCCAGAAAATAACAAAAAAAGGGACTCTGCTCCTAATTTTTCAATTCCTTCCGTTTTCCTAGAAGAATGGCAGCCATGCACACCTCACAGCAGCGATGGTTGGAGCAGTTAATGGCAATGCTGCTTCCAGTCAATTTTAGCCTAAGTGGCAAATTCTGCCCAAGTCATTCACAAATAATCCAAAGCATCAGATAGGAAGGGATTCTCTTCTGCAGGACTAGAGCTATATAATGAAAATGCTGACAGACTTCTAATTATCAATGGCACAAATGGGTGCTGCTATAATAAATCTCTTTCCTCAATACAGATGAATCAAAAACCTAATTAGGATCTTCATCAAGGCTCTCTAAGATTAAAGCTGGTCAAAAAGATTATATTGGACGTTCCCCAATAGAATTTATAATGAGGATACTCATTTGGTTATAGTTAAACACACTGTAGTTTTACTTTTTCCTAATTCCTTGTTTTGTTGTAGTTGTTTTTTGATGTGAATTGTGTTGAAATAGGACAAGAAAAAGGCATGAAACCCTGCAACAACTATACGAACGATGTATACAACTATACATGATTGTATTTGAAAGATCATTTCAGTCTACATTTTACAGTAAATCAAGAAAATGGACATCAAACACCTGTGATCTGGCAAAACACATGCTCTGGATATCTGTTCCAAACTCACTCGCTACCTTAGCAGCAAGATACTCAACAGGATCACATAAGATGATGCTCAATTCAGACAGCAATTGCAAACTCATAAGAAACAGCGAATCAGCTGCTCAGCAAAAGCCTAAATGTGGAAATGTATCAATGTAAAAAAAATAAATAATTCTGAATAAATTAACTATAAAATATCATAACATTTGATAGCGTTCTAGAAACATGAAAAAAGTCCATCTTAGAAATTCATCTTTATAACAGCCAATCAGAAAGGATGTTTTTTTGTGACAGAAATACAGTATTATCAGTAGAATTCTGTACGCACACTATGTTGAGTATTAAAACCTTGACACTTACCTCATTAAATGCTAACATACATTTCTAGAGTTGAGTAAACCAATCTAAAATACTGTCAAAACCACATTACTTGAAGTTTTTTTTTAAAAGGTTGCTTTTCACTTCAAGTGATGGGAAACAACTGCAAGCATTATCTAGTCTTCCTTAATATCATGAACATAAACCAAAGGCATACTAATTGCACATGTAAAACAGTAGAAATCACATTTTTAAAAGAATAACAAAGTCACAGAAACCATCTAGTTAATAGTTAAGATATTATAACACAGTTTCTGTGATATGGAAATAAAATCCGTAGAAGACATTTAGTTGCCAATGGGGGCAGAGTGTTAGCCTGTCCTTTGTAACTTCAAAAGCCTTGCCATAAAGCACTGGATAGCATAGCAGTAAGAAAACCTTTGGTGTTAACTAAATAGCAGTAGGAAAGTACACAGAAAATAACTTGAGAAAACCATGCTAATGTGATGGAGAAGAACAAAAAGATACTCTCTTTGGACTAAAAACTGAAATATTTTGTAAATCCTAGTGAGTCATAAATTTAAAAGTCAGTACATACATGGATTTAAACAGGAAATTGAAGGTATTATAGTATATATGAAGTTGTAGAGAGTGATGCCTGCTCAAGCTATGACACTATCCAAAAATACACGTTCAACAAAGCCCAGGAAAAGCAATACCAACATATTGCATGGAGCTGGAAACTGAGTGAGATGCCTGTTGCTTGAAATTCAGTCTGTACCTCTGAGCTTTCTTACCTGAATTATGTTTCTAAATGCACCTATTCTAAGAAGTTGCTTTTCATTTTTGAAGCAAGATTGAATTCTGACTCACTGCACAGCAAAACTAAAACTGAAACCTGGATACCTAGTAATTTTTGTCAAGGGAATGTTTTTTTGGAGGCAGGAAAGATACAGCCTCATCTGATACCAGAACATCTGTTACTTTCTACAGGATAATAAGGATGGTAAAGCAGCACGCAGAATTCACAAGAAATTCACTTTCAGTTTGGTGCAATGTTTTCCACCATAGCAGAATATTACCAGACATGAGTTTGATTTTGTGAAATGAAGCCACAAGGCAGTAAGTGTGAAATCCACATTATGAGCTCAGATACAACATTTGGACGCTGGTTACGTAAAACAAACTCATTTCCAATACTGGGTTCCTTTTCTTTTTTTTCAAGTGTGCTTTTCATGGGAGTAGCATCTCAGAATAGCAACTGTAATTGAGGTCCCAGAGGATACTGTAACACTTGCTGCTAAGAGATAGAAGATTCATTGCATTGTAAGGAGAATGGATTCTCTGAGATTTTTTCTAGGGTGATATACAGAGAAGGGAAGATCTTCATTCCTTTTAATAATAAATGAAAACTTACTGGAAATTCCTGAATACTTTGAAAGCCATTGCTGTTGGTATGCATACATCCCTAAAAAACTAGAAAAACTATGTTGTAAGTAAATAAAATCTACTATAAAGTTGACATTTTCCAGAGCAGATGTTCTTATATTTTTTTTTTCCCTTTTTTATTTTTTCCCCAATCCTCTGTGCTAAACATTTCACTTACACTGTAGAGTACAACAGTTTTCAAGCAACTGGGACATCTAACCTGAGCTTACAGGTGAACTTAAATAACAATGCATTACAAGTAATTAATCCTACGGGATGGACAGACTGTCTGATATCCCTGCACTGCTGACAGTAGAGTTTTAAATAGTGGTTTTCATAAACTAGTCAAACTTGCAAGGTAGAGAAATTTAAAATGATTAAAGGGGGAGAGCATAAGCATGTCTTAAGGAAAGTTATTAATAGTATAAAATGTTTGGCCATAATAGCCTGATAAATGAGCTTTCATGCATCCTACTCAGGATTCACTCCATTTCAATATGCCTTTTTAATTACAGAATGTAAATGAATTGACCTTGAGCATGACTTGAACGCTGGCTCATGATTCTTTACAAGAGTACTTAGTTCATTCAACAATGCCAGCAGAGTGAATTTACAGTCATTTTGCTTCCATAGTCCATGTCAGCAATGGAAGTTAAAGCATTTTTGCATAGCACTGTTCTTGCCAGAAAGCTGAGGTTACCTTTATTGTAGCATGCGCACGACTACACAAGATAAATATAGTCATCATGTATGCTAATTTTACTGTAAATATAAAAAGAATAAATCTATAAAGAATCTGCAAAAAATGTTGCACTTCGCTTTGTTGAAGAACACATTCCTCATTTGCCAGTAAATTTTAATTAGGCAGAATTTACTTACTATTGTCTGCTTGGAACATTGTGAAAGGTCAGCATGTTATTTTAAGCAGATAACAGCCACTTCAAATACACTGAAGTAATGATCAGCTTCAACAGAATACATTCCTGATTTTTTTCAGGTGTTTTTTGGTTCAGATTATTTTTGTAGTCATCTTCAAAATATACAGGATAAATACCTGAACTTCAGCAACCCTTTTTAAAACAGACAGATATTGTCTTCCATGTTCTTCTGAAACTGACATAGCCTGCAGGCAGAACACGGTCTGATATCTTTGAGGATAAACAGTCAGAATATTTTGTTACATTTACATCAGTAGTACTTCAGAATTCCATTTTCAATGAACTTGAAAAAGCAGCTTCTGTCTTCATTGTCCTTTCAATATTTTCATGCAGTCATTTCAACACTGAGGCTTGAACTTACGTTTATTGCAACCTACCCTTTTCTCTTCAGACTAATTCTATTAACTATGCTCGTTGTGCTTGGTAAATTTCTTCAGAGGAAAGCAGAGTTTGTCTTAAAACCATCTGCTCTAGGCTCAGAAAAGCAAGCCTCATCTTAAAAAAATGGACTTTGCTTGGATTTGACTGTGTGGCTCACTATATTCTGCTTCCACAAACAACAATTTCCTCTGTAAGTAATAAAAAAATCTCTATGAGAAGCAAAAGTTTAGAAAAAAAAACAAACACAAGGTCTAGAGAAATTATTTTTAAATTATAGGCCTTCACAGGTAAGTGTGTGTAATATCAAATTAAAATAAGCAAAAAAGTATATGAGATCACTTGAGACATCACTTCATCTTCTTTAAGTGTGGTCTACTGCAAATGTTCTTGAAATACCCTCTTCTAATTTGTTGTAGTGATATGAATTTAGTTTTGGAACCAGGCCATATCTTTTCTTTATGAAGCAATTTTCTGATCCTCTGCATTTATTACAGCTGTAGTCCTGACAGTTTATGCCTGACCTTGATTATCATTTGATATTTATACAATAATAAATGGAATATTCACGTGAAGCCGCCACAACAATCATGGGTAATGTTGCTTAATTCTGCAGTAGGATTCTAGCTTATTGTTTGTACCTACCTAGATTTGAAACTTGCTAGAAAAGATAGGATAAAATAGAGGAGAACCTTCTGGGGAATAAAAGCGAAAAAGGACCTGTCAGTTGTAATTACTGGATAAATGAAATATAAAAAAATCTGCCAAGGCAATTCAAACCCCTCCTCTTTTTTTTTTTCCCTTTCTTAACAGAACTGTAGGTACATATTTGCATTTCTGGTAGCAAATGCCATTTATCTAACAGTCTCCTTTTTCAGTTAATAACAGGAAGAAAACTGAGTTGCCTTAAAGATTTGCGTGTTTAGAACTCGATCATAGTTCTTAATGAAAGTTGTAAATAGAAGATTCTCTCTTTTTTTTTTTCCTGCAAATATTTATGGCACACATGATATTTGAGCATCTCTATATTATCTTTCAAGATTCAACACTTGCTGAAATTCATTATGTAGTCTGTCATAGCCCCCAGTTATCATTTATCTTATAGTTTCAAGATCTTGTGCAAAGCCATTACTCTTCTTAAGTCCATTCACTTGGTCACAGTTACTCTGAATTTACCAGCACTGGGATACAGTCCTTTAAGTCAGAAATTGAAGCTTTAACCTTGGAAAATCACGTGAAAAAGTAGGAAAAAAGCAAAACTTCTTGTTACTCATTCCACGTCCCTCAGATTATTAGAAGTGTTGAATAATTAAAAATTTCAGTAGCATATCATGCCAGGACCAAATCTTTCTAATTTTCACAGATCGACTTCTACAAAACTTTTTTTTTTCCCCTAGATAGTCTGTTTAATCATATCACAAAATCTCAGAATTCTAGGGGCTGGAAGGGACCTCAAAAGATCATCAAGTCCAACCCCCCTGCCAAAGCAGGCTCCCTGCAGCAGGCTGCACAGGAGGGCATCCAGGCGGGTTTTGAATACCTCCAGAGGGGGAGACTCCACAACCCCTCTGTGCAGCCTGTTCCTTCACATATTGGTGTGGAACTTCCTATGCTCCAGTTTATGGCTGTTTCCCCTTGTCCTGTCCCCACAGACCACTGAAAAGATGTTGGCCACATCCCCTTGACTCCTACACTTCAGATACTTATAAACATTAATCAGATCCCCTCTCAGTCTTCCTTTTTCAACACTCAACAGACCCAGGTCACCCAGACTTTCCTCACAGGAGTAAATTATTCAACATGTGTCACTGTGGGCTCAATTATGGGCTTTATGCAATACAGCATTTGGCCTACTCCCTCAGTCCAAACTAGCATATTTAAGATCATGTTTTCTTTGTATACAGACATTCACTCATCTTCAGATCATTAACTGAACTATATTAAGATTTATAAAGTAAGATAGAAATGGCTGAAAGATAAGCACTGTTCATTACAAATGAACTATTTTTAAGGCTGCAGTATATTACCAAGATCTTTAAAACCATAGTAAGAAAATACTATTGCCCTGCTATACAAGAGGTGAGGCCAAAAACAGGATAAAATTGCAGTTAAAGAAATGCAGTCGAAAGAACTTAATGTCTTTTTACAGATTTTTTTGATTGAAGATAATCAGTAAACTGTCTAAACTGCCTAAACATTTACACCATCTAAATATATTTTTATGCCAGGAAATCAAAATTAAGATATTACAAAAAGAGATGAAGGAACATCAAGAACTTCCATGAAGAATTAAAATCATGTAAGATAATCCCCACAAACCCCAGTCAGGCTGTGTGCCTGGCTGCTGACTCTATCCTATGCTGCATTTTCTAAGGACACTGTGAATGCATTAAAGTAGCTCTCCTAAGTGCTTAGAGGTTTCATTGCTGAGCCTTAGGGGATCAATTTTTCTAATGTGAAAACACAATTCAGGTTCTGCCTCTCAAGAATACCACACTTTTCTGTCAAATTAAAATTCATGTTTAATAGAAAATAATATTTGTCTTAAACATTCTTGTCTTTGCCTGCAGTCCTTTAGAAAAGATTTTAGGAGGAAGATACATATGAAGATGTGTAGTTCAGACTTTGAGAAATCTGCAATATGAGAGATGCTGATTTGACTGTGCGGGGATTCACCAAGTATGAAATCATAATCCTGCAACATTTCTGAAGCACAAACTCTTGGGTTTGTTACAAAGACTGAAAATATTAATTAACTGCTGATGGATTTGTTTGCCGGTTGTTTAAGTTTACTGATATCTGAATGCTTTGTATTCAATAATACTTTGCCACACCTTCAAAACCAAAACTTTTGAAGGAAATAATCCTGGAGGAAATAAACTTTATAGAAAGCAACCAGGCAGCTTATAAATCCAGAGCAAGAATTTAAACTTCCAAACTGTAACTCAAAGCTCAGTCTGAAAATGGAATCATACTAAGCTTACCTATTGAACACCCAAATTTCCCTTTTTATAGTCAAAATTAAAAATACATTAGAAATTTACAGCAATTTTATCATAATTTATCATAAGTTATCTACAATGCTAATAAAGCCTGTCCAAAACCAGTTCCTAAAACACTCATGAAGAATTTTTATTCCAAAATACAAAGTGGAATGAAATGCAACAGTTTTAAGACACACTGAAAATCTTTGGAGAGGAGAGGAAGGGGCCAAGAAGTTTTATTTTTTGAAAACAAAAAACTTCAACACCTCTTGTATCCTCGCTAGATCACAGCCAGGGCTATGGAACCCAAGCAGTTACTGAGCCCTGTTAATGAAGCTGCTGAGGAGAAAACAGACTTTTATCAATTACCACGTTCACCACACCAAGCGTTTCCATTCTAAGTATTTGTGCATTTTCAACAGAAAATCTTTATTCCGAAATGATCTGTTCCTAAGATTAGTTTTCCAATAGTCTCAAAACAGCCCACTCTCAAAGCTGCCATTGCTCCAAAACATGTGGCAAGTCTGACGTTTGATATTATCGGAGAATACAGAAGTTGCTTCAACTGCAGTATGAGTGAAGACAAAATGAAGCGTCCTCTGCAGGGAACTAGTCCAAGTGCTTCATTTAATTCCTTATTTTTTTCTTTTAATGTATAAGGAGTTTTATCATAGTCCTGTATGACACGGATCTCGCCAATAGTTATATTTCAAACTTGTCCACACCCAGAATATCAGAACAGTTCCACCACATTTATTTTACTGACTTTAGCATCAGATGAACATAATAGTTAGCAGACGTACCTGCAATTGCAGAAAGAGCAGGAATATTCCCATACTATTTTCACCTACTGCAAGCACACAAAGAGAAATAAACGACGTTTGAAAAGAAACACTCTTTAAGTAATTCTGACGTGAAAAAACACCATGTTGTGTACATATGTATACATATTCCAACATCAAGATACTGGCTTGGGCTTATTTTGTGCTTTATCATAACTGGACTCTGCCTTTACACATCTCAGGGCATTTGTGAGAGCAGAACAACTTCCACTGTGATGTGGACAAGAGTACTGCACAAGAATTCTATGTGTGAAAGACATTTATTGAAGAAAATGGACAATAGAGAGCCCTGTTGAGACTCAAACACCCATAAGAGTACCCATAAGAGAGTATACATATACCTTTATTTCTTTAAGAAACTTGTGAAGACAACACACAGGAAAAAGAACTACACTGAAGAGAAACTCCCAGCCCGCAGCTCTCATTTTGGAGAGCATACCAGGTACTTCCTTACTAATGCAGCTGCTCCTCTGACTGACACACATTTATTTTCATACTCAAAGCTTTACAAATACCTAAACAAAACCAGCAAGTATAGTTGTTTACTTGAGATCTAGCTATTACAATATTTTAACTCTGTATCAAAGTGGAGAATTCAGCTTCTTATTTATATTCTGCTCACTTGATTCTTGGCTACATCTTGAAAGCAGCTACCTCACTTTTCATTCTACACACGTGTATTTCACTGAATCCAAGAATTTCCCCAGCTATCACAGAAGAGACACAGAACGCTTTAGACAACTATTAATTGGTGATAGCTACACATTAGCTTTTCCAAATTAAAAGCAAGTAAATCAGACAATATCTGGACAAATTCCAAATTGAATCTGACCCATAAGTTGCTCTTAAGCTAGCCATAATACATTAATATATAATACACAAAACTCTTCACTACATTTCTCCCATTTTTTTCTGCAATCCTCCCCAAACACCCATCAAATACATACATAAACTGAAAGTTTTTACATATCTGATCTGTATACTCCCCGATTGCCTTGGTAAAGGAACAGTTAGATGTATACAATCAACTTCAGGTAAAGACCTCTAGAAATCTCACTCAGCAGTTTACTCTGTGATTTAAGATGCACTATAGGAAGTCCCAGAGGACTGAAGTTTTTGCTTTTAATCTACATAGCTGATGACAAAGTGGATGACGTGAATTTTGCTACGCTCAATTACATCTGACCAGCTAATTTGACACTAGAGATCCAGTCACTAGCATTACTACATACCTATTCTGTTGGACATATGTAACTTGAAACTGAGAAGAGCCACAGTGAGCATGTTGTCACAGCTGGCCTTTTTCATACTGTTTTTATTCTTGCCTAATACAAAACAGTTGGATGTATTCTCCAAACAGCATAGCATGTAAATCCTTGACTTCTTTTACAAGCTCTCATGAATGCAGTACTGGCTGAAATGCTATAGCAACTTTGTGACAGAGATAATCCTTTCCAAGATTTACTCTCAACTGCTGTAGGCATACTTGATGGGGTTAGCAATCACAGACCATCACTCAGCAAAGCAGCGTGATTCACATAGAAACTATTTTAAGCACATCAACACTGGCAATTTTCTATTTAGCTGCTACATTTTCCAGCTCAGTGAACAGAGACAACATGCCTTCTGCTCAGAGACTCACCTTAACACAGAAGGTGGATACCTCTGTAGCTGTAAATTCAATTACTATTCTTCCTGTTTCTCAATTAGTGGAAAATGAACGATGTCTCTGTTGAGCTTCCACGTTGGCTGAACTGCCCAAAACATCATTTGGGGGCTTTGTTTAATTGAAGTGAAAGAAGAGAATATCAGCATTGTCTGGATGAGTAAGCAGGTGGGTGAGTAAATAAACAGCCACATACCTTTGCAATCATCTCAGTATGATTAAAATGGAATTATAGTTTCCTAGCTGTTTTAGACTGGCTATTCAGTATTAGCCTTAGTTTTGCTCAGACTCCGAGATATAAATTCTTCTCTGCCATTTGAGCCTCTGCTATATTTGTAAAAGCTAATTATTCAGAATGGCTAATGCGAGATATCCAATTCAGACACAGTTTGATAGTCTCTTCTTCAACTACTACTGTTGTTGCTGGTTTTTTGTTTTTTGTTGGTGGTGGTTTCTTTACTTATTTTGTGGAGTAAAGAGGTGTAACGTGGCTTACCAAATATTCTGCAGCACTCAACAAATTTGCCCAAAAATTCAGTGTGTTAGTTCAGATTCTCATGAATGAGTTCCCAGCTGCCTATTGTTCTCTGACACTCTGCAGTATGACTTTCAGGAGCTGGGCTGCTAGGTTTCCCAGCCTTAGTTCCAGTCAGATGGTACAGAGGGCACACGAAGAAAAGTGGCTATCCTACATGTGGCCTTTTTGACAAGATTTTAAAGCTGAGGTGCTGAAAATTTGAAGCTGTACTTCACCAGATGACCTACAATTATGAACCAAACTCCAAAGAAAACTATCTCACACTCACATAGAAAGGAACTAACATCACTTCACTAGACTGAAAGTAAGGCCAGTAGGATTACAGCGCGTAGAATAGCAAAGGAATTAAACCTTGAATGCTACTGCCACTAAGTTCCTAAGCTTTGTCACAGTTACAGTAATGGAGGTTGTGAATATGACACTCCAGTGGTGAATAAAATTCTACGGTAGCAGTGAATTCAGTTTGTAAAATTCCACTGTTGCAAAGCTTCACCAAAATCATTTGCAGACTCTGCTCATTGTCCAAACAAAAAGCACGTCACACAGGACAACTGGACTGCAATTAATATAGCCTATTTGGCTTCATTTATCTTCACCTTTAACACAGAAATTATCAAACGCTTTCCTTAAACATCATGCTCCTTTTGAAGTTCCAAGCTTCCTTCTTCTCAGTTCAGTCTGAATCCAGCCTGCCCAGAGCTCTAGGACTAAGCTTGGCCACTACTTACTTTGACCACCCCAACAACCCTGACAAATACCAGTTTCCTGCTAGAAGATACTATCAATGCCTGACCAAGAAGGACTCTTGGGCTTCCTATTTGACCACAGCTTCAGCACATGAAGGATTAACAACATGCACTTCTTAAACAAAAGACAAATTCTGAAAGAAAGAGATCAGGAGATCTCAGAGGTACATAGATATCAAAATTAAAAAAAAAACAAACAAAAAAAACACAACCCAACAACTTCCATGCAGATTTTGATGGTAGCTGCCTTTATTTCTTAGGGGAATTTTCCTAGCTTGACTGAAACGACACTTTGAGACACAGCAAAAATGAATGTGAGCAGCTCTTGTACTTATGGGTCACCTCTGTCAGACTGTGGTGATAAATAGAAAAGTCTGGCAGTAGAGATTGGATAAGCGTGCTCCAGGGAATGGTTGCTGTCTGGAAGATGCTGAAGTAGAAGATAGCTTCTTGATTAACAATACTGAAAGCTACACTGGGCATCGCAGGTGAACAAAATATTAAGAGCATTACATTTCATGCGATTATATAGTCTGGTACACACCTCAGAAATGTACCAAAATATCAAATGAATGTGTTCTATTATTTTAGCTCCTCAGTGAGCAAATGAAAACATTCCCAAGTGGTATTTTTCAGCAGTAGTTTGCATCTTACTGGAAATAGCCAAGATTCCAGTCATTGCAGATAATTTCTTTTTTTAAAAGGCCTAAAATCAGAGTTTACTGAAACTTAGCTATCAGTCTGTACATTTTTTCCAGAAGACTGCATTACTGAAAATGAGAGTTATATGGAATCCAACTTGCACAAATTGGAATTTTATAACTCTAAATCCAAAATTAGCCTACACTCCAGTTTTAAAGGTTTGCACTTTAATTAATGATCCATTAAAAGAGGTAAAACTCTACTGAAACTCAAGAAGAAATTTTTTGTATTAAAAAAGAATGAAGCTATCATCTTAAAAAAAAATTTCACACCCTATTTGAAGTTTTAAATGGCAGCATTTGTTATCAATATTGTTACAGGAAAGAAAACAACTATTTATATGCCAGAAAGGAACCACAGTTTTTCCAAAGCACAATATAGAGAATAAATAGGAAATGAAGAAAAAGGTTCTATACATCTACTCATCTGTGGACTGTTTTTCACATAGTACTAACGCTTAGGGCAGATAAATTTAAAATCTGCATAATAGAACATCTTTAATGCATATTGGCACATATTTGTCATTTAGTAGAAAAATGCATCCACTAATATGAAAATTAGTTTTCTCAGATTTAACAAAAATAGATAAAACCAGAAAAAATGGATATTCATCAGCATCATTAATATTGTATGATAATCTTTGCCACATTTAACACAAACACGCATCAAAAACACACATAATACATAATTACTATAACAGCTTTTACTTTAATACAAGTGATTCTCTATTGAGTTGTATGTACTTGAGAACAATTACAAGACATTCTTCAACAGAATGCTTAAAAGTCAAGGTTCCATCATTAATATACAGCACACATTGACTTGGCCACGTTCAAACCTGGGAAAATAAAAAAACTAAGTATTTGCAAACACTAAATTAGAAATTTTATGGGCATTTTGCTTTTTGGAAGCAATGTGAGGTTTGTTTGATTTTATTTTATAGCTGTCTGACCTCCCCGTTCCTCACGAGGGCCTTGTCAGGAAGGCACTGTTTCATCACAGAACTTCTCTGGCTATTCTATATTGCATGTTTAAGTCACAGAGGCATGAGAACGGATGCTAGACTGAACGACAGGTTTTTCTGTCCCTATGATCACTTAATGTTTGTGAATGAAGATCACTTTATAATACCATCCTAAAGTAACTGCAGTGCCATTAACAGGAACATACTTTCATACACTTGTTAGTAAACCAGGAGAATAAATCAGTCAAGACTTCTTTTTTTCTCTTGAAGACTGAATACCAATCTTCCAATTTGAAAACTGCATTATAAAAACACCTTGAAGCCAGTTGTAAAGTCATTTATAATTATGTCCTTTGAATAAGCTCTAAGTAACAAGTCTTGCACCCGGGGCAGGGACTTGGCTTTTCATGCTTCTCCACATACTTTTACAGTCTTACAAGGAAATAACAGATTTATGAGTTTATTGATTAGGACAAATTAATGTCTCCAGCTGTTAGGATTTCCCACAGAAAGTGTAATAAAACACAATCAAAACCATAGAAAGTGTAGTAGAATGTCTGAAAGGGAATACATCCTGGTAGTAAATGCTTTCTTCAGAAGCCACTGGAGTCATTATGCATTTCTTAAGGCTGGACTTCAACAAATAGAAAGTGTTCTGCATTACTGTTGCTCTAACACTCACTGAAATTGTTTTAGAAAGTTTTTATAAACTCACTATAATTTATGAGGCTATAAAATACATTTATTAATTTTCTAGCGCAGTGACAGTTTTCTCCTGTTACATCAACTCTAAAGTCATAAGCCTGAGTTTTTTCTTCACAAAGCCTACATAAGAACAAGATTACAAATATCAAGATAATTAGCACAGAATCAGTTGCATATTAATCATTTCAGATTTGCCTCATCCTGCAAAGAACAGAAGCAGAGCATTCATGAAATGTACAACATTCACCAAAGTGGAATAACAGTTTAAAACTGTTAAAAAAAATATCACACCAGTAATTCACTTTTCCATTCAAATAAGCAGGAAACTACGTGTAAGTTGCAATGTACAGAAAGCCACATTTTATAGCCTTAATTCATATAAATCAATTTCAGTAAAAGATAAGATGTTCTGAGACTCTAATGACTTGATCTAGGAGCAAACCTGTTGAATCAGTGCATTTGTTCTCAGGGTTATCCCTGATTAATATGGATCCAACTACTTGCACGAGGACCAGAACTCACTGTAAGAGATTAATCTGAGTGAAACTGAAGTAGCAGTTAAAGGATGAAATTCTGGCTCAGTGGCTTCAAAGAGAATGACTTTATAAAGTATTAATGGAGTGTACCCACAGTGGCAATACAATAAGAATTTATCCCAGAGGAATATAAAAAGCAGCATCTTCCCATAATAGGGCAGAGACAGCCTTTTTCTGTCTTTTTAGCTATAATGAAATTGCATGCAGTGGTGTGATGCTAGTCATCAAGCTGTTGCTGCGTGAATATTGGTGGAAGCCACTGTTGCAAGAAGTCTTTAAATATAATGAAGTAATAATATCAAAAAGAGTGGGGATAAAAAGTTTCAGAGCAGCTTTGTGTACGTACTTGTTATTCTTACCACTTGCTGTGAATATCACTGGGAAAGGTCACTGAAATCCAGCAGTTCACAGCATCATGAACTGCTGGCTCAGATAAAGGCATTAGACTGTGGAAGGTAATATGTTCTCCCTTCTGTAGGATATTAATCTAAGCTGTAGCTCTTGATCCCTACAAAGGAATTTTAATTTGCGCAGTAGGAGCAGCACTGAACACCACTAAAATGTTTTCTTTTGATAATGGTGCAAAAATCACAGAATTCCTTTTAACAAACCATTTAAATCCTATTGTTTACAGAAGATTAGTGCTCCTGAGAAAGGAAGCCAGGGTGTGAGGTCTAAAGATAATTCACTAAGCCACAGAGGCCGCTACCAAAGAATCTCTCTGCTACAATTACAGTCTCTGAAAGATACTTACTTGTGTCACTGGGCTTTCCATAACTCACACCACTTGCCCAATTGATGTGATAAATACAGTGCTGGGTTCTACTTTGTTTTTCTTTCTTACTGTATTGTTATAACTCACATTAGCACCCCCTGCAAGAAATGATGAAGAACACCCCCAGATGCAGTGGGGAAAACACACTATTAGCCTCACTGTAAGCACAACTTTGGGAAGTATACTTCTTCCAGTGTTTCACTTCTGTTTCTTGCACAGCACTTCTGTAGAGACACAGTAATTCAGTGATTTAACAGCTCACAGACTCCCTTGATTTCCATAATACTTTCTAGAAAGAAGGCTCAGGTCACCTCTACATCTTTCAGGAATACAGTCACACTGAACCATAGAGGTTGTAAATATTATTTGGTTTTTGTATATTTAGCTCCAAAGTGAAATATTTTAATGCAAGATACTTCATATTCAACATTCAAAACCGTACAGGACATTTTGGCGATTATTCCATAAATTTTTCTCAAGTAAAAATCTGAAATAATGTTACACCCTTATCAAAATCAGTATCTTCTGCTGTCTGATGTGAAGTTTTCAGCGTTTTAGGAAAAATTATTGAAATCACATATTTTGAACTATTCTGAAGGTGTTTGGTTTGGGGTTTTGTTCATTTGTTTTGCATAAAACAAGTTTAAACTATGAGAAGCACTTTGAACTTTTTCACCTAACCATTGCAAAATCAGCCAAAAGCTGCAACTCTATTTAGTTCCTGGCTGTAACAGCAACTGGTATCTCAAGCAATATTAAATGCAATGAAAACGTTTTAAAGCTTCTGTTTTAGCCGATGGCACAGAACTTCACAGATTAGTTTTGATGCAGACTTAAGTTTTCTCTTCAAACATTTTACATCGTTTATCTCTAAACATATCATGTAAAGTCACTTTTTGTGGAAGTCCAGAATAAGTTCTCACAGTTTTTCCAGAAAACTTATTCAGCATTTTGTTATTCATCACTGGCACACCTGCTTTGTTCTGATAATATTCCAGCCTACAGAGGGACACCACAAAAACTTACCATTTCCTGACTTTAGAATTTGTACATTTTCTGGTTTTGATTTGTTAGGCAATCAGATTTTTATTTTTATGCTAGAAGATCCTCGTAAGGTTCTGTGGGTAGAGGTCAAATCACTTCTGTACTCACATTACTACTGAAAGTGAACTGGAAACCACTGCTGGATGGGGAAAGCAAGTAATACTATTTTGAACAAACTGAATTTTGACCAATGACCTCTTATGTGAGCCATTGTCTGAACATCACTCAGGTGTCAGCAAGAGAAATACCTTTCCAGAATATCAGAGCAGTTCCCTTGACTCAGAAGAAGACAGTGCAAGATTGTTGGTTACTCCGTAGAACTGATGAGACAATACAAAATCTTATTCCCTCTTCTAAAACAGTTAATTAAACTTGTTGAGGCGTGTTTTCAGATCACTGAGTTTGACATTTACCACGTGTTCACAAACAGCTTCCTTCACTACATGAAGTGTATAAAACTTCCAATAAATCTCCATTAATTGGATTAAAATACAAAATGATAAACAGGATCAAGATCTTTTAGCTCTCATAAGCACAAACCAGACTGTTTTCATCTTAAATCCTAATAGCACCATCTGATGGAAGATCACCACAATACCACAGAAAAGACTCAAAGCATGCAAGGCATTAATTAATCTGAAAATGTCTAAATGCAGTTCTTTAACTTGTGTAATAAGGTTTAAACATGAAATACGTAGCAAAACAGTACATAATAACCCTAAGGTAGATTCCTAAATCTTAGTAACAATTTAAGTTGACTATAACAAATTACCCTCCTTTTTAAGTCAATATGTTCTGATTTAGTAGGGAGCCAGCCTTGTCCTAAGGAAAAATGAAGAAATGATTTCTTGTCTATACTCTTTCCAGACACAGCTTTAGATAACTCTGGATACAAATTTAGAAGCATCAGGAGTAAGTTCAGTTTTACTGCTCGTAGGCACATGGCTTTCCGATGTAGACTATAATAGAAATGACAGGTAGAATGTTTATTCTCCCTTAAATGATACTGAGTACTGGTAGGATTGTTTTTTTTGTTTTGTTTTGTTTTTAAACACAGATCAGTGAATGTCAGAATGGTGTAAGACAAGCACTGTATTAATTAGTGCTAGAGCTGGTAAAAATTCCTTCCTGTTGTAAGTCAGGATTTCAGACAATGTCAAAACTATTTTCACAGTTTCATGCTGATAGGAATCCTCAGAGCAGATGACAGAAATGGGAAAGTGATGACAACAAAGGCACAGCCACAAAATGCCTTTGCTTCAACCCTCTCCTCATGATACATAAACTGAATTCACTACGCTTAGCTACATCAGGTGGCCCTTAAATTCAAAGGCCTCCCAGCTGAGCTCATCCAGGAAAAATAAATTCACAAAGAATCTGCTTTGCCTTTGGCAACCTCAAATGGGTGCAGTTTACACTGAAGTAATTAACTAATATTTAGACTTCTTCAAACATGCTGAGAAGTTAACACAATCCCTACACATTTTGTTTATTTTATGCCATGCAGAAAGAGCAACCTCCTTCACCAGAAGTCATTCTATCTACCAGATTTGAATACATTCCTGATATGGCTTGTTTTCTTTTGATTTTATCTCTGTAGCTTTTATTTGCTCTCATTCTCTAAAAGAAGAGCATATTTCTCTATAGGCAAAGGTGAATAATCAAAAAAGTGACTTTAACTTTGAAGATGCACAACTTGAATATAATTTTCCCTTTTCTGTACTGCAGACTCAAGAGGAAAACTGTTAGTCCAAACCATCTGTTCCACTATTAAAAAAGAAAACAAATGTTCTAATGCAGGACTTCACAACTGTGTGTATTGTTAATCACCATATAGATATTAATTAACAGCAAAAAGAGGAAAAAAATCCATGACAGGCGCTTTGGACAAAAGCACAGTGGGAAATGCACTGGAATCCAGGCAAGGAAAAAAGTTCATTAGATCATCCTACAAAGAGAAAAATCTACTTGAATTCCCTTGGAAGAGTTCCATTACATTCAATTACATTCAAGATGCTGCCCTCAGTGAGTAAAGTGACATGCACTGCTTTTTGGGATAGGAAAGGACTGATCCTGCTTGATTTCCTGGAATCCAGACAAACCATCAACCCTAAGCACTACATTTGCCATTTATCAGCTGATTAAGATATATATGAAGCCTTCCTCGGACAACTGGAAGAAGGTTCATGTTTGCATCCTGGTTCTCATGGTGTGTGTTCATCACCTCAGTGTCTGACAGAAGAGTACCAGTAAGCCAGGAGGCTTTTGGAGCTTCCTAACAAAGGTGAGTGAGGAGCCAGTGAGTGCAAGGACCATGCTGGACTTGCTATTTACAATCAAAGATCTAATCAGAGATTGACTTGAGCGCTGAAACAGTGACCCAGAGATGCCTTAGAATACCTCACTTCAGAGATACAGAGAATTGATTAGATGTGGCCCTGAGCTACCTGACCTAGTTAATAAATCTTTGAAAAGGGTTTTGGATTAGAAAATCTCTAGAGATCCATTTCAAGCTGAATTATTCTATGGCTCCAAGATAAAAACAAAGTAAATCTACCTGTAAGTTAAGTGGTTTCCCAAACCATTCCAAATTCATATAAAGTGGAAACCTCATCAGATAATGCTTAAAAAAAAAAACCACCAGTTTTTTGCTAGAATGTTTTCTTGTCTACCTCCAGATAGACAATAAAGCAAATTAATGTTTTTTACAGTTGTACCATTCTGAAAGCAACAAAACAAAATAGTAAGAATGAGTAGGTTAAACACTGTTGGCTTTCAAGTATTTTGTACAACATGCCAAAAGCAGGAAATAAATAACAGCAGTTCCTGAACCAAATGGCAACCTTCAGAAGTACTGGAGAAAAAAAACAACAGAAAGTGATTGTACTCAAGTCACTTAAGTTATGGCTCTTTTGAGAAGTAGAATCCTACAACAGAATATAAAAAGAATGAATGTGGATAGGCCTACTCAAAACAGAAGAAGTTTGAGCAATGGCAAGTTGCTGGAACTAAAAGCACCTGCTCTTAGAATCATAGACACCACCAAGGATGGGGCACCCACAGCCTCTTCAGTCAGCTCTTACAGGTGTTCTTACACGGTGTTACTTAAATAAACGCCTACTACTCTGCATTCATAGGACAGTGTAAAATGAAACTTTTCTGCAATAAAATTTTAAAAGGCTTTTTACTGCCTTTTATAGACATTGATGTTTATGCTTCATTACTTTAAATTTTGCTTTTTACTACAAATAACACTCTAAAGTTAAGCTGGTAAATTCTGAGCTTTAAGAACAAGCAGATGTTTCCTTATTGTGGAAAAAGACTGTAGCTGTCTCTTATGCCAGTAATAAGTCTAAACTTTTAATAGCTTTCTAAGAAGTCCACGCTTTTATTAATTTCTTAAGGCTGGAAGCAAGTAAAGACATGAATTATTTAATACCTACAATTCACTTGGGAGAAGCTCCTTGTCAAACTTGGTATCAGCATCATATCTGATGCATCAACAAGAACATGAACCATCCCAAGGCCTGCTTGTCATGAGATCATCCACTTTACTTACCACCTCCAAGGGAGTATAACCTATCTAAACAGCGCTCAGAACTTAATTTTCTCTGATTTCTAACTGCACACAAGAAAATAACTTGCTAACAACAACATGATTCTCACCAGAGTTGCATTTTCTTCAGTATTACTTCCAAGTTTGTAAGTTTTAAAGCAAAGTATATCGCAACATTTGATGCCAAACATTACCCAAAATATACAGAAGTAGGAACCACTTCTCTTATCTTCATTGAAAGAAATGTTACTTTCTTTAAAGATGAAACACCGGTGCAAACTAAAACAGATAAAGGAAAAGTTAAAAAAAAAAAAAAAAAAAAAAAAAAAAAAAAATCCTTCCCTGACTTTTCACTTTATTTTCACTTTTTTAACAGTGAAGAAAAAACAGCATTTTCTCAATTCCTCTTTTCACTTTTACTTTTCCCAGTAACTTCTGTCTGAGAGAGGGAACATAAATAAGGAAAAATGGGGTGAAAAAAAGGCAATGAAGAAATGAAAAATTAAAAAAATATTGAAGGTATTAAAAGACTTAAATTCTAAGGATAAGTAATGAATCTGAGTTTTCCCATTAGAACTTCATTCAAGGTATTTAGTTGATCACAAGGGAATATTTGAAAGGTCTGCTTCAATTCTGCTAAATTGCAAGTATGCTCTGAGAATATTAATAGGCTCAGAGAGAAACCCAGATTGGATCAACGCTGTTGAACACTTCACAAGTCTCCCCTTCAATCCTATCAGACTTTGTTGACACAGAAAAGAGAACCACCATTGGCATTCCCCGTACCTGGGATGCCAAATAAATTACAAAGTGACAACTGTGCTTTACAATCAGAGAAGATGCATTTGACAAACGAACTCGCTACTAACCTTTACTTAAATATATCTTTTACACCACCTTGTGATCAGATCACTAACACTATACCTAAATTCATTTCTTATTATAAAAATTAATGAGCAGTGAACACACAGGAATTCTGTTTATCAAAGCAAAGACTGTTCCCATAGATGAGACTTTCAGAAGTCTACAAGACACCTCAGGAAAAAAGTGTTGTGTTAGACAGTATCAAGAGGGCCTAAGGAATGATTAGTATGGAAGGCAAGTAACTCAGTGAAAGCAGTGTCTCAGTAAATCAATTTTCTTATTTCATACTGACCCTAAAATAACTTCTAAGCCGCTGAACCCTGTGCCGAGCAAGTGCCACAAAGGATGTCAGGTATCTGGGGGCTTCCATTTTGATCTACTACAACATATATCACTGAAGTCAAAAAAAGAAGAACATCAGAAAAAGTACAGGTTCAGAGTGTGCAAGAGAGGAGAACAAATAGCGCAAGGAATATTTTAAGATTCTCTGAAGCAATCTATGGGGTAGACAATTTTTAATAAAAAGAAGATTCTAGACACTGTAGAAGAGTTATCACTTGAATAATTGGGAAGAAATAAATATTTTTTATTTAGATGTCTATACAATGCCATTAATTGCAGCTGTTTGCAATTATTTGCTTCAAAGATACAAACACTAATGTAGCCATTGGCAGGCAATCCCACACAGTATTAGTGCCCTCTCCTCACAGCCCTACTGACATTCATCAGAAGAGTCTGAAAAACAGTGTTTGTATTGAAGCTCAAAAAAAACCAATGAAATAATCCAAATTACCAAAAATCAGAATCATGACCCTTTTAGCCATACATATAATCCCCTTTAAAAGGGGAGCTGCGCAATTAGCTAATAGATAGCTGGCTGCACCTAAATCTGAAGGAACAGATTCTCCAGAATGGAGAATCCTGGCTGTAGAGAGCAAGCGTTTCAGAAGTTCTAAAATGGTTCAATCATTGTAACTTTTAAAATTATTTACCTACAGCTAAAATTACCATCTGTCAGTGGAAGTAAAATAGATTTACTGAAAATGAATGTAAAAATACAAAATAGGTCTAGTTTGAACAAACATGTAATATGTTATGCATAAAATCAAGTCCTGAATAAGCGTACTAGGAAAAAAAAACACTTCATCAACTCTTTTTTTTCTTCCAGAATTTGAGATAAATTAAACCAAAGGATTTTAAGCACATTAGAAACTCTCCACTTAATAGCACAAATAATATTAAAATCAAGCAAAAACTATAAGATCAGCATGCAATCACGTTAGCAAACCAGAGGTTAACTGGTTAATTTTCCCCAGGATTATCAGCTCTGCAACTCAGGGCACAAAAATCACCTTGACTACTTTTCCAGGGAAAGACATCATTGATTTTTTATTTTCCTGTTGTAGCATTCAACTGACTTGAATTCCACAATTTTTCTCCTCATACAGCCCAGAAAGAATTCAGAGAAGATTTACAATTATGAGGACATATATCCCTCACAATGAAAGGAGAGCTGAACTAATCCAAATGACATATAAAAGTGAGCATCCATCAGCCAGGCCACAAAGCAACACAGGCATCCACCAAAATGCAAAATTGCAATAACAGTGCCTTCCATTAACCATTTGAGATGTGAATCACACAAGACTCAGTGCTCATTTATAAGCCAGAATGAAGAAACTTTTTTTCCCCTATACAGTGAACGACACTATTTTACCCAAGCAAATTCCTAGAGAGTGCTTACATAACGTGCACATTTGATTTTACCTAAGATTTTCTGTTTGCTAATGGCAGGTGAACACAGTGTAATAAGATTTGCATTTATAATTTAAAAGTATTAATCACTAATACAAATAATACTTCTACTCCATCTTATAGTAATCAATTTAGTGAATTTTTTAAAATATATTTAAATGTTCCATATTTTCTAGTTTTTAATGTGGGACTAAGATACACGACTGTGAGACTCACACTGTTATGTTTAGAACATAAATCCTCATGGTGCCTACTCTGAAAATTTTTCAAAACATTATTTGGACATGGAGGAGTTCCTAACAGCAAAGACAAATTGCTTTCAAGAACAATTCGTGTCTTCTTAAGATTACCTACATGCTTCTTCCTATTTGTTTTGTAAATTAGCCGTTTTAAAAATAATTTTAAAAGTCTCAAAAACAGTATTTTTTCAGCTAAAGGCTTTCATTATTTTCTGTAAGTTTTTGTTTTCCATAAATTTCTCCTCTGTGACACACACCTGGCACCCTCCTCAAAAAATAAGCCTTTTTTTTTTAAAACTATAGACTGCCTGATTTTTGATATGCTGCTTATCCATACTGCCAAGATAGAAGATCGCTCATCCCTTAGCAGTTGTATCATCCATTTTTACTAAGTATGCTCAATTTCCAACACATTTTAAAAAAATAAGATCTTCATTTCATAAAATCATAGGGGTTGGAAGGGACCTTTGGAAATCAAGTCCAATCCCCCCCACTGGGTGCATTTTACAGTACAGAGTCAAGCAGTAAAAGCAATACCTTCCAATATATATATATATATATATATATATTTTTTTTTTTTTATCTCTTCCATGTTGTAAGTTTCATTTCATGTTTTTTAACAGATCTATTATGATTTGCAGCTCTGAAGAAGATGAGCAAGCCTTAGCAATGTACAAAATACTCTTGCAGAAAAGCAGTTACTATTTATTCCTCAAAACTCTTCTGCACGTTGATAAGGCCTAAATGTTTTTAGAGTTTCTGTAAAACTCCCCTTGCATTTTATCAATAAATGCTACACTGTCTTGAATCAGGATCTCTATTTTGATTCATACTGTTATTAAAAATATCAAAGACAAGACTATATAAATAAAACTATCACCAAAAAACAAGGATGTTAGCCTCTCAAGAAGAAAGGACACTGCAGTGTGCTGAATTTCATTGTCTGTGGTCCTAGATGTAAACTCACAAAGGAGAATTTCAAAGGCAAAAACTGAAAGTAGGCAAGGAAGAAAGGCAGGAAGGACAGAATATAATTTGAAGTTTACTGCTCATGCCTTCTGCTTTTCACGTGATAGAAATTAAATCTGCATTGTTTGGCGCCATGACTCTCCTAACAGTAAAAATGCTGTTGAATTGACTGTGATTAATTTACATTGCAGTCTACAGAAACACAAAAATGAGCTTTTAAAAATAAGTAGCACGAGATTATGCATGAAGAGATTATATATTTATTAAATGCAGAATCCTGTTGGTAACTTTATTTTGACTAATTAGTGCTGGCAGCAGAACTGGTTAATTCATTTGACCCAAAATTATTTTAAGGAGACAAGGTTTGGAATTTTCATCTTATTCAGAATGAAATTAAACTTAGCTAAGCATCATCTTTTACAGAATTAGATGTTCTTTCCAGATTGCTGGGTTCCTTAGGACTACCTCCTCCAAATGTCTTCCTTTTCAGTCCAGCATGCCTTTAGTCCTACTTTTTGACTCCAATACATTCTTTACATTTTACTTTATTTCACACATATATTTTTGACCACAGGAATTCTATGTCCTTATGACACCTGCTCTGTCAACAGCTATTTCACTCCTTGCTCTCCCTGGCTTCCAACTCATCACGCATCCCCAAACTGTGTTACTCCAACCAGCAGATGCTCCAACACTTGTGTTTGGAGTCTCTTACCAGAGAAGTCTCTCAATTCACCTGCCTTGCTTTCTGCTCATTTTTGCTTCCTGTTGGTTATTCTCCCTGCTTTTCTTATCTCTATAGAAATTACATTAACTTAAGCTGTAATGCTTAAGCTATAAGCTAGTGTTAAACAAAGAAATAGATATAGCTAAGAACACTGACACACATCTCATTGTTCCAAGATATCCTGGCTGAGAATAGTTATAGACTGAACACTCTCCAGTATTAACTTAATACACCATGATATTGAAACATACAAAGAAAGCTTTCTTTATTTTTCACCCAAAGTTAATACTGAGCAATGAAAACGTCTGTCTAGATAGATAACTCAGAAGACAGGTGCAGGAGAACCTCAACAAAAACCGGATTTACTACTTGAAAATCTTGTGATCTGAAAAACATTCCACCACACTGGACTGATTTTTACAACACAGTGATAATATATTTTTTTCTATAGCTAGCTTGCTTTGATGACCTATTGATTTGCTTAAGTGGATTCCTGAAATATCTGGGGCACACAGATATGGCACTGAACTTTTTCCAGCAGACAAGATTAAAGCCAAAAGTTCAGAATTGATGTTTCATTCAATAAGATCTGAAATAAAGTGTGCATACCCTTTGACAAATGTATCAGTTCAGTAGAGAGGACTTGGGAGTCCTCTAAGTGATTTTGCAAGTTACTGTGTTCCATTAAGGAGCCTGTTATAAAGGTTGGCTCCTTAAAAAGTTGACTCCTATGCGTCATCTTGAACAACTGGTTATGTCACAGAAAAAAATAAAATCAGCAGCAAGTTCGAGATCCTTATGTTCACTAAATGCTTAACAAAAAAGATAGAATGATGCCAAGTAACAACTGCTCTGAAGTTGAGCTGCAAAGAAAGCAAAGCTTAATCTCAAAGCATAGTTTCCATTATTTTTTTCTTTAATCAAAGAACAATTCAAATAAAACTCAGAATTCAGAATATTTTTAATTACTCCAGCTTACCAAGAATACGACCCCTCCAAAACAACAGTTTTGACAGAAAAAAGTATGCCATCACATGTAAAAGGTTACTTCTTTACCTAGATGTAAATTTACAACTATTAACAAATATGAAATAAATGAGTTTTTAAAAGACTTAATATTCCCAAACTCCAAAAATCACGAGAAATTGGTAGGTATATTCTGGGTAGGTAAATCACACTAAGATATTCACGATTTTAAGGGATTTTTAAAATGTATATTTATGTATTTCATTTTAAACATGTGATTTTGTTCATCTCTTCCAGTACTTTATGTTGAGAGAAAAGAGACTTAAAGAATGCTTTTGTTACCCATGCACTAACATATCCAAGAGTTCTAAGGTACTACACTGATTAAGAACCATGACAAGCTACTAATTTAACCACTGGGGAAAAAAATTCTTTAGGAGCATTGTGTTCTAAAAACACTGAAAACATGGGAAGGAAGAGCAGTTGTCATGTGAAGGCAGAACAGGAAGAAGCAATTTAGATAATAGTTCATATAATTGTGACATGAGACTTGACCACACTGATCTCTCCTCTCAGGACTACCATGGGGGAAGCTTCACACTATTTGGCCCATGAAGTTTTTTGGTCCAAAGCGTATTATGAAGACTTCAACCAATTCTTCAACAACAGAAGACAAGCAGCCACTCTTAGGTTACTTTTCTGAAGAAAAAAAATAAATAAGGCCCAATCTTCAGCTAGGATCACTAATAATTTCAGTTCTCATATTCTGATCATGCAGAAAAATCAATCCACCACAACTCTCCTCTCCGTACCACTGAATTATCAAGACAACAGGTTACATATCATTACTTGCTTTCAGCTGTATTGCTTACATGAAAGTCCCCCAATATCCCTTCTTCTCATTTGACTGTGATACACTACCTCCTTCCATTTATTTCTGATGATGGTTTCGTGACCTTTTAAATCTCAGAATCCCATGGTGAAGATATCATAGCAACCCTGTTACAAACAGGCCAAGCAGTAACTGCTTCCCTCTGATTAATTTGATGAAAATTATTTGACTTATTCAGAAAAACTCCAATCCCGGGAAAACGTCAATAATTTCTTTATTTCTACCATCATCACCACTACCATCTAAAAGAGCTTGAATTTTAGATGTCTCCCCCTCCCAATTCTATCATGTTAATAGGTTCAAAGATAGGTACTCAAACACATGAAATAATCCAAACTACACTTGAAATAGAAAATACATCACTACTTCAGAACAGTATTGCAGTGCAGACATGGGGAGAATTGGTAAGAGATTAAAAAAGCTTCTGTAAAGTTTAACTTTCCTCAGAATGCAAGTTCTTGAAAGCTCTGCTTAAAAACTTCGCACTTACTCCTCAGTCCAGGATGATCAGCATCAGAGAGCCAGGGCTCTGCAATTGTATTTTTCTACCCCTCAGTCACAGCAGGGGCAGGAAGGACCATGCCTTCTTAACATGCCTCATCAATGCTAAAAAAAATAATAATAAAAAAATAATTAAAAAAAAATACCCTGTAGGGCATCTCTGAGTTCTGGTTGCATTGCATATTCAATGTTTTCCACTAATTTCTGTAGAGGACCAGAGTTTGTATTCTCTGCATTTTTGTTTAATATTGTCTTAGTGCAGTAAAACTATGTTATCTACCTACCAAACAGGATGAAAACCCAAGTTCACACATCCTTTAACTATTGATGCTGTTCAACCTTGGTTATTTGTTAATTGCGTGGAACCCAAACCATCATAATCAGCGTTAAAATTAACAGTGGTATAACTCTGAAACTATTGATGTTTCCACAGTGTGTACTTGCTGCTCTCTCTGGCACAACAGAGAACTGTGCTTAGCTCAGGTATTATTATTACTTTTTTGTGTGTCAGCATAACAATATGACAGAGATTCAGCTCAGCAAAGTACTGAACCAGAAACTCAGCATCTCCTGCTGTATCTCTAGTAACTAAACTGTCCTCTTTCACTTCCAATAGAATGAGAAAAAATAATCATGACAAATATGCACACAACTTTCTATTTCCCAACACAAAAATCAGTGAGAAAACTCTCATTTACAACTTGTCAGAAGGAGACTTTGTAAGAAGCGGTGCAATGTCAGATTCATACGTAAGCCAACCTCCTCTGTCACTCAAAGAATGCTGTTTGCTATTAGATGTGATGCCATTTCCAAGAATATAACTGGTATGAATGATAGCTCCAGCTACGAAATATGAACAGAAACATTTCAAAGAGAATTGACAGTCCAGCATTGTAATTCTTGTCTACTGATGTAAACGGAGAAAAAAACAACAATTCCATGACAATACAAACTAGAATATAATATCCTGGTGAAAAAGAATACTAGACTTGCAGTGACAGCTTATAAACCCACAAGAACTACCAAGATAACTCATCTAGCATCTTTTGTGGTGAAGAACATCCATTTTAATAATATTTGTTTCTTTAATTTCTTAATGCACATACTTTTACTGATGCAAAAACATACTGGTTCTTATTATCTTACTACTTTTCAGTTTATGAAAATATCGTGGGAGAATAAAATTAAACAGTACACACTGCATTCCTATTTTTCTGTGTAGAATACAAAGCTGCAATTCAACCTACAAAAAATCCATAAGAAGGAGTATAGCAGCCATAGCTCCCCATACAGCCACCAAGATGCTTGCAGCATAAAATCAACCTCCTTCAGTTCTTGCAAGAGATCTAACTTGCAGGAATAAACTGGTGAGACACCAGCACCATCTTGCTCATGACACAATCCTTATCTTCATTGTATGTGATTACAAAGAATTGTTTGCAACACTGATGACTGCATACTTTATTTGTCAGTTTCTAAGTGCTTGTTACCTAACAATTTACCTACCTATGTAGCACATGCAGAGTTCTGTTACCTGAATCCTCTGTTAACTTATTTAAGATTTCAGGGGGCTAATACTTTATTCATAGTATCATAAAACTCGTGTGATATATCCTGTCTGACATACAGTTATTATGAACACCCATCACACCCCCATCATTAATTAATTTTGGTAGGCGGCTTTTATGTATAAAGTCAAAGTCCTAAGGATTCTAGCTTGGAACATAATGGAGAGATGTGTTCCCACAGCTGTCCACGGTTCCCTTTGTCTTCTGAAGGCAGTTCCATATAAACAGAAATTCAGTCCTAATGGCTGCTGTATTTCTCTGCTAAAATGCATAATCACAACTTTGTTGAATCTTAGGAGTTTAACTTTGATGTACCCCCTGTGAGTGCTGACCTAACTGGCTATGGCACAGCCACTTAACTAAGAAGGTGTACTTTCTATTCATCAGTTACATAGGCTCTTGCAGCCCATTTTGAAAACTCTTCCTTAACAAGAATTATCTCTAACTGCTGTATTCCAAAAAAAGCCATTATAAGAAACATCATTACTACACATAAGTGCTCTGATTTATCTGTAATACAGTAACTTAAAAAAGCAATTATTTGAGCTGTAACAATTACAAGAATTAACAGGGAGAATTGAAGTATACAAGATGTTAGTGAGACAAGTGAGACAAAGGTATCTAACATCTGCTTGCTATAATAATATTGAGATAGATTCAGTTTTAGAAGTTTACCACACTCTTCCCTTCTGTTTGATTCCCACCAGCACAACTCATAGTTCACTTAGCAGATAATTTCTGTTTATTTACTCTAACTGTTGCATATCAGTTACCACAACAGCCTAAAGAACAGATCAAAACACTCAGGTTATGAGAGAGACTTTGATGTATTGTCTATACAATAATTCTGAACATGAACACCATCCTTCTTTCATATCACTATAGATAAACCAAACACTTTTGGGCTGGATTGTTGCTTTCTGAAATGATTTGTGTATGCAGCAACACAGTGCACGCAGCCCCCAGAAGAAGTACAAAGAAGGAAATGTACACAGAACAATTTCATTAGGAATTTCTTACTGCTTTGAGTGTCTGCATATTGTTCATATGGAACTTCTGCTGACACACTGAATGGTGTCAAGCAAGGCAAGATTCTCCCAATCCCCTCTGTTGATTCTATAAGTTGAGTTACATAATTGAGCCCACAGCACTAGCTTGGCTCTCCCACTTGCAAACCAATGACAGTCCTTAAGAGAAGACTATGTAATTTCTTACACCATGGTATAGACACTTACAAGAATGGCATTGGTTTTTTAAGGTTATTAAACATACCAAATGTTCTCCATCTCAAAATGCTTCCAGTTTATTTTCTATCATAATTAAAAATTCTCAATCACTAAACTGAAAAGACATTACTCAGGAAAAAAGAAAGAGGGTGCATAAAAATGGACAAGTCCATTCAAAATAGGAATTTATCAATAAAATATCCTACAAAAGCTGTTAGCTTACCACTACTATAAATGTCCTCAAGGAGCTGGATTGGACTGATGGTTACTAGACAGTTACTCATCTTTCTGTTACCTTCAACATCAGTAGAAGGTTATCAAGCTCACTGATGTAAACAGGTATTGTCATATTTTAATCTGATACTCTGTAAATGTTCTACAATATTCAGATGAAACTCAGTGTTTCCACTAATGCTTCCTTAGTAGACTGAAAATACTTGGGAAAAAAAAAAAGTGCACAAAAAGTTCATTAAATTAACTAATAATCATCAATTCCATATGAACTTTAACAAGAACCTACAAACACTACCCTTTCCAAAAACCATTTTGAGTAAAGAGACAAAAAATATTCTAATTTGTTTGTATGCATTACATATGCCTGATGTTAAGGAAAACTACACTGTTATTTCTAGTTGCATTGCATCACTTCTCTTAGTGATAAGGAACAGAAGAATTCAAGGAGAGGATCTTTCCTACCAGAAAAAGACTTCACAACACAACTGAATGTAACATTAACAAATCTCCCAATGTAAGATGCTTACAGATGACCTACAGTGACACTGAGTTTGTAAAAATGTTTTCATTTATATCGTTGCCAGCTGACAAAATAACTTTTCTATTTTTCACTGCAATACAAAGAAATACATAGAATCTTTTACTGCAAGTAAATATTAAAAGAACTGCCACCACATATGTAGAAAGCTATGATTTATTCTGATTATTGTACAGGTGTTACAGACATTAGTTCCATTTTACTTTTCTACTTATCTTTTCTGAGAACTATGGCATATGTGATTCAGTAGAAACAGCCTAAGAGAAATGCTTACAAGAGCAAAATGTGTCAGAAAAGTGAAATTACCCTTCCATCATGATGTCAAGGAAAGCTGTTGAAGCTTATTATCTGCCTATCCTCCCCAAATCCCACTGCAAATATATGTGAATTTATTGCTTTATAAGAACATTCAATTTATAAAAGACTGCAAGCCTTTTTCGTTCTCATTTTAAATTTTAAGAACAGCTTAAGCAGGCTGCAGAGCCTAACCTCCTTAATGCTGCTGTGAAAATTTAAACAGTTACTGGCAGGCCTTAGAGTTACCCAAAGCCATGAAAAGTTACCTAAGACCTTGTCCATCAGGATCAAATAGCATCAGCACTAACAAGAGGACTGATCACACTTTCCAAAATCTCAATGCATAATGCATCTTCCACTGCAGATGGATTCTCCATTAAGAATGCAAAGCTACAAGAACTTACTAACAAGATCTGCTTCCTACTGGATTAGTCCTATGCCTGACAACTAGAAAATAACAAGGTGAAGCTCACAAAGCTATATTAGTTTTAATGGGTTTTAATTAAATCATGAAAGTTATATGCATATTCCAATTATTTTATGAAGTCGTATTACTTTTCTGTCTGCACTCCTGTCTCAGATTCCTTCATTTATAAAAGAGAGACTATCTATCCTTTTTTTTTTATATTAAAACTCTAGTATTATTTTATCTCAATTCCTTGCTTCTGGTCTTCAACAAAAGAATTTCAATATTTGGGAGACCTGGAGGTAAAACATGAATTACAGCTTCTGGGACATAAAGGTCCCCACCCAACATCCACAAAACAAACTAACAGAAACCAACATACAAGATATACAGAACTGATGCACTTCTAAACTATCAGAACACGACAAAACCATTAGCTTGCAAAATCCTTAGAGTTATAGTCAGTGTAATCAGGTAGAAATAGCTTGTATTGCTGGCTTGTCAATATCAATTTAGATCACCCTCTGGTTTTTTGTTTTTCTTTTTTTTTTTTAAATCATCGATTCTGCATTATTTGTACAGCTAAATTCCTCCTAAAATGACAAGGCCTTCAGGATTTACAGACATTTCTCTAACTGTAACAAATTGCTATTCTTGTTAGGGTTCCAGCTACAATCTCCATTGAAACAATGTTATGAAAAAGATACCATCAAAGTGATCCTTGGCTGCTGATGCAGAAACGAACAGAATTTGTTTTTAGTTAAAATCAAAAGGTGCACAAATAGAAGTAAAGTGAGGGGATTTATTAAGTTACAGTCATATCTCAGAAAAATTAAAAGAAATAATGCACTTCAAAAGTTTAGAAAATCTAAATCCTTAGTTTAATTGCACAGCTGAGAATCTTCACTTATGCATTAAAAATAGACAATCTGGATCACGCTAAAAACAATACTCAGCTGCTTTATTCAGAGGTGGGGTCACGTGGAATCATAAGATAATTTTCATACACTAAAACAACTTCTCCCAAACTCTCCTGGCCAGTGCACACGGTTTACATTTCTGTAGTACACCATGTATTGCCAAATGAGCATTGGTGGTACTGCACACACGAGGAAGAGGCATGATCAGCTCACACCCTTAGACAATGTTTACAGTCTAAGAAATTATCGCCAGTTAGGCAATTATTTGCCTCTGTCTATGAAATACTCAGAAAGAGTTGCTGTCGGGAAGAGGGTTTGCAGTTCTTTACTTTGACAAACACACCAAGATTCTGTTGGGTGAGATTGAATTAACTGAGACCAGTTGGCCCTGATCGGAACTTTGGTAGAAGAAATTCAAACAGAAGAGAAGCAATGAAGACACCTCCAAAGGGATACACCTCACAAATGCAGTTTAAATTTTCGCATCAGCATTCAAAATTTCAGCCAAGTTTTTTGATACTGGGCTATATGGAACAAAAACCTTGCCATTTAACAGAAATTAATTGATTGTGATATAAAAAACCTGACTTATGAGGTTCAAGGCTGTATAAAAGTTCTATTAAATTGGGATGAAATACATGAAATACTAAAATTTAAAGATGATAATGCCCTTGGCTACATGAAAGTGGAAAGAAAAACATCAATCACTGGGTAATAAATAGATTTACTTAAATAAGATATTACGTAGAGCATACAGAGCCACTTGATAATGTTTTAATGATTTTCCATTTAATAGCTCCTCTAAAGAGTAACCACACATGTATTTCCTATAACAAAGAGTACCCTCCTGTGTTGAAAAGAGTTACTCTAGTTAGGCCGAGCAATGTGATTTCTTTCCTTATCACAATTTTGAAATTAAAGATTACTTTATTGCAGTGATTTATTCTGGTCATCAGACATTGCAATTACTGTAATAAAGATAACAGAATATAGTTAGGTTAAATTAATTACTAAAACATATCTTGTATTAATAGACTAAAAGATTTTAAATGGGAAACGTCAGTTCCTGCCTTTTAACAGCAAATTCCTAAGGTGGTTATTATATCAACAGGATATAACACATAAAGGTACTTTGCGTTAAACTAGAAATAAATTACAAATCTCACTGAATAAATCATAACATAGGAGTTCTTTCAGCTGAGTCTGAAAGGAGGTTGATACATTTGACAGCCCTGTATGCCTCCACCCTGGTCTACAGTTACTGGGAACAGTTTGGAACGTTTGCATTCTATCTGTGAAAAGTCATTTTAATTGAAAAATCATTTGCCCATAAAATGATCATCAACTTACATTCTAAAAAGGAACTGCAATTATGGCTATAAAACCATTTGTAAGTAGATTCATTTTACTACTAAATCACTTTACATTATGCTGTGAATACACTGATTAAAACAGGTTAGCGTTCTCTTGGCAAAATAATTACATTGTTACGCATTTCAGCCATACCGATACGTATATTAGTTAGTCCATTTATCTTGGTGACAGAACTTCTATACTGAATAGACAGAATACGTTTTATTTACCTGATGCAATTCATTATATGCACAAAATACTTTCAGATTTAGTTTTCGTAATTAGGACAGCTTTATCAATTTAGTTAGGTCTCTTGTAGAATAAATACAATTCCGCTTATAAGTTGTAGTAGAGTTTAAAAAGAAGTAAAGGTATGTAGTAGAAATAGGTCACCTACACAGAACTTACATGGTTAAATCAGGGCATGCTGACACAGTGCGAGTTGGTGCACTGGTCTTAGAGACTAAATAACTCATAATGAGCTAGAAAAAGAAAAATACCAGTTCAAAACCAAAAGTTAGTGGCCAGCGTTTCAAAGCATTAAAAGACAATCTCATTGAAATCTTATTATTTGGCTTGCTCACCTTGGTGAGCAATACTGACCACGTAAATTGCTCCCGAACAAGGAGTGAGAAAGTCACGTATAGATGAATCACAACCCACAAAAATTAGGCTCAAGAGCTATCTTTTCTCAGTGCAAAGAATACAAAACCAACCAATGGACAGCGCCTCACAGAACATTCCGTGGAATTTCGTAGCTCATTCTCACATTCTGAATTGGGCTCAGCATCCATTTCTTTGCAATTGGTCATCCGCACACGCATGCCTATTTGAAAATGCATGGCCAAATTAGCATATTTTTATTTTATTTTTAATCATTTTTATATGAAGGAATTGTGCTTCATTCCTGTTCAATGTAAAAAAATCTTTTTAACTGCTTTAATTCCGCAACTGTACAGCCTTCAGAAACACGCAGCAGTATTACAGCTCTCCAAACACACTCCATTCTCATTAAATGACTGATCTAAAACTAGCCAACCAAAACACATAGAATAACACATAGAATACAAAATGTTTTACTGCTAACATAGAACTCAAATTAAAACAAACCACAATTATATCTCAGGTTTGAATGCCTCTCAGGATCATGTCCTCTGATGGGTAATATTGATGATGAGTAATGTTGATGGTTGGACTAGATGATCTGATAGGTCGCTTCCAACCTTGTGATTCTATGATGCAATCTTTTTGGTTGTTTTTTTTTTTTTTTTAATCTAATGACCAATATTCAGTTCACGAAAAACAAACAGCTGTGATCTGTATAATTTTTGAACATGAATGTAGTCATTCAAACTGGAAACAGAAGTTTGGCAGTAGCAGAGTATGAGAGCTCTACCACATTTCAGTGCAGTATTACTGGAGCACATCCGTGCATACACTCTTCAAAAATAATTATAACAAGAAAAACCTAATAACAACTAGAAAAATCAAGTAATCTCTTTAGTAACACCAGACTACTACTACTGCAATCAATAACCCATGTAAATAACAATATACTTATGATTTCCTACAATATTCTAGAAGTAGCCATCTAAGCAGTAAAATTTCTAATACTGCAATAAATAGATCTTTTTTTTAAAAAAATGTCACTATTTTAAAGGATATTGCCTGAAGCCAAGTAATACAATTACATATAAAATAAACCGTGTAATGGTCTTTATAAAGTGATTGAAGATGAAATATATACATTATTGTGCAAATACAGAGTTTGACCAGGTAAGTATTATGTCTAGTTATCCTATTCTATGGGATTAGTTGAACTGCTCTTTCCTTAGATCCAACAAAATACACCTAACTTAGGACATGCAATTAAGCATAATAGAGAATACTCACTCATAATTTACATCAAATCTCCAGCTTAAAGCAAGAAGGTTATACACAAGAATCCCTTTTGCTTGGCTGGTATTTGCAGTCTATCTAATGTAGATTCAGCAGAAGCAGTGAAAGCAGTGATGCTGCATAGCTTCCACACTAATACTATTGTGTCCCTTGAAGACAAACTCCATTTTTCCTCATTTTCTCAAAAATATGCAAAAATCAAAGGGATGAGCTAGAGCAAACTTAACATCTACCAGCTGAAACCAGTAAGCCAGATTAGAAATAGCACAGTTTTATGTTCGTTTATACACACAAACAAAACCACAGGACACTCATCTTGTAGTCTATCAGGGACTTAAAATGAACCACAACTTGGAACAGCGGAATATTTTGTTGCTGTTGCTTTGCTTTTAAATACATCAACCCTCCAAATAACAACACTTTAAGGGGAAAATGCTGGGCTTATCTCTAGCATGTACAAAGATTCTTCCACTTTCATTATTCTCAGTTCCAAGGCTGAACTCCAGCAGTGCACTATTTAGCCAACACTCTAGTTGATCAAGACAACTAAAAATAAAGGCAATACTCAAAAACTGGAAAAAACAGAGAACCTAAGAACAATGTGCTTTTTATCCTAGTCCCTAGAAAGAAACCAGCACAGGTCACGAGCATCACAAAAGTACTTCACACATGACATTTAAAACCACCTATTTCATTCCAGCAGAACAAACAGAGGAAATTGAAGTGTCTAGATAGTACTGTAAAAATGGTCAGTAGTATCTTCAGTCATCTTAAATATCTCCGCTGTATTTCACTGACTTTTGATCAAGTGCCTACTCATAGGTGGCCATTTGAATAGCTAGCAGAAATAGAAGGTCCATGAAAGGTTTCTGCCCATATTTTCTAACAGCCTGTATGAGAATTCCCTCAAAACCTAACAAGGCATCCACACCTTGCCAGAACAAATAGAAACATCCTGCCATGTTTCTTAGAGTGTTTTTAAAGCACTCTATTTTATGGTCCCTCTACAAAACCTTGTGCATTTCTTTTAAAAATTTCCAGTGCAGCTCAGTGCATTCACCATCACCTTACAATGTTTTTGCCTAACAGCCATTTATGAAAAATTTGAAGTCTCTGTAGCATATCCTGCATAAAAATGTCATTCACTGAATGATTTAAGCAATGGAAGATGATACCACTAACTTAAGTGCTTCATAATACAGAGGATTCTACTAGCAATAATGTTAAAGACTGCTTTTCTCATGCAATTTAGGGGTCAAGCTTCTAGATGCTAAAGACAGCCAAGCATAATGCTTTAAGACAGCTTAACATACAATAAATTGTGGCATCTCCATAGTTATGGGCTCTACCTCCCCTGTGTTTTATCACATACATCACAGAACTTAATTACGTTAATATTCTCATTTCTATCTGATACCTGTAAAATATCACTCAAATAGTGCTTAAACTCCACAATTTATCTTAATAGTGATTAGAAATAGAGCCACAATAGGGATGCCTTGAGTTTATTTAGTGAATTCTTTAGTGAATTCCAGGTGATGCCAATGAAGGAAATAAAAGTCCCACGCTTATGTGGCAGAAACTGTCATTTAAAAACCATCAATATACCTGTGGGATCATAGTAATAATGAAAAAAATGCAACCTGAGTGGTTTGATTGCTGTATCACATATTCCCTTAACAGCTCTGCTACACAAAACTAAGAAGGAAACATTTTCAGATAATTTCTCATGATTTCTATCTTTGTCTAAAACATTTAACACAGGAGAAAGAGATAGCTAACGCCATGCAAAGCCAATAACAAAAACCAAATGCTATCTGGAAAAGGACAGGTAATACAATTTGGGGAGGTGAGGCAGGGGGAGAAGGAGGTGCAGTGAAAAACGTGGACAGAGTGAGTTCCATACAAACATGAGGAAAAACTTTACTTAGTGACAGAGCACTTGAGCAGGCTGCCCAGAGGTGGGAGTTTGTTCTCTGGATATATTCAAAATTCACCTAAGTCAGTTTTCTGTGCAACCTACTGTAAGGAACTTGCTTCAGCAGAGGGTTGGACTAGATGATCTCCAAAAGTCCCTTCCAAACCCTACAATTCTGTGATTCTGTGATTTTAGCAATTCCAGTCTATTGGAATTCCTTATATGTTCTTAAAATTATATTTCTAGCACTCCCTTTATAAGAACTTTAACTTAATATGTAGACATTTGGAGATAAAATACCTATAATCATAATTATAAATTTATATATTGTATAATCACAGGTACAGTGCATGCTCTGCAAGAAATTTGTTTTATTTAAATAATTGGGTGGAGCGAAGAGTCACACCATGCCCTTGAACAAGGAAAAAAAAAAGAGAAAAGAAATAGAGCACGGATTACTTTCAGATAGGTGCTCAAAAGGCAAGCTAAAAACTCTCTACAAAAACGATTTGGAGCTTATTCATTCAATCAGTTATTTAATTATGAATAATACAAACAGTGTTCGAGCACAAGACAAAAAACATGAAATGCACTTGGAGGCCTTAAAGGGTAAATACAATTATACGCTGTAATAAAAGCTAACATCTTTTCAGCCAGTGGTTCAGAGCACTCAGATACGCTTTTGGAGAAGCATAAACAATGCAAAAAACCTATAATTGCAATGTCAGTCATGGTGTCCATACAGAATACCAAGTACAAAATCATATCGTACTTCATTTGTATCCATGGCTCCCTGGCAAAATAAAAAACTCAAAGCTAATCGCAGAAGCACAGTGTCCTCTGCTGGGGAAAATTACTTCAATGTCTTGCTGGAACATAAGAAAAAAAAAAAATCTGTTTTTCTCACAGCCAAAACTGAGGTAGACCAATCCATCATTGTTACAAAAGTCCCATTTTTCATGACCTACATAAAAATAGTAGGAGACAGAAGACCATCCCGGAGACACTGCTCCAGTGACTTCCAACAATTCAGGCTTGATTAATAGCTCCATAGCTGTTACTTACATAATTCAGCAGAAGCGATCTTAAAATACTTTACTTTTTCATGAACACTGTCGTTATTGAAAATGACTGACTGAATCATTCATCAAAGCTAACTAAAAGGGCTCTGAGCAACAAATAATTGCTACCTTTTTCTCTTTTTTCCAAGTTCAGAACTTCACTATAAAGTTTGCCATCTGTAAATTCAAAACAGAACAAGAACCGAAGCATAAGTTAATTGCTCTCTTTGATTACTGGATGTGATCTATTCATCTAAATTCCTCAAGAAGCTGCAGCCTTCTCTTCTAAGACAGCCTCCACCTGCAAAATACCTCATAGTAACAGTCAACAGCACAAGGGAGTAAACTTGAAAACTGGATAGAGCCAGCAATTAAAGGATAAAGCCCCCAACTTAAACAGCAAATACAGTATTTTAAGGGAAAAAGGGAACAAATGAATAGAAAAATAATTAACAGAAACATCAACACCTGTTCCCACACAACAAACAACAGTTTATAAATATATAAATGCCCCGTAAACATTGTTCTTATACTTTAAGATGAATAAGAACTCTCTTTCAGACAGCGATTGCCTCACTTGCACAAAAATATTCCTTTATATTTAAGTCAACTGAAAGAGTTATGTTTCACTTATTTAACCAACGTATAATGGCAGAAACCTCACAGCAGTGGTATAACAAAGTGAAATTAGTTGCCTTTCACGGACAAAATATATCCCTGTGTACCAAATGCTTACAATCAATGTGAGTTATCTTGGTTTTAGTTTGCACTACTAGAAGCCACAACACATACTAGTAGGAAAACCTTAATACATGCCTAGAGACTTAGAGAACAGAACATAGCTTGTGTTGATCTGACACCCTCAGAGGGGATCATGGCTACGTACATGTTACAAACAGACTAAACAAAAAAAACGGGCAAGAGCAACTTCTCTTCAAAACTCATTGGCAGTGCTTAACATGTTCAACAACAGTGAAGAACTCTACTACTGAACATCCAATGAGTTTATTTGATAAATCTCCTAGGCCAATCACATGGTATTCCAGCTCTCTCATTGGGTTAGGATGTGGAAATTAAAACACAGGTGGTTGCTGATAAATCAATACATCAGAATTTCATACTTTAAACCAGTCCAGTTTATGTATCTGTATATAATCAACAACTGAGAAGCTAAAAACTTTCAGTAGTAGCGTGATTTGGAATTGCAGACCATTCAACCAGAGTGATCATCATCTTTTCCATTTCTTTAATTCAATGGATACTGTTCATAGCACCATTCAAAATATTCTTGGTTTCAGCTTTGTGGCACAGTAATAGCTTACCATCTTCATTTTTTCACTTGAGAAATGATTAATTTCTGAATCTGTTGTAGTGCATACGAGATTTTCACGGACAGGTTCTTTTCAAGCATCATTTCAAATTAATTCTGCTGTACATTATGCATAGGTCAGTACCAAATGAAGGGAAGGCTCTGTTCTCATAATCAAGAGAAAATTCAAAGGCAGATACAATTACCAATTAGAAGTGCAGGCTGCTTTTAATGTATAGAAATTTTTAATAACACCACTGGAAAGAGAAATAGACCCATCTCACCTTTACCTCTCCAGCAGTACAGAGACAAACATTTAAAACGCTCAGTAGTTCTTCAGAATGCTTAGTTTGTATCTTACAGCCAAAGATGGTAAAAGGACATCTCCTTTATTTTGAGTTCATTGACTTTTCTAACCCTCAAAACACATCCTATGTCTGCTTTCAATCACGCTTATATCCGCATCGTAAAAACTCGCATGAAAATAAAGCACTTCTGTAGGTACTTGATGCCCACAGAAGAAAGTAGCTAGCAGTACACACAACAAAGCATGTATTAACTCGCAATAGTAGTTGGTTCCTACTAGCATTTCACTTGTACCCTGATTTCTTTTAAAAGCCAACAACCTTGAAAATGTTTCTTTTCTTATCTTGCACAGGACCTTTGCACCCATCTCTGTTATTACTCATCAGAGACTTCCAGGGAGATCTAGCAGCAGAATAATGCCTTTGTTTCATACGATACTCTTATAGCGATGTTCAGCTCACTAAAAATCTCACAAAAATATGCCATCGCATCTCTAATATCACATTATCATAAGCCAAAGTCTAGAACTACCTTTAATTGTTCAGTCAGTTCCTCAATATATTGATTTTTTGGAAAAAGTAGTGGAGAGTGGAGAGAACCACACTGGATGGAAAACACAATGATAATGATGATAAACACAATTGCTGTTTCAGCTGGAGCATTCTCCATAGATGTTTTATGTTCCCTAGTCTACCAATGGAGTAGGAGTGTCATCATTCCTGTCTGCTGGTAAAGCTTTGGAAAAGCTACCACAATCACTTAGTTGAAGTCAAAGCGCTGTCAGAATAATCCCCTAAGTCTGCCTTCTGAAACTAAATAAATGATTTTCCATCTTTGTTTGCCGTGTCACAAAAGATAACAGAACACATCCATTTAACATTTGTCACTGAAGCACATTATCCCTCCAGGAGTAATATGTGAGAGTAGCACAGACCTAGTGTTTCAAATTAACCAGGAATAGGATTAATCATGCAAGAAATGGAAGTAAAATGTAATCTTTCATGTTAAAGTTAGAGCAATAGAAAAGTATAAGAAGTGCATTTCCTAGCTACTATTTCTGTTGCATCTAAAGCTTGACTTTAACAGTTGGATTTTTAATTTCTCAGCCATAATGTGTTACAGGACAAATTGCACTGTATGCTGATCTGAATCACTTCAGAGAAGAGCATGGGGAGAGCAGACTACAGAGTGCCAGGGGGCAGTGGACAAGAGCTAGGCAGGCCAACAGAAGTGGTGTTTCTGATGGTAATGAAAACCTTCTGACCAGTTTGGCAGAACTACTTGGTTGATATCAGGAAGGACGGAAACCGACTAGCCAAATTCCAAGAAAAACCTTTACATAACTGGTAGATGAGAGTAAAAAATCAGTGTTATCACTCTGTAAAGTGCAGAGAAAAATGCACTTCTTCCATTTAGATCTTTTTCAATCCCTATTTTTGTGTTTTACAATGTGCATAGTAGTACAGAGGCATGCACAGACATATGAGGGGTGCATGCTGAATTATTTTTTTAATAATGAGATGTGCAAATGAAAAAGGGTTTGGTAACCACTGTACCAGGCAGTCACATAACCGGTATGATTCAACCTGAGCGCATTCTAATGCAAGTTCATAATTTGTTCATTACGAAGTAAAAGAGTAGAGATGAATTTTGAAGTACACTGAGCTGTACAGTGGTCTACAAGCATATTAAGATTCAAAAAAGAAATTCTAAATACAGCTCCAGTTATAAGAAGGCATGCAGAAAATTTCTGTGGATTTAGTAAATTCTTCATGGATACTGCAAAATTTAGGACAACAAAAAACTTACTCTAAACTTGGACAGCTTAGTTATCCAAATAAAGCATCCCACCAGCAGGTGGTAAAAGAATCCAAAGCACTTTCAAGGAGGCACAGCTTAATGTCAAAAATTTTAAGTATAAGCTAAACTTGCCCTTCTGTACAAACCTTTCTACTAGGTCTGTTAAAATGAAAGGCACGGCAGATTACTCCACAAAAATTCAAAGGCTATTCTACTTAATGCTAACCTTGCAAACATTTAGCAAGGCAAACTCTAGGAGCAAATTCAGCAGAAACTCTGAAAGGACCACAGGAGACAGCAAAATCCCACACATTACTCCGCTGTGTGATGCAAATTTCAACTGTTAGTTAATTATGAGACTTCACAGCAAGGATCTACTGGTCTGAATCAAAGTACAGTTTACAGCAGGTCACAAAGCAGTTATATTCCCACCTCTAAAAGGAGCTTCAGTTTAAAAAAAAAAATAGCAAAAAAGCACACTGAACAAGACCCAAGCTAAGATTTGTAAACTAATAAAAAGAAAGCGTTGAGTGTAAACCTTTCTAGACTGAAGAAGAGATGCGAATCTTTGAAAATTAATCAGCTGGTTATTGAAGCCAGTGGAAATTGCTTTTTCTTAAGTGAAACAAATTTTTAAGATTCAAAAAAACAACTGAAACACCCAATGTCTTCCTCATGTCTTCACTGTGACATTTCCACTGTTTAATCAAAATATTTTAATGATGGAATTAAATCAAAAAGTAACATTAACCATATTAATATAGTCTCACTTTCTCACATACCAAAAACAATATTGGGTGCAGACAAAAGATAAATATAAAAATGAACAGGGTGGTTTTAAGTGCCTTTCCTTACCCATTTCCACTTTTTTCTTAATTAAACCAGCAAAATTCCCTTGCAGAAAACACACATTGCTCAGTTTTTAAACTATGTGACTGCAGCATTATTAGTCAATTCGGTTGCCTCGCAATGCCCCTGCATCATGTTTTATACTATAAAATGTTTACTTTTTCTTTCTAATATTCAAGTTCGGAGCCTTCATTACTGTGCACAGCTACATTGTAATTTTTTTAAATTTATTAATGATGTCATTACAATGCTTAATAGGCCATCTCAGGTAGAACTCCAAGAATATACACACAAAATTATGTTTAATTTGTCAAGAGGGAAATCTTAATGGAGAGATGAAAACAAAACATGCATCTGAAATGAAGACCAAAGACAGGAGATTCAGAGACATAAGCATCTGAAGAGCAAACAGATGTTACCGATTCCTCAGTCAAACAGCAAAGCCACTTTCATTAGTAATTAAAGCAGTTTCCTCTATCATATGCTTTGTCAGACAACAAAATTGACCTGTCCTTCCTGTATTTTTCAAGTAACTTTGTCATTGTTAAGAAGGTCAAGAGTGACTTCCTAGTCCAAATGGAACCATTTGGATTCAGTTTTAAAGGTTATGGAAAAGTTTTGTTTTGCTCAATCACAAACCCAAAGTTAGGAACTGATGCATTGCAGTAAGTCTTGAAGAATGTTTCTCAGATTAGTAAACATGCACACCAGCCCCAAAATAACTGCTTGGGGGGGAACTTGCAAGCAAAGCCTAACTGATAACTTGTGCGTCGCATCATTTAAGACATGAACTCTAGCATTTTATATAGTAAAAATCTGCTTAGTAACATTATTGCTCATTATCTTGCATCTCTCACTTTGTCTTCAACTTAAGGTCAAGCAAACTATGCCAATCAGCACATGCTCTCACAAAATGCACTTCTGCATGTATTCACATCTGTCCACTCGCACCCCTGAAATGTCTGTACTTATCTGCCAAGTTCAATCACTGACAGATGGATTGGCATCCCAAAGTCAATTACATTCTTAGAAGTTCTATTAAAGCCTGCATGATAAAGCCAACTCATTTCGTACACCAGAAAATGGATTATAAACATCCCAATCATAAGAAAAACTTCGATTTGCCTTTTTAGATATGAGAATCCAACCACAGATTGGAAACCAAGGCTTATTACTTCCACCACTTTCAAAATTAATTACTTGTGGAAAAGTTTGTGCTTTTTATTATTTAACGAGAAATGATGCAAGTCAAAAGTGGTACTTATTATTAACCAAAACCAAGACAATTTAAAACAAGTCAATAAAAAAGCAACTAAATCCGTAGACAAGCAAGGGAAATAGAAAATGACTCAAAGAAGCCCAGAGCTTTTAAGAAGAAAAGAGCATCAAGGAAAAATACGCAGCCAAAATAGAAAAAGAGAGATCAATTTTCCAATTGCAAACTTAGAAAAAGATTAAAAGGAGACATCTCTTCAATACTGAATATTTTGTATTCAAACATTAATTTCAAAAATACATGGAATTTCAGTGAGAAAAGATGTAGTTCAAGGGAAAACAACTGAAGATTTCTAAAGGAGAGAATAACTTTGTGAATGCAACAAACTGATGAAAAATTTCTGGTGAAGTCTCAGCCCTCCCCCACGCACCAGAGAGAGAATGGGAACAGCCATTAGTCTGCATATTGATACAAGCAGCCACCATTTCTCAACAATTAACTTCCTTTTTTAGTAATAATGAACCGATGCAATCTGATCAAGAGAACTTTTTTATACACTTGCAGTGGTAAGACTTACTCTGAAGAACTGTCCAGTGACAGAAATTTCAATTAAAAAAAAAACTTGCATGACACCTCTCTGCACACTACTCTAATTGCATTTTCCCAGTGTACCATTTTACACTAGCTGTAGTTTTAGGGTTTGACAATTGATGACAAAGGGGCATTAAAAGTTAGCTCTTGCTGAAATACCATCGTACTTTGTGAGGTCTTCCATATCATCCTAGAGGTAGATCAACTTCTGACTAATTTCAGACAGAACTGAAAGTTTGCATCTGTTTGTAGAAATGGTCTTTGAGTACATGATACAATTTTAAGTTTTAGAAAGCTTTAGCAGAAAAATTATTTTATACCTTCAGCCTTCAGGCTTAATCAAATCACACTTGAATGAAAACAAGACACTCTAAGGTGTGAATAATATTGGAACTAGCTCTTCCATCTGAAAAAAACTAAGAGAATGCTGCTGTTCAGATACAACTCCAGTTTATAAATAAGCTTGGCAGCTCCTAGCAGAGGTGACATTGCCAGAAGAATTGTGCCATGCTCTTCAAATTGTACCTGCACAGTCTTGTTAGCGTGTGATAGCTTCACAGCAACAGTATGAGAGATCAGAGAGCACTTCTGTCTAGATCTGCCATTTCTGCCTTTGGCTTCTATCTCAGGATGATTCATTTTCTAAGTAGTAGTTCTGGCTCCCTCAGAGATCCTGATAAAAACTAACCTTCAGCTTTCAAATTCTTTACAGACCAGTCTTGGCTTTCCCAGCCTCAGAAAGGCAACATGTTCTTCAGAAGACAGTTCTCAGAACTGACATACTCAACCCCAGCCATAAAGATGATCACAATGCCCAAACAACTCCTTAAAAATAGAAAACAGATGCAGTACATCACTATTCAGTTAGCTGAAAACAGTTAAACTAATACTCTGATACTGTTATTGAACAGTTGATCAGTTTCCATAGGAACAGCTACAATATAAGTTCAGATCTGTGAAGGTACACTGTCCTTTCAGAAGACTTTATAAAGGAAGTATCTCTTGACATTTCCATTGTTTGAATAAATTACAAGACAAGGGCTTTTGAGAGGTTGCTGATTAAAGTGCCCTTTATTGTTATAAGTGTAATTAAGTAATACTTGAATTTATAATTCTCTTCAGGGAGTCCCCAGTCCTAAAGAAATTAGAAAATGGTTCAGCCTCAAAGTCATCTAGTTAATAATACTTTTCAATTATCACAGCTAGCCTGTGTAGCATTCACATTTGCAAGGTTTCATTTTATTTTAAGAAATTAAAGTGCAAATCCAATCACCAAATTCTCCTGTTACGCATTGTCCAAAGTCTATCAAGCAAAATATAATCTTAAAACAGCACAGATTTATAAATAGCCTGCTGTTTGGAATAGCCTGTCAGTCTGTTCTCAATTACATATATTTAGCTAACAGCTCACTAATTAGCACTCACTTCTGGTTCTGCAGATCCTAAAATGTTTACATTTTAAGTCACAAATTACTGTCTAACTATGTTGACTACATTATTTGACATAATATAAATATCTGTCCATGCTATAAAAAGAATCGCTGTCACCATTGAATGACTAGATTATATCCCATCAATATTTCAAGTGTTAGAAAAAGCTTACAAGAAAATATGAGAGGCAAAGAAAAAGCATTATGGACTGATCACAAACCCCAGTCCCTTATCCCCTACACTACTCAAGCGGAAGGGTGGATGGGGTGGGGAAGGTGGCTTTAGTTTGCTAGCATTTCTCACTGCTCCAGTCTGTTAGTAACACTTACAATTAATTGTATTAATCTTCCTAAACTGTGTTTTGCCTGCAACAGTAATTAGTGATCCAATTCCCACGTGCTGGAATTTGACACTTTTAAACTTCAGATGACGCTTCGTTGAGATTCCTGCCTCTCTTGTACAAAGTACGGCACCCTCACAAAGATGCAATAATTTTATGTCCAGCGTGCACCTCCCATTACTCCCCACTACTGCAAGAACTGAATACTCAATAGCTTCACAAAGGATTTCAGAATACACCAGAGGAGAAATCATCTGCAGAACACAAAGGATTATCAAGGTTGTACGGAAACATTCTTGAAAATGAAGAGTAAATTAAAATCCTCTCGTGGTTTTTTAGGCATCACACAAACAAGTTGTCCATGGAAAAAGATAAACAAATATTACCTGATATTTAGTTTTAGCTACGTACCATGTGTAGAACAAAATAAAATGTAAGAATTTAGACTATAAGCTAATTTTAGCTATTAACAGTAAAGTTGGGCACTCCTTCAAGATGGTCTCGTGGGTTTTTTTTTTATCGTTAGTGATATAATATCCATGTGTTCCATAACCTTCAATTTAACAATTTTTGATTAAATGGTTACATAATAGGAAATCCAGCCTTATTTATGTGTTTTTTTTCCTTTTTAAAAAACAACAACAACAACAACATCATCACCTTTACTAAACACTGTGAAATCCTAAATGGGATTTTTTCGCTGAACATTATACATGTGAATTGAGTTTAGATGAATATATGTAGCAATCATGCCTCTCTTTGTAGAAACCTGCAGGCATCCTCCACTCCTATCCTCTTCCATGAACTTATAACTAAGAAAAATAGGAAGCATTCTGTTTTTCATATGAGGATATTTACACAATGATTACCAACTTGTGGCACCATCACTGAAGCTATTCAAGATAAGGTATAGCATGGTTACTTCCACATTACATTCCATTCAATGCAGGGATTTGAATTATGTTAGCTGAGAGGTCTAATCAGCTATTGCAATTCATATGCCAAGCAGAAATGACGTTTAAGAAAGCAGTGCAGTATGAAAGGAAGTGCCTATAACTAGTTGAAGACTAATTACTTTAAACTAATGTAGCTGGAGAACTATCATTCTTTGGAAAATAACTGTGTATTTCATTTTAAGTTTTTGGTTTTGTTGCTTTAGAGACATAAACAATCTCTATAGCTGGATTTGAAATCAGTGTGTATTAACAATTCTTAGAATAAGGTGCTTTTTCTGACACATTCAGTGAAAGAACCGCAATAATTTCAGTCGGAGATGCACTAAAGGCACACAAACGTCACCATCTCATATCCTTAGGAGCTGACATCAAAAATTTAAAAAGCGACCCAGGCTCATCACACATTTTCTCTACATAATAATTGAGTTCTGCTTGTGAATTATTCTCCCTCCTCCAAAACACAAATAAAACAAATCTGAAATAGCAGTTTGTTTCCTCTAGACCTTCTAAATTAATAGTTTTGCTCCCTCATCTGACCTGTTTGGTGAACTCTCCTCACCACTACAAGCATATTTGCCAGGCTGCAATTTCCAACTTACAGATGACTCTTCACTGTATTAGAAAACTCCCTAAACACTTCCCTATCACTAAGAATATTAACTGTCACATATAATTAGGTTAATTTCATGTTCAGATGAAATGTGCACATTATTAATGAAAGCAAACATATGAAGCAGTTGACCTTGCTTCTACCAAAGAATGTACTTAGCAGTAGTGCTTACCATTAGTTGGCCATCTCAACTACTGTGAAAGATGAATCACATCTGCTAATCCTAAATTATGACAAAAACCTTCTACATTTTTTCTTTTCTTCTGAAGGAGAGAATTTGAGGCAGGAAATAATGTTGTTCCAAATCTCTAGCACAAACAGCTACTACATTGAGTTAGAGGGGTCCATATGCATGTTACCTTTGATGTTCCTCTCCTAAAATATCCTATAACAAACCTGACACACCAAGGCTTCCTGATAATAAGGTGTTTTCCATTTTTTAGAGTTCAACTAACATGAATTCCTCTGACAAATTCCACTTAATCATTTTATTTCCAAATTGTTTTTTTGCTTTACTGATCACTTTATCTGATTCTTTTCTTACTTCGTGAGTAGTATAATGCTCAGAAATCACAGAAATCTTTAGTCAGAAATCATATCAGCTATGAGATATTTGAGATATTCCCTACTAGAAAAATCTATTCAACTTTAATACAAAGACTAAAACTTGGAAGCCTAAGAGGAATCCAACGGAGATTATTTTCAACTGCTTTCCCTTTACCTCTCACTACTCTATACTGGGGGAAGGGAATGAGGAGAAGTTTCCAAAGCCACAAGATTTATATTTTTTTTAATTATAAGGATTATATTGTAATTATGCAGTAATAAATTTATTTAAAGGATCAATGTCCTTCAAAAGGAAATTTCTGTAACTCTTTTCTAGAACCTGAAATTCCATGAAAAAGAATTAGAAATCAAATAGAGAAGACTCACATTTCAGACTAGGACTCACCAGTCTGGGGTGTCATTCAAAAAATAAAACTCACTTCTACTTCTTGTCCATTCGTCTCTTTTAATTTCTACATCACAGAAGTCCCACTAGAAATATCACACCTCATTCAAAACTCAAAATGCCCAATTTCTCAGCTCAAAGACTGCTGAATTCATTCTGTAAATTTAGCAGCAAATGATTTCTTTCTGTAACCTCTGAGGAGCTTAAAAATAAACAAATCCCTACTGCTATACATTCATTAGTATCTGTTCGACAAATTAAATGTAACTGGTGCTTCTCAGAAGTGCAGACTTTTAGTTTGTTCCTGTCAAGACAAGCACACTTTTTCATAATATAAACTCGTTATTAGCACTGTCCTTCCTAAATTTGTATGGATGCTTTCTCACATCATTATGGAAGTTTAAACCCATAACCTCATTCATTAGGCTTTTTTTCCTTCTTGCTCTGTCAGTTCTCCCTGCTCCTGTGATATGTCTCAGTGAAATACACACATGCCACTTCAAGGAGGCAGCTGTAGAACAGCAAAGTCATAAGAAGATTGATATACAAGTAGTTTCTCTGATACTCCCTTTTAGAGAGGTGACACCTGCCTGGAGGGAGCAGGACACATTCACAGGCTTTCTAAAAAAGCTCCAGAGTCAAAGCTTCAGATGTCCTTCCAGAGAAATACTGCCAGTAATCCCAACCTGATATCATGGTTCGTTGCTGTAAGAAGCCTTTTTAACCACCATTATCATTTCTGTGATGAAAAGTTTTGTTTCAATAATTCTTTCCCACAGTCAATAGGTGCAAGTGAAATTTGCAGGCTTACTTACATTTTCATTTAATGAAGAGCCACTTAATTTGCATTCAAATTGATTTTTTTAATGGTAAATATTTTATTTTAGATTAACTGAGAATAATTTTTCATCTAATTACTATCAATAGAATCCAATACTCAAAGGAGGAAAAATGATGCACTTCATCTGCTAAAAAGAAAACATCCCTTAGCGCAGAGTTTATTAAATCTTACTTGAAATCAGTTATCACAGCTAAGTTCAATGAACTGTTAATTCCCATTGTTAGAAGCCTCCAAGTTGAGGGAATAAGAAATACATCAATATTTTGGAGAACTTTATGGTTATTTGCCACCTAAGAAATCCTTTAACTATCAATGCCTGAGCACCTCCTACCTTCTAGTTGAAATCTGTTTATTGGAGTGAGGTAACACTTCACTGTTGTAACTAATGCATGTAAAGCAAGGCCGACCAGGGAGAACAGCCAGCTTCACACTGCAGAAATCTCTGGGCTAACAAAAGCTGACTTGCATAAGTTAAACGTTTGGTTTCTCCCTAACTTTATAGTGCAAATCCAATTCACCCTGACTTCTCACACCACCAAAAGGCAATTTGCTGAAAATCTATAGGTTGCATGCAGTCTCAACACATCCATCAACTTTATCAGCACAGAAAGAAAAATGGCATACTGTTACTTTGAAAAGATTTGAAATGAGGATGAGGCATGCCAGACTCCTTAAAATTAGTTTGGTTTTCTGCACTATTAGCATGATAATCTCTGTATGCTTAATTTTGACAATTTTTTCCCCATAAGTTTATTTAATCACTTCCTGAAGTCACAGCTTCACGTAGATTAGGAAATCACTGAATCTGTTAAAACATGAAGACCTTGATATGTTCCAGTCAACTTAGCCTGAAATCAAGTATTTTCTAGGATATTTCAAGTATCAGGATGGTATAGCTTAAGTCCAGTTAAACATAGCTCCCATTTTTTCACAGAAAAGAGGTTTTTTTTTCCTTCTCAAAAGAGTTTGTTCCAAAAATCAGCTACATTAACATGCCTTGTCGTGTTACAGTTTGCAGATTCCTTCAAATCCTTTCATGGAAATATTTCATTTCACTGCTGTCATCTTTTCCTAATAGCTCATCAGTTGTGCTAAGCGTCATAACTTTAATCTCTTTTATGACTTATTTGATTTTTTTTTTTTTTTTAAGGTAATAATACTGGTATTTAACTAGTAAAAAGCAAATAGTCCTGTCAGCATTTCAGGAAGCAAAGTAATTTCCCCATCTTGTGATATCAAAAATAAAAGTATGACTAACATTTGATGTGTTCATCACTAACCTAAACAAACATGCTTCCAAGAAGAGTAGAAGATAGCACTGTCTGCCATACTTGTTTGAGATTATGGTAGGAAAAGTTACATACTCCTCAATTTATATTTACTTTGCTTCAAATCTGTAATCCAGGAGAGAAACAATGTAATATTTGTTACAAATTATTAAATAATCATTAAGCGTACGTTGCTGTGAGTATAATTGGACCATTAGTCTGTAGGTTTTGCTACTGCAGTTGTTCAACTTCAGCTTTAGTAGAGGTCTCCAAACAATTTCCTATTACCTTATAATGACTTTCAGTAAATGCTTATCTGTATCCAACAGATTGCTCTGTTTCAATGCACTCTACTACAAGAGAAAACCCACTGAAGAATTGTCACCATGAGCTAATTATTTGTGGCTGAAAATATCAAAGACTCTCATAACTTGCTGAAGCATAAAATTTGCCCTACCTTTAAATTGTTATAGTCTAATGAGATTCCAGGTTATAACAGAACATCCCAATGCTTTCTCTGATACTGTTTTAATCAGATTTCTTTCTTTTATTTTGTAAGCTTCAGAGAAAATATTGTACGTTGCAAACATCACATTAAAAATAATCTTTAACTGCTAATGACCCACAAAAATGGCTTGTGATTATTGAGTAGCTTCCACTAGCCGAAACTGTTCAGTGGGCACCATTTGCTAAGCTCTGCTATGTGCTCAGTAGACCTACAAGAGTCCTCTTCCAGCAAGACCAGCACTTCCTTCTTATTGGGAGTTTTGTTTGCACCTTACAAGATATTAATAAAAGCTACTTTTACTACATTTAAACCAATAAGTCCACCAGCTGACACACACAAGACAATGCCATTTAAATAAATAATGAAATATGGTAGTATGTTAAAAATACGTATATGTATACATTTGCATCATAAAATTACTGTTGTACATAAAATCTTGCCAATTTTGACCCACCGACTTGTGAGAAAAACTTCAGGGCTGCTATCAGTTCCCTACTGAGCAATACAGAACTATACATGGTCTATTGGCTAGACTTCAGGAATTCATATGAAATAGATTTCTGCTGCTACTGCTCTTACAATAACAACAGAAGATTAGCATGTTCCTATGAGCATTCAGAAATACAGGACTACCAGTCTGTTTCAGGAACCATCCCTACTATCAATGTGTGATATGTTAACAGGTCTTAATTATAAAAGCAATACAAAAGCAATTAAGAAAACTGAAGGATTACTAAAAGACCCAGATGCGGCAGCTTGTTTCTCATTCTAATGTATCTATTTTCTATTGAAAGTGAGATTAATCTTCATAAACATATTAAAAAAAAAAATCTTACTATAGCAAATTTCTCCCCTCATTAAATCAGCTCCTGTTTTGGCAGGAATTGTAGAAACAATGTGCCACTTCAGGCTCAACATTTGCTACTTATGTTCCACCACTTGAAGTGTCACTCAGTGAGATCCAGTCACAGTAAGAAAAGGAGCTACAGGACCAAAATCATCACAAGATGGCATAGCTTGGAGAAAAGCATATCCCTGTGCCATCAGAAGACACAAGTCACAAGCACAAACCTCCCTGTTCACATACTGAGCTTTCTTCAGATGTATCACTAGCACCCAAGGCTTCCAACCTGTAATTTGTTTTCAGCTTCCATGTTTCCCTTACAACTGAGGACCCAACACACTGACAGTTACCAGTACAGAGCTCTGTATCAAATTGCTGGTAGATCAGCATTCTAAATGTATTACTTTAGAAAGTTCAAGCTTGCAAACAAGCTTGATATATTGGAGTAGAATTGATTTACCACATCTTATATATAACATTCTAAAAAGCTCTTCTGAGCTAATTACATACTCAGTTGATCTCTAAGTGATTAACAAAGTTCCTGACTAATTTTCTCTCTCTTCTGAGCTGCCAGATGGAGTACAGAAAACTCTTCTGTATCTCATAATGCAGATTCTTTACATTTTTGAATAAAGTTTACATCTAGAATAAAGCAGGGAAGATTTCTCTGTTTTAATTTTACATTCCTAAAAAAACAAAAAACAAACAAACAAAAAAACACACAACGAAACAACCAAAAATCAGGCTTATTTTTTTTTAGGTCTCAGATCAGAAATCCATTTGTAAACAAAGGCCGATACACAACAGTACCATTATCTCAATCCTTTATAAGAAACTTCCTTTCATGACACAGTTCAGATTGCCTTTACCTACCAACCTGACATCCAGAGTTGGCATAACATTACCAGTGCTTGTAGTGACCATGCTTCCCTAAGATCTGGTTAAGAGGAGTCAGTGCCACGTTTGTCTCACAAATAAAAGCCACGCTAAAGGTGACCTTGTTGGTTTTTGCAATGAATGTGAAAAGCAATCAGATAACGTTGTCCAGTATTTCAGATCTTTCAAGATAATTCAAATTCATTTGTCCCTTATAAGATTCAAAGAAAAAAACCACTGTTCTTAATTTAGGCAATTAAGAGTACTTTGAAAGCAATATCCAGTACGCTAAACAACCTTTCCCTGGAGTGCTGCCTAAGGACCATGAGAAGTTAATTTTTAAGAGTATTTCATGTGAAGAAAGGTCATTTCCTAGATGTGCTCTATAGATTATAATTTCTAATTGGTAAGTTAAATGAGAAGTTATTTTTGTCAGTAAGGAATGAATGATTATGTGAATTAGAAATGAAATTTAATACACACATTACATTGTACTGCTTTAAATGAGACATACCAACATTTATCTTTCTTTTGAATATTGAATACAAATACATTGCTTTCTTCACACTACAGTCTAAAAAACTCTACAAAAAGAGTTCATATTAAATCCAGGATCAACTGATACGAATGAAAACTTAAGAAAGCCTAAATAGGCTATAACTTCAGCTCTTCAAGAGAAGAGAGTATGATCTACAGCACAACATGGATTCTGCCCTACAACTCTGCCGCTGACATTCACCAGCAAAAGGCAGCCCCACACATATATATAAGATTCTCTTGGCTCATCTAAAAGCCACTTGAGTCACTTTTGTGAATTGAAGGAACAGAAAACTGAAGTGAAAACTTGTTGTCGACGGATGGCATCAATTCTATTATTGTATATATTGCCTAACTGCAAATGGAAATAGACTGAATAATGGATAATTCTCCAGAAAATTGTATCAAGTAGTAATGAGTCCAACACAGACAGAAATAAAGAAAATTATCACATTCTGACATAAAAGACTGTGACAAACTTCAATTTGTCAAAATGAAAACATTGAAGTTCATACGACCATTTTAGCTGCACCATTCTAGGTGAGCCATGATGCTGTGACACTGTGAACAGATTCACATCAAGCACATGCACCAAAGACTGTGGTAAGTCCAGCATAAACCCACTGTGATAAAAATAGGTGTTTTTTTTCTTTGGGGCTAGCATTTATCAGGTGTCTTTAGATGTATTCGTTATCACAAGCAACAAAAGTTGAGTTGAGTAATTCTTTTGTTTATTTGGGCATTGCTAACTGCTTTCATTGTTACACTACTGACTCCAAAGCATGTCACGTTGGTGTGTCTTTATCACTGTGATAAGTTATTTCATAGACTGTGCATCATTTAAAACTAAACAAACACCTTCTGTCTTTACCCTGGCTCTACTTCAACTTGTTAAGTACTACAGCCTGTCATCTCTTTCCCTAAACAACCTACATGAGAATAGCACTACAGGATTATTATTCAAGAAAGTGAAGAGCAAAGCAGCAAAGGGCACACATAGGTAGTCACAATTGATTTGATTTAAGTAGACATTTTCATACAATCTCTTCCGCCCAATAAACATGTCTATAAGCAACATTTAAAAGTAACCTTTCTCCTCCGGGCACTATCTTCTTAAGTAATGCAATTCATGATGCATTAGAAGAAACAATGAACAAAATCCTCAAAGTCATCCTACAGCATTGGTAAAAGAAACCTTCTCTTTAGAGCATCTGCTGGAATTTTTCTTTAATAAAGCTAAATCCATTTTGGGAGAGCATTTATCAGACACAAAAATAAGCTTGTTAACCCGAAGGAAAGGCAAGTATTGACAGCATTGTTCCAACCTTCTCTCTTCAGCCTGTATACGAAGCACACAGTCAACAACTCTACCACCAGATAATGTTTGCAAAAAGTGTTTTTTTCATCAAGAGCAGAATAAGATGTTTTCACAACATATTCTTGACTCTTCCTGCACTGGCAGAAAAACAAAGCAAAGTCTAGAATACAACCTAATTAATGCAGGAGCAAAAATATTTCCATTTTCTCAATGATGCAAATTAACAGCAAGCGTGGGTGCTAAGTATTCACTTTATATGCCTGCTACAGAAACAGAGACCCAGAAAATGTAATTTCATTTAGTTTCAGATGAGTTTTATGTCCATATTCAGGATATAATACTTTCAGCCAATTTAATGTCACTGAAGTCAATGGCCTAGCCTCCAAGTCATACTGAACTACAGCCAAAACTGCATTTAGATTGGACTTCACTGCTTGTTGATTTTTCCAGTGAAACACATTCAAACACATCCTCTGTACCACAGGAACTGTTGCAAAACTTGATTACACCAAATACTTTTGATTTGGGCAAAAATGAAGTAAGCCCAGAAGCTTGGTACAGATTCCCTCTTCTCTACAGCTCACTTTGACGCACAGGGATGTCAGTGGAAGCGCTCCTGAAGATTCACATCAGCTGCTCTACTGCATGAGAGGGCCCTCTCTGACCACATGAAGTTGTGCTAACCACTATCTGTGGGGCTTTGGAGTGGCCTGGATCAGAGAACGAACCCAGCTTAAATAAAAAATGACTGCACCATGTTGCTTATAGCAATCACTCTGGGTGGTGCTAGGGGAAAAAAGAAGTAGAGTTCTAGTCTCCACACCAGTTAAAATGAAACATGCTAAAGTAAAACAGTATGTAGTAAATTAGAAAGATGAAATCTAAAAATAAAAATGTAACTCAACATACGCACGAAGTAAATAGCTGAAGAAGTATCAGGAGATGGATAGTCTGTATTATCTCCGCTGTCATTTAGAGCTGAAATATCTGTCCAAACCTTGATTCTCATAACTGCACTGGAATAGAAGGCTGCAGCATTTTCTACTAACTTTACAAGAAACAGTGAAACTACTGGAAGCCAAAACTTACAGTGCTCTCCCTTTAAAAACAAGGAGACCACTAAAGCTAATAAAGCCAAAATATTTTTCTTTGAGACAAAAATGATTTCTACGCAAGTTGAAGACAAAAACCCTGTTCATCAACACTTGCAAAAGAAAATACATGAGGAACAGAAATGAATTTATCTCAAGTGTACATTAAGAAGGTCTTCAGGCAGTTAATTTTTTTTTAATCCTTTACTGAACTAAATTTGGTCCTAAATATGCACAAGTCAATAATAATTAATACGGATATTTAGTGATAAAAATTTCTAGTGAAATACATAATGAAAAAATGATGTTTGGAATAATCCATATTAATTATCTTGATCCTGTGAATTCCTGTAAATTCCCTAATTGGAAGGGAAGCCAATCATGAAGAGATTTTAATTTATTTTTTTTTTCAAACCCTACCGTATGGATGATTGACAAAACATCAGTGATGTAGTTCATGTCATGGCCTTCCTGAGAACAGCCAGCCAGGCACAGAAGACATTTCTCTCCAAAGTGTTCTGGAACTTCACAATTTCAAAGCATATTAAAAAGTAACAGCATAAACTTATTCAAAATCCAAAGGAATACTGCAAATGTAAGTACAGGACTTCCTACTTTAGCACCTGCATTTCCACACTATCCACATTCATTTGGCCTGATCATCAGCAAAGACTTAGTTTGCCTGCAGTGCCAACTGGCACACCAGCATATCAGGACTGTATTTTTAACTGGTCCCATTAAAAAAATAATAATTCTTGCAATAACAATTTAAAATATTAATGACCACAGATCAAGAGTTTGGTCAGTTGCTCCCAGTAGGAAATATTTTCAAATACAGTCAGTTGAAAAAAAAAAAAGAAAAAAAAAAAAGATGCCTGTTTGCAAAAGGAATGAATTTGGCTTGCCTGCTTTTCCACTCATATACTCCAATCCTTATAATTATACAAGACTCTGATTTGAACAGGTCTCATAGGCCTGGACAGAGGTTATGCAAGAGTGAAACACTAACTCCCTGAATAATTTGAACATAAGATATAAATGCAAATTTACAAACCACTACACATATCTGAAATGTAAACTACTTTTTTGCTTATTAAGTCACTCCTTGCAAATTAGACCAATTTTACACTACAACGTCTAGCAGGGTTTGCCTCCCAGAACCTCTGTATCAAGCAGAACAGAATTCAGCCCCTAGATTCTCCAACTGACAAAATACAGGTTGATCCTATGGACTCTGCAAATAACTTGAAAAATCTTAATCCAAGGAAGATTCACTTTGATTACTTTGAAGACTTTCTATATGGGATGAAGAACATAAGATTTTCTCATTTCTGCGCGAGAATTCCTCATTATTGGCTTTCTTCTCATCTTTGATGCAGGTTAGGAAAGGATATCACAAACTGAAATTCTCCCTGTAAGGTCAATAATTATATTAACTTGATTTATATATAATTTTATGCGAGCAGAAACACTCAGCAGAGCCTAACATGATGTATTTTTAAGCAAGTCCAAAAGTCAGGAAAGTGAACTGGCAGGATTCTGCCATGATAAAATTCAGATGATAATTAATTTACCATAAAATGAAAATGCCACTAGGTAAAATATTCCAAGTTTTCACAGCACTGGGCAAGTTACCCTACTTGAAGTACATTAATTCTGTCTTCTTTTAGAATAAGGTCTGAAAAGAGCTTCCATGTGAACTGCTTTTAATCCAACAAAAAACTTGATAACCTTCTCTTCAGTATTCAATCTTTCCTGAGTTCAATGTGCTGAAATAACAAAACAAAATCACCAAGACACACGGAGCTGTAAGGACAAATAGCAAAACCTGGAAGTCTTCCCCATTCACTTATGATTAAAAAAAAAATTAAGATGTGTTCTATTATTACAAAAGAAACAAGATAACTTTTATTTATTACTATTATTTAACTGCACAGTGTAATGCAAAGGACAGCTCACTAATGACAGCAGAGCAGCAAGATCACAGGCTGCAGCAATTGAGGATTCATTCAAATGCAACAGCCATAGGCACAGAAACAAAAGAAAGAAACTGCTTACCTTCAGAGGGCCTCAGGTACACAGGGATCTTCAGCAAGATCCCTCACCTCCACTGCAAACCCTTAAATAAGGTCTGAGAAGGGGTGCATCCTGGCTGCATGCACCTGAGCTCCTCTGGGCTGGCCCTGCCTTCCCACCAGGTGTTCAATCACTGCTTCAGGCTGTGACTCAGCATTTCTACTACATATAGAGATTAATAAATTATTTTTTGCCCATTTTGTGAATAACTATGCAAATATTACAGATTTTGTCCATTTTGTGAATAACTATGCAAATATTACAGATATCTGCAGAATTACACAGTAGATAAATAAAAATGGCTGAAGAGGTGTCTCATGCTCAGTTTGTGATGTTCTCCTTCGCAATATTAATTATAATCTACTATAAATGTACAGAACTGCTTGTCAGTATGACAACTAAATGGATAAGCTAATAGGGAAAAAAAAAAAAAGAAAAAAACAGAAAACTAAAAAAAAGATTAGATAGAATTAATTCTAACTTATCCAATCAAATAGAGAAGTTGAAGACCAGGTGCGCTTCTCCTCACCTAAAAGTATTGATCTACTTCATAATAATTAATGTTGTTGTTCTCTAATCAGTGGTCACAGCTTTCCACAGGAGCTGGAACAACTTAGACAACAAGCACCTTCTGCAGTAGACTGGAAAATCAAGGACAGTGTTGCAGGAAATGCAAATGCAAATGCAAAAGGCTGAAGATGATAAGGAGGGCTGGCTGAAATAAGAGGCTTCTTGGAGATACTGGTTATGTTAAATAAAGAAATTTTCACTATTTTGCTCCCATTAAAATATTCTAAGCACTTCAATTTTTCTTAGATGTATCTAAATAACTCACAGGCTTTTGGTAACAACTTTTCTATATATTGTATTACAGGACTACAGACAAGCCCAAGTCCTAATAGTTTCTTCTTCAAACATTGAATTAATTGCAAGTAAAAAAGAAACATCAATAAAGGAGACTGAAGGCCTCCTCATAAGCTGTTACTGTTTCTGAAGTGGACACTCTCAGAAGAAATGCCACCAATCACAAAACACAATACCTAATTATCCACCTGCAGTCTGTGATATGTTGCCTCAAACCTTGCTTAGATTTAACAATATATAAATACAGAGTTGTCTTCTGATTTGCAGCGTAAGCTTGCTTAAAACAAAACAAAAAGAATGGAGTACACTTCCCTGAAGGAAGGAACTTGTAATCTTCGTTAACCCTATTATGTGCAATATCATTTCATCACCCTAACACTCCCTGCAGCTGTAGCAGTCTGGCAAGCACAAGTCACAAGAAAAACTCATTTACATAGGGCTTCTGGCCTTATTCAGTACAAAAAATTGCCAAGACAAATTACAGTGTCAAAGGAAAGCTCATTAAATTTTTATATCAGATTGCTATGTTACCCTTAGCTCCCAGGGTACTCATCCCTCTTTCTGTCGTTACTTTTCAGACCTTAAGGCTCAAATATTTTCAAGGGCAGAAGAGGACCAATTATATATATAAAAAAAAGTTATTTGCTTACTGGTATAAATTGAAGCATACAACCATCACTAATTCACATTTACCAAAAATATAGCTCAATTACCATGTCACACTAGACTGCTGAATAGCAAGATATTCCTGCATGCTTTTAATTTAGTGCCAGTAGTTGTGCTGAAGCTACAACAGCAATTAAACATACTGAGATGGGGGTTAAGCACATTTTCCACCATTTGTCTGTCCATTATAGCAATGTACCACTCAAAAAAGGAAACCCTGCCTGTTTATTTCATGCCCATGTGATTATTTCAAAAGGTTTAAAAACCTTTTGACAACTAGAGAGGTTAAAACAATTATAATCTTCATCTCGATCAAAATTTATATGGGTTATTTTCAAGGAACAGCCTTTTGAAGGATTCAGGGACATGAAAGCTACATTCCCATATACCCATAAACTAAGTAAAACATTCAGAAAGGTTTTTCTATTTAAAAATGGTAAATCAAAAAGTGTTTATTTCCCACCAAAAACTCTGCTTAAGAATTTATTCTATTCAATTCTAACTTAAAAAAAAAAAAAAAAAAAAAAAAATACTTTAGGAAAAAAACTCAGAAATTGCATACCTGGCTAATACAACAATACGTATTTCAAACAGTACTTTCGTTCCTGTTCCAAAAGAGCAAATATATCACAATTGTGATTTTATTTGACACCACCTTTAGGCTTGGCACATCGAAGCATAACCTGATGGAAGGCAGACACTCCCACCCAGCTCAAACCAACACAGCAATTGTCAGTTAGGATCCAAGTCAAAGCAATTGCTTCTGAAACTTCATAGCAGGTGGAATTTCTCCCTTACAATTGTATGGGAGAAACAATATTGCAATTAATTTACAATATTAAATCTTGAAATGCCTCTTCTCCTCCTTCTCCCTTTTTTAAGCTTTCTGGGTTCTCAGCATTTTGCTCATTTAGGATTATACTTCAAATCCAATGTCAGCTGCTGATCTGCTTTATCAACTACCAATAATGTAGCTGGGTAATTAACCCAAAGGAATAGCACACGAGCCCTCTGTTTTTCAGCTGCCTGGCTCATACTGGAGCTCACCATTACCAAAGTAGAGTCAGCTTAGAAAGCCCTAGAACAAAAGCATTCATTAAAAATAAATAATAACTAAAAAAATAAAAGACAGGGGTGGAGCAAAGCCCTGAGAAGAAACTACTTCTCATAGGAAGGTAACACATGGGGTACTCACTGAGAAGTGTTGCTCCCACAGAGGGGCAGGCAATTTGAGGTACACAAACACATTCACTTGACAAGCAGTGATACAAATGTGTTACAAATCCCATCACAGTGGGTTACTATCTCTTACTTTGTCAACTTCCATGATGCGTCAAAGCATTACAGCCTCTCTCATTCCATTCCCTCCTGGACTCACTAATCAGACAGGCCTGCAATGTGGGGGTTCCAGAGGTGTGCCATTGCTGAAGTGCCCCAGCCAAGCAATCACAGCTTCTCCCTGAATATCAGAGCTTTTGTGCTGACAAGAATGCAGAGCTACTGATTCTTCATGAGGCTTTCCATGTGTATGGACACAGGCGTGCAGGTGCGCATTCCCAGCAAGTGAAGTATTGAATGAAAGCTTCATACGTAACAAGACAGAGAGATGAGAGCTCAGACGAGCAGTGGAGGCACACAGCTTACCCAGTGTGAGCAGTAACCAGTATGTCCAGCAAAGCAGATCATATTGACACTTCTAGGGAGACAGGAATGCACACCTCACACTTGAACAATTTTTTCTATTTAGTTGTATAAAAATAAAACTAGAAGAAACCTGTTAGCATAAAGACAAAGTTATCCAGCTTACATTCCTCACATTTTATCCATCACTAGTAAAATATCTGCATAGAGATGGGAAGATGCTACTAGAGAAAAATTGCTTCTTCTAAAAGCTAGCAGCAGAACCACGCCTACGATGTCTCACTTAGCAAAGTTTTATTTCTTTTACTCCATAGTTGAATACGTATTTAAGAGGCATATTTTTCAGGAAGCTGCACAACTTTTTAGGCTTCTTAGTGAGCCTGGAAGTATTATTTTTCCAGTTCATTTAGTACAGATCACCTAAGGAATAAAAAATTGCTTAAATACAAGAGGAATTTGTCCATTTTACTTCAGTTTTCCATGTTTTGCTTTAAGTTTATCTTCAAATCATTCCTTGTTTGTTTGTTCTTTTTTTTTTTTAAGCATAAACTGACTCCATTTTTAACAAGTTATTTGCACTCAATATCTAATATTACCTAATTTATATTGGCCTTACTAACCTGAACCAAGGGCAGACCAACTCATTTGACATCTCCGCAGCTATAGCTGCACAGCACCAGCCTTTAATGCTGTAAATGGCCTGAAATCGCTACCAATTTGAATTTGTGTAGACCAAAGACAACATCGATGAACAAAAATAACAACAGGTGTTTCTTAAACACCTAAAGCTGTCTTCTCAATTTTCAAACATCAGCTAAAGAATTGCATTTTGCTTCTCACTGCTAGCTGAGCAAGGCAGCTCTTCTCTCCAGAGCCTGTCAGTCTCCTAAATTAATTAGAGCCAGTTCATTGATCCGTAACCAAGGTACTTTCTACAATCATTGACAATTGATTTCCATCTAATTCACAACGGGACAAGCTCTGGCCTCAAGTACGACCCAATATTCTTTCTTCACCCATGTGTTACATGAGGGCTGAATTCACATAAGGATATATAATAAGAAATCCATGCCATTCATGTCTCAGCTTCCAGAGATGTAATTATGGTGTCTGTGAACAAGTAACACTCAGAGGGGATTTTCAAGTGTGTTTTTTGAGGGAAGGTTATTCTGTTTCTTTGTGAAGGCTCCTTTCCAAATTTATAGCACTAATGAGGCACAATTAACTGACACATGTTATGTCACTTAGAATATTTACTACGTCTGCATAAACCCCCTTGGCCTTCATGAAAAGTTCAACATATTGGATGTGCTACAGAAAAATACAGAAGATCACAACAAATAAAACTTGAGTAGAATGACGATGACATTTGTTGCTCAAATTTGGCATAAGCACATAATTCTTCATTACTGTCCCACCTGAGGGTTTGGGATTACATTGGTGCAACAGGCTGCTGACTGAGGCTTTTGCCCATTGGGAAATCCATAAGCCTGCTAGGCCTTTTTTCAACATTCTCTTTCCTAACAGCCATGATGTTTTAGTGAATTGTGTGTTCTGTCATTCTGAGATGAATTCAGGTAGGAAGGGAGGAAAACAAAAGAAAGAAAAACTAAAAAAATGACAGTAACTATCCACAGCACATGTCTCAATGCTGACAAAAACAATGTATTCTGAGGATCAGAAAATGGAGGTCAGACACTAGTTAGAAGAACATTGGATAGAGCAAGGTTCAGTTAAATAACAGGGTACGTTCCACTTGGCACAGCTCCTACAGCCTGCTGGCCCTGCCTCGGGAGCTAATTAATAGAGTTAGGCCAGACTTAACTCTCTTACAGAGGGCAGTAAATAATTAACTGCTCCCTTCAAGAAAGAATGTACGTATTTATGTATGGCTTAAAGCGAGATATTTGTAACTAGCACTTCCTTCAATATACAACCTTTGCCTTTTGTAAGAATTCACACCATTTTTTCAGCAGAAGTGAGAAACACTGAGGAAATAGGAGTTAACTTTTTGTATGTTTGTCCCCAGAAATCTCTCCTGAAATTGGAACATTTTGCAATATGCTACTACTACATTATGGCCAAAATGTTCAGAAACATCTGTCAGAATCCATTCAGCTTAATAGTTTAATCCACCTTCCACATTAAAATTTGCACATTTTTTAAACTAATGTTATGTTATGACTAGCAAGACACTTCACATTTCTTATGATGACTCAGAGGATATGTTCTTGAGCTCCTTTGACAACACTTTAAAATCTACCCTCAACACAATGCTGAAAACAGCACAAAGATACAAAATAATGATTAACTAGGTCTGGGTTTTGTATTCTTCATATTCTTTTTCTCGTGCATTCTCAATTGCTGTAGCACCCAAATTTCACCCACACTCAAAAGCACTAAGGTGAAATATCCAGCAATGAGCTAAAACCCCGATTTTGTGTCCCAATGAAGTTAAATATTTAGCAGCACTAAAACCTCAAATTCAGGCTACTTGAACCATAGCTAGCCATAACTTTGGAAAATCAGAGCAGTGAAAGCAAATGCTTCTTAAGGAGCTGGTCTGCAGCACTTTTGAGAGCCCATTCAAATGATGGCAGATGATCCTTTCTAAGTCAGTGACAGGGCTTTTTCCTCCTATCACCAAGCATTAATGCAGGAGAGCAGTGCACTGCAGAAATAGCTCACTGCAGAAATACCTTACTGCAGAGGGGAACGACTTGCATTCTTTCTTGCTTTTTTTCTGCAAACAAAAAACTTGCATTAGGAACAGCTACAAAAGGCATCTTCATCAGTAATGAGTTTAAGTATAATTTATGTGAGTGAGCAACATGCACAGGAATAAGATTTAAAGGGGTAACATTTTGATTTGTTCGAAACACTAAACTTGCTCAAACCCTCTGAAAATGCATATTAAATTCTGAGGTACAACACTGGAATAAGACACACACGAAGGAAATGGCCATCTTATAATTTTGTGCCGCAGCCAAAGTCTGTCATCATTCTTTCCAACAAGCCCCATGTTGGACACATTCGTGTCAAACTTCCAACCGACGATTCAAAAGCCTGCGGGCCCACGCTGGCGATTCTGCATAACCATTAATTCTCAGAACGTCTGACCTGATACAGATATACAAAATACAAGAGGCATCCCTGTCACGTTTCCCTTGTAGCTTCAAAAGTTTGAACTTTATAGGCATAAATTTAAATAAATAAAAAAGAAGAACATTCATTGGAATTTTAACATATCTATATCAGTACTGTCCACACAGGAGCTATTCCTAGTATATCATCAGGCACTTTTTAAGAACACTTTAATACCATATCATTATAAAGGCTGGAAGCCCTATGATTAAGACTAAAATGAGCTACACACTTCAACTGAAAATCCGTGCTGCCTATAATATAGCAAACCTTTCAAGCAGAAAAACATTCCGTCTTACGTTGATTGGGTGCTGTAAGCCCACTTCAGGAGAATTCCAACTATTTCTGCCTGAGTTGCATGTTAGGATTCACAGCACATCTACAGTTTGTCATAGGCACTACCCTTGATACCATTTGATTTCAAAGCTGCTTGCTACAAATCCTCTGCAATCAGGTTGTGCTTGTTATTAATACCTTTAATCTGACCTCAGACAGCAAATCTAGCGCAGTGTGATTTGGCCAAACAGACTGAACAGTAATCAGCAATCATATCTGATGGATTATGTTCTTTGTACAATATTTATGGTGAGCAACGAACACAAAAAGGCAGTTATGCTCATACTGTGCGTTGCTGTGCATGCTGCTCAGGAGTTCAGTTCGTTTGCATGCTCACCATTATTTTATTTGCATCAAGATCAGTTGAAAGGAAAACATTTTGGGGAAAAGGGACACACTCACCCTCTAACAAAATGAAATATTCACATCTTTTATCAGTTAAACAGCAGTATTATAATTTGCATATACTGTGAGGTTAGTAATAACTCCAAGCACTGTAACGTACATATGATTTTCTTATGCACACTTAGCTGGAAGTCTGGGAGCTGCTTAAATCTTGGGAAAAATAAATAACCATTTCTATTCTCCTTTAGGAAAATGTCACTCATCACTTCACTATTACTCATCTCTTCAATTTAGGATTAACTTAAGCTGCCATTACAGCTATAATTCTGAAAGCCATGACACTGGAAGCCAGGCACTGTACTAAAGTGGATTTGCCTTCTAAGGAATTCAATTCTGACAAATGTTCATCCCTGTTTTTATTATCACTTCCTAATTTCAATGATTATTGTTTTTAATACAAAGGTTAATTTTCTCTAGGTTTAAGTCAGCCATCTAGTCCACACCAGCAATCAGTAAAAGACAGCAACAACCTGTCTGATTAATGTGTTCAGATACATTCTCAAGACCCAGGACCTACTGAATCAGTACCGGAAGGACAAAGTTAGGGAAATCCTAAAATGCTTCATCCATTTGCCAAGATTATCCTATCACATTTGGATACACTCCTAATACACGCTCAAAAATTTAAGCACTGCTTGTAATTTTTATCTAATTTAAATAACCAAAAGGCAAATTTGCAACAAGAATATTTTCAATTTAGTAACTAAGCTCAGAATAAATGCTGAGGAATTCTGATGCATAGATCTGGTGGTGTTATGTATAAATAAATATCTAGATTCCATCATTTGCAGGCTGGAATGGGTCAATCACATTGATAGTCTTCAAGGAAATTTTATCAATAAACAGTATATCATCATTCAAGGTTAATGCAAGTAAACACGTCTCAAAGTGTTTCAAAGTCCCTTTTGTGAAAAAAAAAAAAAATTACCTGCCAAATAATAACTGTTGTCACTGACACTCTGAAATTTACAATAGTTTGGTTACTAGTTTTGGGTTTCTCAAGGCGCTGTTTTGGTTTGGTTTTGGGGTGTGTGCAGGATTTCTGGGTTGTTGGTTTGTGGGTTGGTTGCTTTTTTTCTGAGAGTGTTGGAAACAAGCAGCGTAACTTCCATCTGCTACCTAGTGATTTTCTTCTACCACATAAGCACGGATCTGTGTGCTGAGTTGCATCTAAAATGTTCACTTATGCAGATCTCTGGGATCCACCAAGTCTGGATAAGAAATGACAGACTATTATCTGGGGAGAAAGGAAGAAAACAAGTAGTCCAATATTCATGAAAATAAATAGCAGGCAATGTGTATATTGTAAAAACAAATCAAGTCTAACTAATTTAATTTCCTTCTATCACAAGGCATAAGAGCTTATAGATATAGAGTAATTGGCAACATTCTTGTAACTGATCTGTTTGAGGCTTTTTTGTCACCATTTTATGCAACAGTCCTAAGGAATCTGGGAAAACAGGAAGACAGAACTATTGCATGGTAAGAAAGAAAATGGTTGAACAACCCCATTCAAACACCAATTATTAACAATTACCTGTCAAGAAGTCACCAAGAAGGTTCCCTCAAGGTATGTTCAGCAGTTTTGTTTATTACCTGGATGATGGAGTTAGGACTACCCCTAATCAAAACCACAGGTGATACAAAGCTACGTCTACAGTCACGAAAAACAAGCTTAGAATTCAACATGAGAGTGTTGAATATTAAAAGGGGTGTCTGTAGCATATCAATATTGATAAGCTCAAGGAATTATAGTAAGACAGAAATAACAGCCACAAATACATGAGAAGAAGATAAGTAGCAAGTCCGCACTGGAGTTACAGTCTACCACATGCTGAATGTAGGTTAGTAGTAGCACTGCTGCTTAAAAATCAAACACCATACTGCAACACACAGCAAGAATCCAGGAAAACCTTCCTGTTCTACACAGACTATTGAAGTCTCAACCAGAGAACTCCAGCATGAGAGACGCACAGACTGACCAAAAAGATTCCAGAAGATGATCTCTGTTCAGTGGAACATTCCTTAACAGTCAACAATATTCAACAGAACACTGAGGTTAAGGAACCGCTGTTGCTTAATCTGCAGAATCAAAGAGCACAGTAAGAAGTAATAAATATTGAAAATACCACCAGAAATAAAAAGCTGTAATTCCATGGAAGAGAATTAACATTCTTAAATAGCAACCAAACAATTAAAAAAAAAAAGGAAATGCAAAAGAAGCAGGAAAAAAAAAAATAAATCACATCATAGGTGAAAGAACAAGTTATAAAGGTGAGATGGAACACCACACATCTCTCAGCCGCTACTTATTCCAACTATATTAACCAAAACCCATGTATAAAATGAAACTTTCAAATATAGAGCTTTAGTTCAAGGAAACATTACATACACTCTCACACCATGGACATTCTTCATTCTTCTATTTAGCAGTCTAGGTCCAAGCCGAGAGATATGTTTATTTCAATCCCAAATTCTTAATTAGAGTCACATGTAATACACAAATCAGCACAAGCAAAATCTTGACACTCAGAGGCAACCCATCAAGGGAGTATTTATCTTAGAAACCAGGAAATAGCATTGAAACAATACCTCTGATCACTGATAGCTCACTGTTAGCAGGACCAAAAGCATGAAGTCTAGCTGCAGAGAAAAAAGATTAATCATTTACATGCAATTTATCCTCTTTATAGTGATAGGTCATTGATATTTAAAATGCACTATTATTGAGTTGCCTATTCTATTCAATCACCTCTTTTCAACACGAGCTCTACTCAACATTATTTTTAAGTTACAGCCATAGGAAACCAAACACTGGCTTTTGCAGCTTTCTAATTCTTAACAGAAGAGAGCTAATTGGGTGCCTAAGGTATTTATATGGTGTCCATTTATTACAGTATCTGTGCAGATCACAGTCGTTAATATAATTATTCTCCCAATATCACTGTGAAGTTCCGTTTTAACTGAAATTTATTTACTCTTCACATGCTCAAAAAGGCAACTGTAAATTGTTTTATTAGCATTAAACATTATCCTGATGTTCAAAATGCCAAAAATTGAAGCTGAAAAACAATAATTGAGCTTTTCTGATCTGATTTTTGCCAAGGTAACACATAAATAATCTTTTACATCTAAACTCTTGCTGCAAAGGATGAGCATTGTTCCCTAAGGGTGCCATACTTGTCCACAGTTTCCTCTACAGATAAGCACGTTGGTAACTAATTCACTCCAAGCCTCTCTCCTTTAGGTTGTAACCAAGCTGGTCCAAGGCCAAAAGAATTAAGAAAACTACTTCTTATTTTTGCTACCAGCAATACGAAGGAACAGCAGCCAGGCATGCTGTACTTTCAATGTGTCTGCAATCAAGGCTTCAAATAAAATTTTTCCCTGAAGCAGCTTTCTTAATCTTCAAGACATCTGAATATAGAACCAAAAAATACAGACATTCACAAAAAGACTGAATATGAAGAGTGAGATACCCTCACATTACAGTGATGTGAGTTTGCCTTTAAAAGTGGACCCCACAATACGGAACGTGCTTTGGCAGGGAAGTTGGACTCAATCTCTTGAGTTCCCTTCCAACCCCTGCAATTCTCTGATCATCACCACAAGGAAACTACCCATTATAATTTTATAATCCTGCTCACAAATCACAAGGATTAGTTTGTAGATGAGTAATCACTGAAAGAAAGACAGCAGCTCTCCAAAATTCAATTCCTCCACATACATCCTTTCAAATCAGAAGGGGCAGACAGTAGCTAACCCCAGCCCATCAAGCACCAAGTAAGAAGAAATGGCTCCAGGAAGACTACATTGATAAAAAAAAAAAAAAAAAAAAAAAAAAAAAGAAGATAGAGATGCTGGAAATGCTTCATTCCTAATTCATATACATGCATTCACAGGTTAACACCCCTACAGTGCATCAGAGCACAGACACATCCTGGCTTTCAGGGAGTTCACACAATTCAGTTGCTGTTGATTTGTAAATTCCTTGATAAATTCCTTTTTAAATTCCTCAATAAAAACAAACAAAACTATTCAGTCAATAGCCTGAAAGCAATTTGCCTGTTCTTCGCCATTGGTTTATGCCACACTGCAACACTTCGTAAGCAAAAGCAGGACTCCAGAAAACATGTCATTGGGCTTCTAGTAGAGATCAGTTTTAAACTACTTCTAAAATAAAGAAATGAAATAAGTGCTTCTGTGAAGAAAAAAAACACAAAAACAAACATACATCTTAGTGAAGAATTTCTTCCCATCCTACCTCCTTTACATTGGCCATTGCTATCATTTGTACTAGCTAAAATGTGTATCTCTCAAAGTACAGAAGCCAGGCCATAAGACATAACTGTTCTTGCACTGAGTCACCAGCTCAGCCTGGTGCTTGCCCATTAGCCAGAGCAGTTACATTGTTCAGCCTATCTCCATCCCCACTGTTGATTGATTTCTCGGATCAGGATGAAATTCCCTCAGTGTGAAAGACAGCAAAAGAAAGCTGACTTTACCAGCTTAAATTATTTTTAAACCTGAAAAAAAAAAAAGAGTTCTGACTTTGAATAAATGGCACGGCATAATGAAAAAGCACTGCATTAAGCACTTGACTGTTGCCAACCCCAGCGACACCTCAATTAACACAGCAATCAATGGTATGGGAGCCAAGCAGCCCTGATGGGCCATACACAGCAATACTGTGTCTTACGGCTTTGTATTTTCAGGATGGCCTCTACAGCACCAGCTGATAAATCAACACATAAGCCATTAAATGGTTCATTATCCCAGTAATATGATTCACTCTCTCTGCCAGGAAACACAAGACATGATGGGCACCATCTACTTGCAACCACGACTGTCCATCAATATAACAGATTAACTGTATGAGGGAGTTCGGTTTTCTGTAGAGGTCAATGGGATGCTTCACATGGTAATTTTTCTTCTGCAAGTCTTGACCTCTTAACAGGGAAAAAAATAGCAATGTGGACAAAGAGAAGATAATGCAGTTATCCTGCTGCAGAGACAGCTTTCTAAACTAAAACAATAATTAGATTAAAAAGAATCATGACTGTAGAAAAAGTCAGGGCTCACATGCACCTGGCAAGCTCTTTCCACACATGTGAACAGTTATGTTAGACAGATTCCTTCTTAGGAAAGCGGAACTTAGTTTCAGTTCAAAACAGATAATAGTTCTTGTATAATCCAAATATGGTCACTTGAGGAAAGGAAGAAAAGTTGTTCAGGACAGCAGGATTTGTGTGTGTGTGTGTGTGTGTGTGTGTATGTATGAAAGAGAAGGGGGCTTCTGTTGTTGTTTTCATATCTTCTGGGAATTATTCTTAAGATAATTCCTGTTCTTAAAATAACAACATAGCTAAGACCACACTTGCAAAGGCAGAGCCCTCCATTACAATATGTTGACTTAGCAGAGGTAACCTGTAAGGAAGTCTAAGAGTTCCTAGAATCACAGAATCATTAGAGCTGGAAGGTACCTCTGAAGGCCATCTATTACAACCCCCCTGCAATGAACAGAAACACCTGCAGCTAAATCAAACTGCCCAGAACCTGATCCAGCCTCACTTTAAAGTCTCCAGACATGAGGTATCAACCACAACATTAAGTAACCCGCTCCAGTGCCTCACTACCCTCAATGTAAAATATTTTTTCTTCATAACTAATGTAAATCTAAATTCCCTGAGCCTGAAGCTATTTCCCCTTGTTCTATCACCACAGACCCTGCAGCTCCCCTTTAGATACTGAAAGGCTGCTATCACCTCTTCTCCAGGCTGAAGAGCCCCAGCCTGTCCTCATAGGAGAGGTGTTCAATTCCATGGATCATTTTTGTGGCCCTACTCTGGACACATTCCAATAGGTCCACATCTCTCCTGTACTGAGAACTCCATATCTGGACACAGTACTGCAGAGGAGGTCTCACCAGTACAGACTAGAGGTGCAGGATCACTTCCCTCAGCCTACTGGCCACACTGCTTTTGATGTGGCCCAGGATATGATTGGCTTTCTGGGCTGTAAGGGCATACTGCTAGCTCATGTCCAGCTTGCCATCCACCAGTACAACCAACTCTTTTTCAGCAGGGCAGTTCTCAATCCTTTCATCCCTCAATTTGTACTGCTAATGGGGGTTGCCTCAACTCAGGTGGAAGACCTTGCACTTGGACTTGTTGAATCCTCATGAGGTTCACCTGGGCCCACTGCTCAAGTCTGTCTATGCTCTGAATGGCATCCCATGCCTCTAGTGCATTGACTGCACCCCATAGATTGGTGTCATCAGCAAACTTGCTGAGGGTGCACTCAAACCCACAGTCAATGTCATTAATGAAGATATTAAAGAGTATTGGCCACAACATCTACCCCTGCAAGGAAGAGCAGTATGGGATTGTGGTCTGTCAGTCATACCAGACTACATAGTTTCCCAGTGATCTCCCTTACCTGCATGCCAGGAAGACAGAAAACTTCTCTAAGAGGGTCTGCTCAGCACAGTGGGCATTCAGTTCCCTGTAGAGAGGAATCACCTGCAACCAATGTCTGTTCTTCAGTGAAGCACCCTTAGTGCTGGAGAAAAGCTTTTCCTGGTCTGTTTCTGTCAGTACATCAATACTGAGCACGCCATTACCTCTCAGAGAGGCCTTGCACACACAGGGCCTCACAGCAGTTGTACAGAGGCACCTGATGGGCGCAGCAGACAAGGAGGGCTTTTGTTGGCAGCTTTGAGCGCAGACTTGCCTCCATCCGCTCCTTTCCTTTGCATTCTTGCCTCCAGCCTTGCAATTTTTTTTCCTCAACCCGATGTGATACAGGCTGCCTTAGGCTTGTCTTTTTTTCTTTGAAATAACTTGTCTGTGCATGGATGAGCTGCAGTTTCCCTGCTCCTTTTTATCCCCCTTGGCACTTTTTAATCTATATATTTCATCCTGCCGCCTGGCCACAAGGCAGAACAGATCGCCTGCCTGCGCACGGCGCTGCTCTGACTGCCGCCCCACGAAGGCAGCCGGAGGCTCGCGCACTCCGCGCAGCTGCCGCTCTGACCTGCGACGTGCTTGCATTTAGTCAGTTGCAACACCCTTCCAGACGGGGGCAGACAACCCAGATCCCCCTCCGGGTGAATATCACGATAAAGTCTCTGTCCTTAGAGGGCGATAATCCCGCACTTCAGACCGTGAACGCCTTGAACTCGGCGGGTGTTCAGCTGCTAAGGAACGCACCTCTCCCGCACACAGAGCGCTCGCCCCCACGCGAGCTGCCCGCGCGCCCCGCACCGCCTTCCGCGCGGCTCCGCCCCCACCGCGTCAGCGCTGCCGCAGCTGAGGGGCCGCTCGCAGCCTTCCCAACGGCTTTACCTTTCTGCCAAAGCTCCCTCGCGACGAACTGCTGCAGAGCGGCCGATCCGCACCAAAGCCTTTACAAATGGGGCCGGAGCAACCAAACGGCCCGCTGCCAAACCGCCCCGCGCGGGATCCAGCCTCCAGTGCGCGCACCTCGATTAAAGCCCGCTAGGAGCCTCCCGAGCTCTTCAGCGCTTCAAATCTCGAAGGTGCACAGAAGAGTTGATTGCATCTAGGGTCAAATGCTCGATGCTATTTTGTTCCTCGGGTTTTAGGCCAGCTACGCTTCGCGTGCACTTACGTGTTGTGAAAAAAAAAGCGTTTCCTGGGAGGTCGTAATTGGAAAAGTCAGTGCATTCTGCACAGCCCTGCACTCCCACACCACCATTGCTTGCTGCTTTGTCCCACCTCAGTGAGCGCTTCCTAGGAGTTAAACAGAAGTGATAGCACCAGAAGTGCTAGCAAATATCCTAATTGGAACCAGACTCCAAAAATTGTTATAATGTATAATTAGCGAGCGTCCATACAAAATTCAGCTACAGAGAGAGTTTTATGGTATATCCTTGCAAGTTTGTGTTCTTAAACATGGGGGAAAAAAAAAAACCCTATAAAAACATAGTATCATAGTCCTTTAAACCAGAGACGCTTTCTCTGAAATTGGAGTGCATGCAGGGAAAGGAACATTTTGAAGTCTGAGAAAAAACAGATCTGCAGTTGAGAGCAGTTGGGCACATCTCTCCATGCAGTAGGGCTGCAGAACAGCAAAAGGACAGAGGCTCCAACCCAAAGAGTGCGCCAGGGCCCAGCTGCTACAAGAGGCAGGAGGATCCACTCCTACAATAGAGAAACATGTCCAGGAAGTGCAAGGATCAAACTCTGCTTTCAGTACCAAATTGCTCTGTTGGCTTCTGTGGGGAGATGTTAATCCACCACTGTCTATTTGTGTTAAAGTACACTCATGTAGTCTTAAAGTTCACAGTTAAAATTAACATACAAGTCTAGAAATGGGGAAGTGTTGCTATAGCAACATTAAATTGCTTTGTATTTCATGCACTTGGACATTGTTTCTGTTTTGTGATGCTAGGAGATATTGCCAGTTTAGTGAGTACTTGAGAAAACAGTAGCTTTCAAGTCAAAACACAAATAAAGACAGCTGATAAATGTGTATTGTATTATATAAACATGCTCTTTTTCTTTTCTTATATATTTGGCTAAATTTGTGTCTCTATACAGTCCATTATTATAAACTGTGTTCAAAGAAATCAAACCCAGAGCTGTGCAAAATCCTGCATGCCGGTCGCACACATCAGTGTTGTATTCAGCACACGTGAACAGAATGTCAGACAACACAAACTCTTCCTGGTTTCTACGTGCTACTCAGTGAAACAGCAATAATTATCAACACACTGATTTTTAGAGGGAACGGAGTCAAGTTGCACCAGGAGATGTTCAGGTTGGGTGTTAGTAGGAATTTCATCTCTAAGAGTGGTCAGGTGCTGGAATGGGCTGCCCAGGGAGGTGTTTGAATCACCATCCCTGGAAGCATTCAAGAAACATTCAGATGCTGTACTGAGCAGCATGTTTTAGTGGGGAAATATTAGTGGCAGGTGAGGAGTTGAACTGGGTGATCCTGGAGGTTTTCTCCAGCCTTGGTGATTCTGTGGTTCTATTACTCTCATATACATGCAGCGTGTGTGCATTTCAGTGTAAGCTCTAGTGTAGCTGGACAAGCAACAATTTGAAGGTTATCATCTCACATAAAAGTGAAGAGAGCTATCTTTAGAAGGAATTGCTTAAAGCCAGTCCTGTTTGTGTTTTGTCCTCAGTTAGATGCAGGTTTTGTAAGCTTTTAGAAAGGAAGCTTTATACCAGAGTGCCTTCTAGTGGCTACGGAACTACAAATCTTAGCCTGAAATAGAAATCATAGCATTTACCAGATAATTATTCAGTAAACAAATCCACACAAAAATATGTTTATAGATATATAACATACATAGAAATATTTTATGCTAGTCAATGAGTCAGCTTTGCATAGTAATGCTGTTTTATAAAAAGAAGCATAATTTAAGGATTACAAGAGGTTACTTACCACATGAGTAAGTAAGAAAGCAACGGACAAATACACAGTTTAGCTTTAGGAATATACTGTTTGGATTTCAAGTTTATGTCAGGTGTGAAGAATTAGCAACATCACAAGTTAATTTCATTGAACAATTCCATTAGTAGTACTTATCAGAATGATTTTAACTATAATAGCCACTTATCAAAAGTTTATGCAATACTGAACCACTAAAAAAAAAAAAAAAACACACACGAGTTTATACTGGTTCATCTTAACAGCTTTCAGGCACCTACTCCACAGCAGCTAAAGACCACTGCCTGCTTGGAAGAGACTGCAGACCTAGAATCAGACCAGCACTGAAACAAGGCACAGTAAGTACTTCCAAACCTCCTCAGGCATGGCAAGCACTACCAACCCAATAATCAGCTTTGAGTCTACAGAATTATTACAAACAGACCTTCTTACGAAGTTACAGGAAGGAATGGAAGCTACTAGTGAAGGTAGGGATGGAGGAGCAGACATGTTGTTTGCCTTAACCACCAACTTAGCACCGTATTCATTGAAGTCACCTAAAGATTTTGTACACATTTATGAAGAGATGCATAATGCTTACAGAAGACCTTAGTTAGGAAAGATTAGAAAGCTAGGAAAGCCAATGGTAAATTAACAGAAGTTACAGATGATTAACAAGCCATGACTTCCAAAACCACTTCTGTGACCAGCACCCAACAAACACGCACACATCACTGCTAATTACCTACATCCAAAAGTAAACACTGCTGGTAACATAACTCCCAATGGAGACTTCTCAGGACAGTGTTATACCACAGAATTGGTTTCTCTCACGTAATCCTGCGATTAACTTATTTACGTTTGCCAAAGCACATTACAAAAAGCTCTAGTAATTCATGGAATTATGCACACAAATAAAACCCGAGAATGACAAGCACCAGCCAAAGCATTAACTGTTAGAGAGCCCTCAGGCAACCTCCAAGCAAACCACCCAGCAGACAGAATACCCTTCTCCCTTTTTCCCAGGTGGTCCCCTCAGGAGGCTCATGCCAGCATCATGGGCATGCAGCTGCTGCCACATCCTGGGACCACATTGGTGCTGCTGCACCTGCACCATTGCTGTGATACAGCCTGCTCAAGTGTGCCAGGACAGATCCATACCTGTCCTGACACTAAGAGCTGATGCTAAGAGCTCCTGTGGGATTTAGCGGCAGCTCCCATGTGTGCCCAAAGCTGCAGCTGTGGCCTGACAGTGGAGAGGCCACCACATCATCCATAAGACTGCCATAAAGCAGTGTGCCATGCTGAATATGTACAAAGTCCTGAGAAATATCTAATACATAGCCACTCCTGCAATTCCCTTCTCACTACTCCAAGCCACTCAACAGGAGAATAACCATTTAACTTCCCCATATTAACACACATACCGGTGTTTCCAGAGACCTTATAGGTAGCAGAATAATACCAAAAGGAGTTTTTTTTTTTTAACTGCAAGTGAACACTTGAGTAAAAAGAGAGTAATTAATCCTCTTTCAGTTTTTTCTTTCTATTTCTTTGTAAACTCCCCTTTTCTGTCACCCCAAAATATTACTGAATCAGATCTCAAAAGCTGTACATAAACCAAAAGAAAAAGCCTTCAATGTTCTCCTTAGGTGGATCACATACAAATGAGTGTAGGTTCAACCTGAATTTACTTCAGCTAGTCAACAGGAACAAGAAAGGTTGATATTGTTCTATAGTTTGCAAAAATGTGAACAGTAGAGTACAGCGGAGTAGGAGTAATCTTCTTGCAGATGCTTTATGCCAACTTGGTGATACCTCACACTGTGGTTCTGTGGCCCCTGGCACTGTCTGGGTATTTAAATACATCTGACAACAAATCACACAAATTCACATCAATTTCAATAGCTTACTATGTGATTCTCCTTAATCTCAATACCAGGTAGCATTCCTATTCTTAAAAGAAATACTTTGTGCAAATGGAGTTCAGATCCTGGATTTCGCACATGCATTTCGCTGTAAGCTGCATTACTTCTTTCAACTCAAACAGCCCATATGGAAGGTTCTTCCAATTAAGAAGAAAACAATAAAGCATAAATTCTCTTCATCTTTAGTCACAGAGTATGTAAAATTTCTTTCTAAGTTCTGCAGAATTCAAACAGTAGGGTGCAGTTTCACTCACTATTCTAAGCTCACCTTTCAAGCCAAATCTCCATTTAAAATTATCTTTAGTTTTCTCTCTAAGCTACAAGACAAATGTTTCTGCAAATGGATCACTGCCTGATTTGTGGCTTCTGAATGTTATCTCATGGAACACATACATATACACAGAAAGCTAAAACACTTCTGCTAAATCCAAACATTTGCAGTGCTTGCCTGATAATAAAAAAATATTGTGCTATGACTGCCTAGCTTTTTCTTTTTTATTATTTGCTACACCTGGAATATTAGCCCTACCTGCAACGCTCCAAACATACTGAAGACAATTGCTTTTAAGAGCTCACAAGCAAATTGTTGTAAGATGTTACACTTCCAACAGAGGACTACTGCAACATGATGGAAAGTGCAGTAATGACAGCAGAGCAGCAAGACCCCAGATTTCAGCAAGTGAGAGTTTGCACAAATGCAACAGCCATGGGCACAGAAATAACAGAAAGAAGCTGCTTACCTTCAGGAGACCTCGGGTACACAGGGATCATCAACAAGACCCCCTCACCTCCACTGCCAACCCTTAAATGAGGTCTGGGAAGGGTGGATCCTGGCTCCACCCCTTCCAATCACTCAGGTGCACTGCATGCCCCTAATTTTCCCTGGGTTGGCCCTGCCTTCCCACCAGGTGCTCAATCACTCCTTCAGACCATGACCTAGTATTTCCAATACAGGTTACTAAGAAAATAATCTCTTGGAGTGATGCCTTCTCAGTGTTTTAGCCTGAGCCTTCTACTGCTTCTTAAATCTTGATACTAACATGGCTGGCAGTTCCTTGTGGGTTTAATCTATACTGTTACAACTCCCATAAAAATAATTATAGGAAAGGAAAAAAAAAAAACCTGTTCTAAATTAACTGTGCCCACCAAGTACATTTGTCACAAAGCTTACAGATTAGCACTATCTGGTATAATTCAGAACCAGACTTAGGCATTCTCACTCCTGAAGTCTTCCAGACTGAGATTTCTGGCACCTCTCTGACTGCCTCTCATCTCCTTTCTATAAGAAAGCCTTCACTTGTCAGGTTCTTAAGCATGTGAAAGAAAGCTGTACCTTCACATCCAGTTATACTGCTGCAGCTGCTGGAGAGAAGCAGATAAAGCACCACCATGCAGCAGAGGTACATCAGCACCAGGTTAAGAACTTCCTTTGGGTTTGTGATCTGCTAGGAGCAGAAACATTTGCTAGGAAATGTTAAGTAAAAGAAAACAAGAGAGATACAAAAGAGGTGTGGAACACTGGAATGACTACTGAGTCATTACAAACTCTTACGGTAGGACACAATGTTTTTCACAACTACATTCCAATACATTTTAAAAAAAAGACCAATGGATTAATTATTAACCCACAAGACGTCTAAAAATACTTTTTGTTTTGTTTTGAACATGGGCTTCCTTCTGCTTCCCAAGAAAATTCATAGTCAAAGAAATCATTGTCAGCATAAGTGAGCAAACGAATAGAAACTGCATAGCTTACCATAATAAAAACACCAAGGTTTTGTATTACATGAACTGTTTACCCAAGCAGGTGGATGCAAAGGACTAATTAATAGGATATTTTAAAAACAAACAGTAGCTTTGTTATGCTGATTCATTCTTGCTAAATAGATTGTTAAGTACTGATGAGTATCTCACTAGCTGTTGGATGCATAATGGTAAACACCTGTGAAATTCCACACATGCACAAGTCTACCAGTTTATTAAACATTCATTTGCTTGCCTTCTTTCTCCGCCAGTGGCTCGCAGACTTCAGACTGCATCTATTTAAACCCCCCAAAGATATTCCTGGATGCAGGCATTAAAGGCATGAATTGAAGCCAACACTGGGGGAAAAGGAGTACGTTTTGATTTCTAACGTTCCCACATTAAGGGAATACTCCATAATTACTGAAACATCTCATAAGGATTATTCAAACAACATTAATCAGTACAATATTTGTCAATGCCTCCAGAATAAATTCCCTTGTTTAGCTATAAAACAATCTCTATATGAAGATTTTAGTCCAGTTTTGGGAAATATTCTCACTCCCAATTCATTCTTCAGATATAACATACTTCAGAACAAGAAATTTATTAGCTTTTAAGTCTACACAGGTGTCTTAAATGTTTGGCAGCTACTATGTTTTTCAGAAAGCTTTCAATTCACTACAAGTTCTAAGTCAGCAGATAAATGGGTATTTAATTTGAGTGATACATACTTGATAGTCCACTGTCTTTTGGAGACAATGTGGTGTTAAGAATGCACTGAAACAAACACCATGCCTGAACTTAGCTGAGCTTGTATCACTAAGAGAGAGCATCCATGACAGCCATCACTTCAGTAATGCACCGTGTGTTTGCACCAAACTGAGAGGAAAAGCTTTTTTCAAACTGGTCATGCAGGGATGATTTAGATCCAATGACATTTTATTTCCTTTGGAATTTGGACAGGAATATTAGTTTAACTGTCCAAGTAGAAAGTGCATTACATCACTGTAAAATTTGGGTGAAGTCTTAAACATCTTCCTAAGTTATTTGTCAAAGCATTTTGATTACTGCCTACCACCTGCAAGAAAGTTCTGTTGCACACTGAAATGCAGCTGCAGCATCCAGTTACTTGTAGGGGTGCCAGCCTTTTTGGCTGTCACTGTATCAACTATTACTATGCTGCACACATGCCACACACTGCACACTTGGTATTGTAATTTAACTCCCATGCACTGCATGAATATAATTTTCAAACAGTATTTGCATGTGACAAGAGTTCTAAGAAGCAAGAACTCGCAAGCCAGCACCTGTTCCTCAGAACACACACATCATACTGTGGAGGACAACAACAGTTCAGAAACCAAGAATACATCAAAGATTATTATACCATCTGGTATTTTTAGAAATATTCATATTTAAAGCCAACACCCCCAAAATCTTACATAGCATTCCTTTTCCTAGCATAGCCTGCTGGCCTAGCAGCAAAATGCCAACAGTAATACTCTTTCTTGCTAGCGGTTTAGACTTTATAACTGGAAAAGCATCCCCGCTGAGAGAAGAGAATATGACAGACGGCGTGAGATATTGCAGTAATCTTACTGACAAAGCACTAGGCACGTGAAGAAAGCTCAAAATCTATTCACATTTCCCAGTTAAACATGGAAGCTTGATAGTAAAGTTATTCAGAAAGAAGTTATCTACAGCTCTGAAAACACAGGTGTGACTTCTTTTGCTTCTGCTTTCCTAATGAAGATGTACAACTTCCACTTGGAAATAGACAAAATTTACAACTTGTCTTCCTACGCTAGGAAAAGATTAAGAGGCCTGCAGCCAAGCTTTGGAGCACTGTAAGGGAAGGTTATTTAAGGTATTGAAATTGGCAGCCATTTGGGATTTAATACAGGCAAACACTTCAAATAATTGGTCTATTTAAACTAGTACTAAGAAATCCATACACTTCTGCTGACAAATTTGTATTCAGTTTAAAGAGACAAGTAAATGGGTCACTATATTTATCTCACTTTTTTGTTAAGACATTAATTGTTTATGGATAATCAAATGTCCACAGATAACTCACTCTTCTGTCATGTATCAATACCAAATGCTCTTATCCAGCAAATGGGGACTGATTAAAGGATGACTTTGTCTGATCCCAATTCTTCTACAATCCTTTCATGTGACGTTGGGAAAGCCATTCTACCTCGTTATGATTTGCTGTTTACTTCTACTCCACTTTGTCAGTCTCATCTATAATCAATAGAGAAGTTAGAGATCAAACTGTGACACAAAAAATAAAAACCTTGAAAGAAAGATACATAAATTACTATGGAAAGACAATAAATCAGCAAACAACTGGCATGCTAACAGTACTAGTTGATACCTAAAGCAAAAGTCTCCACTGCAGCACATCAAAAAGAAAAATATATAAACCTTTATAGAATCCACAAAGTAAGAAACTAGACATCAGCACTACAAAAAGGATTTTACCTCAAAATCGTCTAATTCTAATTCTTACATACTTTTTTGTTGTTGTTGTTTAAATATACAAGTGGTGAAGGTTAAATTTCTGATGTTATTCTTGCATGTCCTTGTACAGCTAAGGTACTATTCTGGTTATCAACCAACTATGATATACCACTGCTATACTACCAGAGCTATAAGAAAATTTATTGTTTAAAAGAGAAATGCAGTCAGTGTACAAGAAGCTTAACAGCCCAGAAATAACTACTGCATTGACCATCAGCTGTTACTCATATAACCCCATACACTCAGGTTAAGTAATGATCACTGTTCTTCCATTTATGGAAAGAAAATTCTAAGTTTCTCCCTAGCGTAGTTCCTGAGAGGAACATACCAACACTTCTGCATGCAGTGTGCTACAGACTTTCTGACAGTGTGTACTGCCTATAACACAGTTTTAAGAAACGACTTTTTAAGGACACGAGTCTCTGGAGATGCAGATCACGCACATGGGAATTACAGACACATTACTGCAATTAACTGAAAAAGAGAAAATAACAAATACAAGGTCTATAATCAAAGACAAATATTTTCCTATTTACCACAGTATGGTTGATAGCTTGATTCCAGAAATGTGACTGTTAAAGAAAGATTTAAAATATGGGAATAATAAGAATCTTCATCAAAATGCAAATACAAAGGGTATTTTTCAAAATGAATAATGATAAACATGAAAAAGAAGCAAGCAGCCAGAAGAAAAAAAAGAGGGTCGTTAAGGAACATGAATGCACTAATAGTGACAGATGATGCTGGTATTGCTGAAGGCCTGAATAAGTTATTTGCCTTAACATTCATGAAAGAATTTGGAGCACATCCTTGAGACTAAAATATATTTTCACTGGGAAAGTAACATGGTGAATGAAATACGAGACAGATGTTTATTATTCCAGAGCTCAAAGAATCATTCAGTAATTAAAGCAACTGAAAACTGACATAGCATCAGAATGCAAGAAGAAATAAAACAACCTGAAAAGTAAAAGATTTTCACTTTGATTTCTAAGAGCTCATTGATAACAGGAGTAGGGAGAGAGAGAAATTCCCAGTGCCTATTTCTCAGTTTCTGTAAAGACCTGTCCATGTGAGACCTGCTTAAGTCACAGAAAGGCTTAGCCTATTTTTTATTAAAATGCCTCCGAATGGTAGTGAAAAAATCCTGTCTCCTGATTAGCAAAAGATAACAACAGTATATTCTCTTTAGTCTTCTATGAAGCCATGGTATCCAGCAATATGGCAACAATAGACAATAAGCCCATGAAAACTGATCGAGCAGCATATATTAAAATGTCTTGAATTCTCTAATATACACTTGTGAGAGTCTAATATCAATTGACATCAGTAAAATAAGCCACTTATCTCATAGAGCAAGATATTACCCTGTCACTAAAAAATACAGTGTATAATTTTAAGAAAGATGTATAAGATCCTACGGTTTGTTCTAAGGTCCTAGAGGAAAGGCTGTTCTTTACTAGCTCTAAACAATAACACAAGAATATTCATGAAATAGGTTATGTTTTGGACAATACTGACAGCAAAATACTATGGTAACTGAAATAAAGTTCCTTAAAGAAAGAATTGTACCAATAACTAGCACCGCAATAACAAATTCACTATGAAGAATTTCAAATTCTGTGTAATTAATTAAAAGATCCTAATGTCAAAAATAAGGATTTATTTATTTATTTGTGTGTCACGTAACAATTAAGCTGGGATTTGAATTGTCCCAGTTACCCCAGATCCCTATGCGGATGCCATTACAAAGACAAGACAGATTTCTCAACTTCAAAAGTGCTCTACGAAACCTTGCACAACAGTATTCTTAGTGTACATTTCTGCTAGGAGAATGACAAAACACAAAGAGTAAATAGCACAAAAGACTGCAACAGATAACATGACAATTTAAGTACATCAGGTAAAGGAAAAAATCTGAAAGGACAAATGTGCTTGTTTGAACAATGTATACTTGAAAAGAATAAGGACAGTGAATAAATCAATTGGTCTATGGAACTTACACCTTTCCAACAGGAAACATGCTACAACAGCAGAAAAAAGAAACACTAGGAGAGGACTGGAAGCAGCCCAATCAGAAACAAAATGGCTGAGATGCTGGCTAGGAGTTCCTCACCCGGAAGCATGGAGTGCAAGACAACAGCTTTCACTATTTGTATTCCATTGAGAAATATTATAGACCTCATTAATCTAACTCCAGTGAATTGGCTTTAGGACAGAATAGATAAATTGTCATAATCACAAGATGAATTTTAGGCAAACACTACGTTTTGTACAGAGGAAGAAAATTACACTTCTTTCTATGTCTGAGCAAGGTCAGTCAGGAAGCATCGTTCAACTGCCAGTCTTCTGAATCTCAGTGATGATTCAACTAGGTACCTATTTAAATTTAACCTGCACAGAAGAAAGCAAGTACCTGTGTTCATCGTGCTCTTCTCTTTAATTCGTAGGCAGTTTTCAGGCAACAAGGCTCATCCGATTTTCTTGTCCATAGTTACCAGTGTAATGGGATCATTGGTGGATGTTCCCCAGCAGCTTTGCAAAGACCTTTCTCATGCTGAGAACTAGCAGTTGTTAGAAACTGTTTTCCAGGACTAAGATTCAGTGCAAACCTGCAAGGGATGTAGTTATCTCTCACTTGAAGACCTTTCTTCCATGAGAACTTGTCCTGCGCAGACACTTCACTAGTATTCTTCTCAGTAGAAGCACTACTTCAGTTTGAGACATTTTCTCTGAGCACTATGCTGGTATGGCTGTCACATCCGTGCAGTAACTTGAAAGATCCAATTGTATTTTCATATACAAAATCATCTAGCTTGACAGGACACTGTACTTTTTATGTTTCACCCACATTTCCTGTTGTTTCCACCTTGATCTAGAGCGCACTTCTAAAAATAATTTTAAGTTTTGTGTTACAAGAGGGAAGGAGGACAAAAAAATATTTGTGCTTATGACATAATCTTACAGCCTTGCACACAAAAATGACTGATGTAACTTAGAGGAATGGGGAAGCAGTATAGTAGTGCACTGAGATAAGCGCTTTACACAAGTGGAACATGCTGCATCTCCCAGAGGACTGATTTATATGAGAGTTAAATTGTTTGCGTGGAGATGTTACACGAGCATGTTTCCTCTCTGAAACAAAACACAATGAAATACAAAGCTTTCCCCATTGCAAGCTAACAAATTTAAATCAGCCTCCTTTGCCTGTCGCTGTGGTAACCAGCTGCAGGAAGGGCTGTGCAGAAATTTCAGGAAAAAACTGTATGAGTTGTTTACATAATCATAGATCTCCATATGAACAAAAATAACTCACTGTATCACAGGAGAGATGTGCTTTACTGGCTGCATTAGCAGAACAGATGTAATACATGACTGATATTAATAAAGCAAGAGACTGACTGTTCACCATGAATTTTTAAGTTATGACACCTTGTTACTCACTGTACTGATGGAGACATGAAACAGCGTTCTGCCCACAGAACCAGCACTGAAGCACATCAATCAGCATTAAATTCATCCTGAATTTTGTTTATCCTAACTGGTAAATATATAATAATAACTGTAATTTTGAAAATAACTGTAGAGTTCAGAGACAATACAAGTCCTGGTAAAGGAACAGCATCTAAGAAACACAAACAAGGAAAGTTATAACAACTATTTGCCTACAACTGAAATGGAGTTTTAACAGTTTTGTAAAAGGTTTAAAATAATGCACGTTACAGAGAAAATGTATCTAATGAGAGCCCTAGTTTCAGGACAGCTTTTGTTGTTTGTTTGTTTTTAACCTGTAGTACTGGCTGAAGTACTTCAGAATAAAATTTAGAACACAGAATAACACATATTAGGCTAAACTACAGAAATACTAACAGATTTGGTAAAAAGTTAGAGAGCACTTTTCAAAACAGCTTTTGGGGCACTTCACACTCCTATTTTATTTCTCTGTACATTTCGTGTCGTGAACTTTTTTTTTCCAACTACGTAGTGACACACCTTCCAGGTAAACACCCCACTGAATGTTGTGCCATTTCATTACTTGTATCTCTTTTAAAGCTATCATACCTGTGCACAGGTCCCAAGGCTGTCTTGCTGCTCTGCTTAGCAAGAACATGAACTCTTCACAGATCCCTACTTGAAACTGGAGTTGTTCACCTCCTAAGCCCAACTTTCACTGAGAAACAAAATAGCATGCATCATTTATGCCAACACTGAAAGATGCAAAGCAGTCTGCTTTCAGCTGATTAGATTTTTCCTTATTTGTTTATTACTCTGGCCTGAATTGCCTATCTCTTCAGTGAGGTGCTAAGGAAATTGTGCTAAAACCTGTTTCCCCATGTTTCATTTGAAAGGAGAAATCTATTCTGTGTGTTTCCAATGGATTTTTATCTACTAGAACTGGAGACCAAAAATCAAAGTTTTTCATGAAACTTTCATTTCCTAAAAATAAACTAACAAAAATACTTGACAAAATCATTATGGTAAACATGTTAGAACTAATGTGTTGTGACAAGTTTGTTGCTTTAAGATGAAAATCACTTTGTACCTGGTACAGCGTTCACAATAGAGCTGTGGTGGGTCCTGACTGCCTGCCAGCTGGGGTTCCTGGGTTGCTGTTCTGAGGCAGTTTCCCTGCAAGTGCTGCCAGCACTGTCTCCACGGCAGCATTTTGTGCTGCAGGGAACTCATTTCCAGCAGCACACGACTCAGACAAGACTTTGCTGCACACTCTTGATAGTGGTAAGTTAAAGCAATGCTAAGTAGCACAGGGTCATTTGTACAAGCCATCCTACCTTACAGTGTGCAACAGCTGACAGTGCCTGTCTCTTGATTAAAACTGCCCCGTCTCTCACTGTAACAAAACAAAGGATACTGAAAAGCACATTCTTCTGCCAGTACCCTACCCCTCTTCTTCCTCCTTACCTTCTATGGGGATGTTTCCAGTGCCCTGCTTTATGTACTTTGAAATGATGGTCTAGAAATTGATCTGACCTACTTCGGAAAAATAAATTTAAGCTACAATGATGTTAAAATTACTTTTTTTTTTTTTTTTTAAAGTGTTTTTAAAATGCATAATAGGTGGGAAAGAAATAGTATTGATAAAGACTATGAGCAGATACAAACAGAAAAGTAGAATTAGCAACACTATGCAAAGTTCTGTCATAATAGCATTATTACAATTGCAAAACTAAGAGAGTATGTTTCCTTATTGTAATACACAGCCTAACTTAAGCTGGCTATCCAACCCGTAACATTCTAAGAATCCCAACATTCCATGAAACATAATATAAAGCACGTTCCAATAATGTTTTCTTCATTAGCTATTCTTGACATTAGGCTGGGAAGAGAAATGATGTATTTCATAATAAAGGTCCTTTCTACAGATTATCAGTCTCAGTGAGATTCCTATCACAACATTTTATTACTATAGCATACATTTATCAAAGTGAAAGATAACTTGCTCCACACCTTCCCTATAATTACCCCATAACATTAAAGTCATTTAAGACGAGATTTCCCACTATAATAGCAATACAGGAAAACTCTGTGTAGCACTACCAAAATAATTATCAGTTATTCAAATTACGCTCAGCAAAGGAAGAGAGATACATAGGATGTATAGGATGTTCAAACTTGAAAACAGGAAAGTAACACTCTCAAACAATAGCATTTACCATTCATTAAAACGCTGAAATTGCTTTGTCAGTAGGAATAAAAACACTTCATGTACTGAATGGTAAAAACAAAAATTCATGTTCACACTTTTGAGCAAATTCTTTATTGACTGGGAAGAAATAGCAATTTAAACAGTGGAAGAATCATTTACTTCAGCATTTCACTGTTCAGCAAACAGCTACAGTAAGCCTGGTATAAGATGAAGAGCCAGTGTAAGAACTACTATAATGGAGTGCCCATGTACAGATACCCAGGTATAACAACCTAAGTCTGGTTATTTCAGCTGCTTTCTGAAATTAATAATTTTAATTAAAATCATCAAGAACCTACCACCCACCACAAGCCAGTTACAGGCTTGTTTCATATCCAAAGACAAGGCAGAGCTTCACAGTTGAAAAGCAGTGTGGTGCTACAGGATACAACACCAAAAACAAAAACATGGTTGTCCACAAAAATCACCCTAAGAACAGAAATGGAGTGTAAGATGCATTGGAATGGTACGTACTCAATGTAATCATGTGTCGTGCAGCAAGTTTCTCCTTGATCAGGCAGCACGAAGTACTTTAAAGATCAAAAGAAAAGCAATAAGAAGTGGAAAAAAAATACAATAATTCCTACCCTTCCATTTTAAGGCCAAAGTTTTCTGCATTTCATCCCAATATATCAAACAAGTCTAAAAAGAATGTACTTAAAGAGAACTCTTATCAGGAGTTCTGTCCACCCCCAGAGTCAAATATCAACACTCAGAGGCAAGGAAAGGATGGCACGCTCTCCTAGGCTGCTTTGTAATCCAGAATCAGGGCTTGCAATACCTTCCTCTTTTTCTGCATTTCTGCCTTGCTTTTGGTGCCTATTATCATGTACTCAGATGTATTGCCAACATCATACACTGCCTGCCTTGTAGAACCAACTGCCACTAAATCCACTGGATTCTGGATACATTTTATTGCACCTTTCTTTATATTTGCTTTAAAAAAAAAAAAAAAAAAAAAAGAGTTGAAGATTAGATTCTTACCATAACAAATACCACACAAAATGCTTTTTTCTTTTTTAATGACACAGCATGAAGCATTCAGAGTGAACATATGATTCAAAATGAAGAATTAAGGATTTAGTCTGCCAGATAAAGTATACCAAAAAACAAAAACAAACAAAAAACCCTAAAGTAACAGCTTTCTCTTAAATTTAAAAGAATCTGTGGTGTTCAGTTAGTTCACATAGTTAATAAGTCAGTAGAGCAGCAGTAATCACCTTTGGATGCATTCCCACAGCTCCCTGCCTGATGTATCACACAGACTCTCTCTCTCTTTCAGAACCTGCGGGTTACTTCTACACACACACACACACACACACGCACGCACACACACACACACACACACACTCTCTTCTGTTCCTGGTGGTGAATGACAGCTTAGATCCTTGCCCTGTTTTTTTTTTTTTTATTTTATATACAGTTAATATGCAACTCTAACTTGATGCATTTATATTGCTCTTAGAAAACTAAAAACTTAATGAAGGAAAAAAAGCCAAGGGTCACAAGTAACTTCAAGATTAAATTTCCTTCAACACTTTCACATAGGCATGCTTAAAAACCATTCAGCTTATTACAAGCGGATACAATAAATTCAGTTTTGTTTCCTGGCCCGCATTGCACAAGCTGTAGTTTCACTCAGGAGCGCTCTGAGGCCTGCAGATATCTTCTGGTTGTGAGACAGCAGAGCAGCGTTAGTTGATTTCAACTCACGTAAGAAAAATAAAATTCTTTTTGCCTTTTGTGCTGTATTATAATGCCTTAGAGAAGAACAGAATAGTGCTTCAGAGGGGAACTTTAGAGAGACAGCATCATCAATTCCAGCCCGCAGGAGTGCTTTACAAGAAAACCCTGTATTTGAAAGAGGGGAAAGCAGAGTGCAGAACTGGCTGTTGCCCAAGGACCTTGCGAAGCAGGAAGGCACAGCAGTGCTAAACAGGGCCATAGGAAAACTGGACAGGAAATATCACAGGACATGCTGAACTGATTTTATTTTCTTATTGTGAAACATGAAAAATACTGTCTGAGGCAGTCAGGCAGCTCAGAGGACAGGTAGAGCAAAAATATTTGTGAAACAGAATTAAACATCACTTTCCAAAAGAGGTTTTGTCGCTTTCTTTTCCTTTCTGAGAGGAAAAAACAAACAAACAAAACACTAGAAGAGAAGCACGAATCTGTGAAATCATCCTCCCTGTTCCACAGTACCATCTGAATGTGTGGCAGCCTATGGCCATACCCCTTACTGCAGACAGATCGATGCACTAACTGCTTCTGTGACGTATTCAATTCACTATTTTATCTACAACTGAAAGCTGGCAAGAAAGTGACAGCACAGCCTTGAAAGAAGCACAAAAATGAATAAAGAAAGAGCATACTTGAGAAAATAAGCACATAATGTGCTAAAGACAGATGAAATTACTGGTTAGGATTACAGCTTGCAGAAACAACAGCCTGAACTGAAGATGAACGTGCTGAAGTAGAAAACAGTGGTAAGGCCAAACTCCACAAAAAGGGCATGGCTCAATTGGAAGTTTGGTCCTTCAAAGCTCTAATGTCATCAAGAATTAAGCCACAATTTAATAACAGAATTCCTGCATAAAATCTTATTTTTCATATGTTGCTTCCTCACCTGCTGACAACCCATACAGCAGCATACCACTGGCACATGGCACAGGAACAGACCAAAAAAAAATGGTGAAATTGAAAAAGAATATTTTAATTTCTGCCTTCATAAACTTTAAGCTGAACATAAAAAGGGAACTCAAAAGTTGTCAACAGAAGCCAGCTTTAAAATTAATTACAAGAGAAAGAAATGCTACCTACATATCACAAAGACAGCTTGCTACAAAACCACAAAATCAGTTTTCAGCTCTAGACCGTTAATTAGGATTGCACTCAGGAATTAAAAGTATAACATCAAAGCACTAAACTTCACACATGACATGATAAATCCCATAAGATCACCACTGTCAGTACAAGTAGTGGGATTTCACTTGAGTTAAGTATTTTGTTACAGCCACTAAACTGCAAACATTTATTGTCTTGTGCATGTTAAGATGTTGTAATGGCATTCAGGCTCATTAAAACTCAAAAGCACAATCCTGAAGTCAAGTGCACTGAGCAGAACAAAAACAGCAGGGGGATAGGAAAGCTGCAATTAATGCTGCAGGTCACGTAAAAAAAAAAAAAGCAGGAAAAAAATACTTTTAAGTTACACTTTTCTCTTTTCCTTTCTACCTATTGCTCACACTAAAACAAGTCATAGACTCAAGGGAATTTTGATTCCCACTGAAGTTTCAGAAGTGGGTGGAGTGAAAAACCTGGAGTAGACAACTCGTCTCCACCTCAAGCAACCCTCTACAGTGCAAGGGAAGGTATATACTTGCTAAGTTACTTGCAGAAGTTATTCCGAAATTCTCTTGCTGGCACCTTCCTTCTCCTCAACACCATCCTGTGTTTTACAGCACCACCTTGAATCACTTGGGATTTTTTATTGTTTTTTAAACATGTAGAACTGGTTTTGAACTGATGTATGGAAATACAACTCCTGAAGGCAATATAAGCTTAAATAAGGTATTTGGATTTATATTTATAAGGAATGTGAAGCACTGAAAAGGCAGAACCCTGGGGCAGGCAGTTCAGCCAAATTTCATCTCCAGTTAATTTGTAATGAATGGTGAGTCACTGAAATGCTTTTTTTTTTGCTTTTTTTTTTTTTTAACCAAATGCTCCATAGCTGTGTGCTGATGAGATCTCATGCAAAGTTCTTGTTTTTTTTTCCTTTTTAGTTTTCCTTTTATTTCCAAGAGATCTGCTGCTATATGTGGCATAGGAGTTTCAAACATTTTAGAATAATGTGCTGAAAGATACACTAGAATAACACTAACCATGGAAACATCTGTTTTTATTTCTTATTCAGAGTTTTAGTTAGACACCATTCCTCCTTATGTCAAAGGTACACAGGCAGTGGCAGCTGCTGCTGTGTGCCAGCTTATTTCCAAAGAAGACTGAATGATGCTATCCTTCCAGATGCCAATTTCTCTAAAAAATTCTTAAAGCAAAGCACGGCAGCCAACTACTACATTTCATGCAACAGTTCACCAGCTTCTGTTTGGCACACAAAACTAAGTCTATCACTCTCTTATAGGAGGGATGTAGAGGCTAACAGCACTTTAAAAGAAACTATGGAGGAAGATGTACCACCAATTGCTGAGCAGCTGTTTTCCATTCTTCCATGACAAACTTTTTGTTTGTAGAAAGATTTATTTATATGTTAAAAAAGAACCAAAGGAGTTAAATAAATATACCAAAAAGAAGAAAAAAACAACAAAAAATGACAGCTAGGAAAGAGCAAGTCCATAGATTAGCGGAGTTCTCTTTTCTACCAGCATTGCCCATGCTTGCACAAAGAAAGTAGTTTTCACATGCTGTATATATGTGTGTGTGTGTGTGTATATATATATATAATTAATAAATATTTTACTAACATTATGGAAAGCTGGTGGAAGTTACCTCCTCAGAAAGTAGCAGTGAAAAAAACAGCTTGTGCAAATCTTATTACAATGCCACTAGGAATCAGGACTGTCAGAAGAGAAAAGTACCAAAACTTCCTTTGCCATTCCATTTGAACTGATTGCCCACAATAGAAACAAACATCTCCTGTGACATTAAGTTGTCATCAGCTTCTGTGATTCCCAGTTCACTCAGCCTTTTCCTGTGCATCTGACTCTTCTTTGCAGAAGCAGCACCAAGTTCACTTACAATTTCATGATTGCCTTCAGAAATCTCAGCTTGCTTATAAAGCTCCAATTCATCAGCCACACACTCAGGTAGTTGTCCTTGTCTGAAGCCCTCTACATGTGCTCTCTCATCACTTGACTGGGTAGACTGTGCATCCCCTAGATCAGGGAACAATGAGAATATCAATGCCAAGCATGCAAAATAGCCAAATCAGTTAAAACTACCAGAATGAAGTCTTCTTCAATTGTAACATTTGCATACCCCACACATTTGGGTAGTTGTTTAGTGACAACCATACATTTCAAATACAGCATATGAAAAGGTTTCCTCTCAAAAGGACTTCAAGCTACCAAGTAACAGTGATATTAGACTGTATTTACATACCATACTTGCGACTGGCAGTTCTCAAATAAGACATATGAAGAGAAATACAATTGTCACATTTTATTTACTGCAGAAAACAACTTCTGTGCTGCAAGACTGTGCTAACCAGCATGTCTCAGCTCTAGTGCTGAAAGGAAAAATGGAGCAGAGAACTAAGAACCAGAAGAGCTATAACAGAAGTCACATCCGCTTTCTTGCTGATCAACACTCTTGTTTCTGTAAGATTGAGGTAGTTATACAGGCTTTGCTTAGTGGGAAGTATAGATTAGATGCTTAAGGACTTAAAAAAAAAAAATCTAAGTGTACACATAGCACGGAGCACAGATATACACAGTATTTACCTGCAGGAAGTCTAATTCAGGAAATTCCATTGTTCTGATAGTTACAGAGATACATTCCAACTAAATCAAAACAGACATTGTGAGAAGTTTTTGAAAGACTCACTTCCTAGTTATGGAATTCAAAAAAACTTGTGTACACTAGGCTTAAGCGTTTTTGTTTCTTTTTTTATTATTTACTTCTATGAAGTCAGAGAAAAATACCTGTTGTTCCTTCTGCTGAAGCATCCTTTACATCAGAAGCAACAGTTGGTTTTACCAGGACCACACCATATCCTTCATTATTATGGATCACATTATTGGCCATGCTTATTTTGGGGATGTCATAATGTTCATCTAAGAAATTCTATAGAAAGGAAATAGAAATCCAACTTGTTATGTCCACCCAATGGGATGCAAATCATTTCACTTTTAGACAGAATTAGCTCTCTGCATTGGCTAGAATGTTTTCAGTGTATGCAAGTAATACTGCAAAAGATCTCTTTCTGGCAAATAAGAAACAAAACATTGCTTCATTGTACCAACCCAAGGCAAACAAGTACCACCATCATAAGTTGTAATACACAAGAGTTCCACTATAAGAAAGCATGGTTATAAGTCAAGCTAAACACAAGTTATCTGCACCAATTCTGACAGCTATAAGTTTGTGTGCTATTAAGTTGAAGAAAAAAGTGCATTCTGCCTTCAACTGACCTTTATGAGTATTCCCTCCTTGCAGTGGTGTATGCCGTTGTCCAACAAGGTGCACGTACTACCTGGGTATATTTCCACACCAGCACCCTACAAGACAAAACCCACTGCAGTTCACAAATAGTTCCGGAATGCTGACAATTTGGCATGATATCTCCATGGTTGATCTTGGTGCTCATTCATTTATCTGCACCACTCCAGCTGTGAAGCTTCACAGCTCTGTTAACTTGAACAGCAATATCAAACATGGAAGTCCCACAAGTAATGCTACTGTTGCTAGTCTATAGAATTACTAGCAAAGAACGACTATGCACCCTTTTATTGCTTTCTTGCTCTTTAGACATCCTCCTCAACATTCAAAGCCCTATCATCCTCCCAAGTGTGCTAATGGGAGTTCAATTCTGTCAGAAGGATATCATATCATATCTGTCAGAAGGATAAGGTCACTTAATTTGCCAAACTAGGATTAATGAGTTATTTATAGGCAGGGGAAAAAAAAAACAACACAGAAAATCACCTTAAAGATACAGCAGGACATGAATCAGTTCAACAATGCAGTAATCACTGTTTCATAGATAGCCCCTGCACGAGATACTTCATTGGGTACTACTGAAGACCATAAGATCCCTGGGAACAATCTCTTAATGTAACACACAGATGTTCAAGATAACCTGTAAAGATTCTCACAAGAGGGAAAGAAACCACCCCTTCACTGAGAGTATCACTGCCTAGTACAACTCTATTGAAATTTATAAACAAGTTTTTAACTGGCTATTTCGTACCTTGGCACCATACAGATCTGAGTTCTTCATTAATAGTTCAGCTGAAGTTCGTACAGTTATGCCTGTAGTTTCACACTGTAATACACAATTCTCTAAAGTTGTTTTCCCTTGATGAACATCTACATACACACAACAAACACTGTTAAATGAATCATACGTGCAAAAGCAAACCTACAGGTAGATAGATTCACAATATTTTTTACAGTATGTCAAAATGACCATTTAAATAACATCTTATGCAAGTTTTACTGATTTGCTCAGGCATAGTTTGAGCTCATGGTACTTTGTCAGGATAAGCAGGTACACTACAAATGAGCACTAATCAAAAGATTTGCCTTGAAGTTGTTTTTTGTTTGGTTAGCCACTGTTTTTCTAGTGCCAGCAGTTTTGTTTGGGGTTTTTGTTTTTTTGGTTTTTTTTAACCTTCTTAAAAGTCTTTTGTATTAATAAGTTATTAGATACATATATACAGGTGTTAAGAAAACATGTTTTAAAACAAATGCTTGCCAAGGCTAAGTATTAATTAGTACCTTCTACAAAGAGAAACAGCCATGGCCAAAACTCAATGGATACAGTTTGGGATTATCCGAGTTTCAGTTTAAGTTAAGTCAGAAAACAAAGGTCTGTGCTACTTCTGAAGTCCGTATCAACCCTCAGCAAAGAGCTGTCAAGTGTTGGGAGTTCTTTGTAGCATGAGAAATTATTTCCTTTTCCACGCAGCCTGACACACTGAAACCTGACCTACTGCTGCAAAACCCAAGAGCAGAGAGGTCAAGTTATCTCATCCAAGGTTATCTTACCCAAAAGTTAAGCCTGAGTGCTACAACAGCTTGAAAGTTAAAACCAGTAAGCTCTGTGTACTAGATTCGTTTAAAAAAATGAAAAGAAAGTCACAGAAGACTCATAAGAACATTAAAGTGCTTTTATACTTACTTAAAATCCCTTCCACAGCATCATGTTGCACCAACTTCAAATTGGAGATCTTTATATTGGCTCCTGTACAGTCCACGAAGTTGTCTCCTTTCCCTTGCTTTTCTATCACAATGTCATCTGGCAGGCCATAGCCTTAAAGCAGGGGTGAAAGTTTGATGAGCAACTGGTAACAATCACAGGCAGATATTCACATCAAATAAGAGGATTTAGAACTTGAGGTTCGATAATCTCAAATAGTTTTCTACCCATTGGCCAAGCCTCAACTTACACCCTTCTGCACTACAGTCCAATGAATTAAATCACCCAGAATTCCAAATCACCCTCTTTGAATGACATCAAATACCAAATTATTTTTGCCAGTTGAACAGATGTGTAACAGAGGTCACATTCACTGAGATCCAAGTCCTCACTCCCCAAAGCTGCAATACTCAGGAGGGAGGTACAGTAACAAAGGCCACATGAGAACCTGCAGTTGGCTTTCAAAATGGATGAGCACAGCAGAGCAAGCTGGGGCTCTCAGGAAGCAGTCACTACCACAGTGCAAGGAAACAAAAGGAATTCATGCTATAGTCCTAAGTTTCACTCAGCTTTACTGTTTGAATGAAACCTGGGTCAAAACACGTTCCTGTGTTATGTGTTATATGGACTTCCAGATTAAAAAGGAACTTTCAAAAGCATATGCCACCACTGATTTACTAAAGCCATCCACACTTGTCAGCATTCAAACACACACAGGGAAATTTATGAGCATGTAAAGCTTCTATTGCTTGTCAATGGCAAGAATCATGATAAGGAAAGCAATAATGCAACATCTATTAAAGCAGTATGAGTCCTATCATTTTCTGAACACGCAAAAAAGCTTAGATAAGAAGTGCCCATACAGGATGCTAGCTTTTAACCAAGTACATAAATAAATAATGTGAAAGTAGAAAGGTTGAAAAAAAAGCTTTTGAACAAGAGCTGAGAGAAAGTTTTAGAGACAGCAATGAAGGCAGTTTGGTAATATTTCAGCACACTGCAATAGCTAGTAATCTTTTTCTAGGGTTCCTGGAGAGGAGGTAGCAAGGGGCAGTTTACTTCAGTATGGAAAGAAAGTGCACCCTGGGACTTCAAGAGGCAGATCCTGTTTAGCTATACACCCCAAAGAATGAGGTTGTTTATCATTCATGGCAAGAGTTTTAAGAAGAATTGTCCAAACTACCCAAAGATCTTCTAACCAAGCTTTTCGCCTGCCCCACCTACAAAGCAGCAGCTCTAGCAGTAAAGAAGCTGTTTAAAAGATAAGGAATAGAGAGAAATTGATTCACCTGCCATCAAGCACTGTTCAATACATAGCTAGCTCAAGGTTGTACACCCTGTTAAGCAACTTTACAGGAGCTAACAGCAACTGTCATCCCATAACTCTGATCACAGGTATTAGGATCGATGTTCAGCTTCTCTTCCAACTTCAACTATTGTACAAGCTGCAAAGTTATTTGGTACCTTTGCTGCACACCTTCACCAAGTGATTAAGTTGTCCTTACTATAATTTTCTGTGTTACAGCTTTAACCTTCCCCAGTCCTCTGAAGTATTTCTTTTCCTCACACTTTCAATCACAGCACTGGTTTGCACATGCATGGAAAAAAATACCACCACTACTAAGCAAAGCAATATCATATCTTTGATGAGTCACAACTTCATTGCAGCTATATCCAGCCACTCAGATTAGTGCCAGCAACTTCTTTCTTGATGCTCCTACTTCAAATGTTTTCAGCTGCTATTACTGCTATAAAAACTTCTTTAACAGAAGTCCATATAAGAAGATTAAGTACCCTGACATATTCATTATTCAGAGTGCAGTTTGTACTAAAGACACATTTACATGCCTTGCTTCTTAATATAGCATACCTCATTCTTTAATGGGAGTGCTATTTCACCATTTGCATTACTGTTTCCTCAAAAGTATGAGAGAAGTTGTCATAAACTCCAGTCCACACAATTTTAGAACAAATCAATTTTTGCAAGCAAATCAAGCAGTTTGAAGTCCTTTAACCAGCACTGTCCACCAGCACACAACTCTATATAAATCATACAAGAGAAGAGCAAAAGAGAAAGTGATATTCATAAGAGAAGGGCAAGGAAAATACAGTCCCAAGCAGCAGGAAATTAAATTCCCAGCCTTTCCCATAATGAAGTTTTGACAAGATAAAACTACAGCCGAAGAAGAACATGAACAGCTGCACAAGCCCCGGTGATACACAGACTATTATGTTACAGCAGCATGCAAGCCTGAAGCAGAGAAATTACACTGGGAAACTAAGAATTATGAGGAAAAGACAGTAGCATAACCTAGACAATGCAGGAGTATTTGAAACAAATACTTGGAGAGAAAAATAGAATCACATATGGTGTGTCCACTTCTACAGAACAGAGACTAAATCAATAGCTCTTTCTATCCAGGTACATCACATAATAAACAGATTTGCATCAGCAGCCCATACGCACAGCTGGCACAACAAATACCATAAACTGAGTTGACAGAACTTGGCTTTTTCCCCTCTGTATTCATGAGTGCTATCTGGCAGTGAGTCTCAGACCACCTCTATGAAGTACATTAGGTCTGTGAGAATGCAAAGGACAACAAGAACCTCCACTAAGTACTCAAAATGAAGCTTCTCAGAATGATCTGTGCTTGTCAGATGTAAAAATATACAATCGTGTTTCTGCTGGATACAGATACAGGTACAACATCTAGCTCCATAGGTAACAGTACTAGATGTAGTACCTATATAATTCAGTCAAACAGAAGAAAACAGCAAATTCACTATTCATCAGCAAAACTTTAAGCTTATTTGCAGGAATAACTGTTGTTAATAGAACACCATACACCACAGACAGCCCTACAAGCAGAAACAGGAACACTCCAAAGTAAAAAGCAAATACCCAAGTCAAGCTTCTCCAAATTAAAAAAAAGAAAAAATCTTTGTGCATAGCTAGCTTAGGACCCTGGACTCCCTCAGCAAGCTTTCTACCTTCCATTTCAATAGAATCAGCAATGCAGAACACGCCATCCACAACATAATGACCAGGACAGATGATGACTGTGTCTCCTTCATAACAAGCATTTACAGCTGCCAGCGGATCATTGTGGAACTGTAAGAGACAAACAACATAATCAACTCCTGAAAAAATGCTATAAAATAGGCATATTTATGCCCTTAAATTTGTTCTTTAATTAAACGTTGCTGCCTTTGCCTGAAAGAAATCCTTTATAACGGCACCAGTAACAGGCCGTTTCTACTTGGAATTCCACAATCATAGCACTCTAGACAAAAACAGCCTTAAAGCTTTCCTTTGTGTTACGTCCATTCCATGAGAAATCTGGGGCAGTGGCAGACTGAAGAGCATATGCACTGGAAAGCAGGTTTCAGTATGGCCTGGGTTTCAGGCCAACATGTGAATTCTGTTTCAAGTGACTTGTCATGAATTACATGAAGCAGCACATAGCAGACAGGAAAGTCAATAAAAACAAAGAACTCAGCAATAAGATTTGAGTCGGTCCAAACATGCAGAACCCTATTTCTAAGCAAGTCACTCCAGAACAGAGTTCAGACATCACAGTGGCAAATAATAGGTCCACATGGTTCTTTTCCCTAAAAAAAAAAGACCTCAGTACCTGAAAAGTGCAGGCTGATATCCTCTGAGCAATTCCACATAACAGGAAACAAATAGTACAGAAAAACTTCGAGTTTATTGCATCCTGGCAAATTCTAGGGCAAGCACTGTAAAAATTACTCAACTGCCAACTGAGAAAATCTGATTTTATCCCCAGAGTTAATAGGGAATGCTCTGTTCGGGTCTGCTTTGCCCACCTGCAATTCATGAACATGATTAGAATACAGTAAGCAATTTCATTTGGGCCCAAGCACTACAGACTATTCTGTATGACAGACTAAGCTGAAGTGCTGAAAATCCTAGCTGAAGTCACTAAAACTAATTGCTCTAAATAAGTTTCCTAAGCAAGTTTCCTATGCAGAACCATAGCAATAGAATGGCATTTCCTTCTTGAAACCTTAAATTGTTATCAGCAACTCAAAATACAGAGCTATCTAACATTAGAGTATTACTCCTTTGCACATTTATTACAGGTTTATTTCTTACACATTGGAAGGAAACTGCTCACACAGATTACTCAGCAAACAAATTAAGAGAAATTACTTGCAACTTTGTCTTATTAAATTACAGTGCTGTTTTCAGACTCAAAAATGGTACTGTACAAGCGTATCGTCTTCCATGTACACAATTCTTTTGTATTGTTTCTTGAGTAGACAAAATCATGGGTGAGCAGGGAATTGCTGTTACTTTACCTGTATTTCTAGTTCTTCACCACAAGACTCAGGGCAAAGTCTGTCCCTTATCAAAGACTGCAAGAGACTCGCCATCACAGTTGCGGACACAACATGAGTGATCTTGATACCTGTTGGTCTCTGCCCTTTAGCTTGGAGACCACTGTATTTTTGGTAACCAAATACATACCTAGAACAAGGAACAAAGCCTTCAGTGAAGAACATTCTACACGTGGTTTCCCCATCAGGGCTCCCCTTCCATTAAACCCGCTAAGTACCTCAGCAGAGGATTCTCAATTAGTTTTAGTTTTTGTTTCAAGTGCTCTATTTTCTCATACAACTTTAATCCCTCCACCATGGAGACATTTTCCATTTCAGAGTCTGAATCACTGCTTGATATGTTGTTCCTCACATTTAAAAACTTCCTGTAGAGCTCTTCACATTGAGACAAGTAGCTGTGGTAATCAGCAACAAGACCAGAAGGCACACGGTGCTCGAGGATGTCATAATGCCTGCAATTCAGAGCCAGAGATCAGCATACTTTCATTTCCAATTTTGAAAGATCAAATACAAACCCAGAGAGAATCTGAGATGCCCTGTATTAGTACTGAAGTTAAAATTCTTTGCAGTCTGCATCAAATCAAAACCCTCAGAACATACAAATATTTTACTTACTTCTCTAAATGATCTCTCATGGCATATAGGTAACAATTATATGAAACATTCTAAAAGAAATGGTACAGTTACAAAAAAAAAAAAAAAAAAAAAAAGCAACTCCTAAATCCATTAGAAATCAAAATTAGCCTACTTCTCAAGCATTTATTGGAAAGCCTGAGAAAGCTATGTCTAAACAACAAGAATAAGCCCATAATGTGAAGTCTGTATCAGCAGCAACCTAAACAATAACCTGGACAAAATCCCAGAAACAAATAAGGCAGTATCTGCACAAGATGAAGATGTGAAAGCACTGCACAGGAAATTGTGTCACCCCAGAAGTATCTTCTACAAATGAAATTACAGGGTAGAAAATGCCAGCCTGAAGTTGCATTAAGATTATCTGCCAACTAGACAGTGCCACACAGTCACATAGAACTTATCACAGTCACTAAAAAAGAAAAAGAAATGCTGGACAATAATTAATAACATGAAACAAAACAGGACTTAATATTTTCATTTTTGTAGAGAACCAACTTAACACAGCATAAATAACTCTGCTGAAGAGGCGGAATGAAATAAGGGCAAATCTTCAAAGTTCAAAAGATTATTTTTAAGTGGTGCATTTAATTCAGAAAAGAGCAAGAAAAAAAAACTATAACCAGAGAAGTAAATAAGTATGCAGTTACAATAAAAAGGATATAAAGAAAAAGACTCACAAGATTTTGGCAATGCAATCAGAGGCAGCAGAAAGTTAACACAGCATGATTAAATGAAAAAAAGGATTTATAGCAATGTAGAAATAAAATATTAGATGGAAACTAAGAGTTAAATGTAGGTTGGTCCTGAAATGCATACTTCATTTTAGGGCTGGTCACTATGAAAATGCATAAAACTTGATCTTGATTTTTTTTTTTTCCCAAGCTTCAATTAAACAATTCATATTACTTGCCTCAAAAAAAACAGTATTACATCCTACCACTACACATGAATTTATCGGTTCTGATTGAAAGAGTGCACACCAGAGATCTGTAAAGTTTAAAGCATCACGTGTTTCCATGCAGCTTTAGAGTCAACACATGAGGACTTCAATCACAACACAGGATGGCACTCACATCAACATAGTTTGGAGGAGAGACTTCGCATTAAGCAGTGTGGGAAAAAAGATAACGTCTACTTGAAGTTTTTGGTTGTTTTTTTTTTAAACATTTTGGATCCCAAATAAACCAACTCTAAGGTCATTCACAGATGAAAACAATCTCTCCTGGCATACCATTGCATTCTGGTTAATTCCATGCAAAGACTTCATAAAGATCCAAAACCTCAACAACAGAACAGCCATGCATTGCAAGCTCACACAATAAACACTTCACAAACATTTACAATTTCTAATTTCCACATAGAACACTTCCCTCTAATTTGTATGATCTGTTAGAAATCCAAGCTTATCAGAATCCTCAAAACTAACTGTGTCCTGTTAGAAACAGAGACCCACAGCCACCTTCAGAGTACAGGTAATGATACTAATTTCCTTTGTAAAGCTTGTGCTATACACTGTATTCTAGCACACACTACATTCTGAAGAGCATTCCAGGGTTAGCTGTAAATAATAGCTGATTTAGTTCCAAAGCATCATAGCAGACTTGCACCTGAATGACAAACTCATGCTCAGTTATGCTATGTTGAAAACAGAAGTGTGCTTGGGTTATTTAACCCCCTCCAGCATGTAACCAGACTGTGTCCTCGTGCACTGCTCAATTTCCATATAGACAGATGGCATTAAAAAAGTAAAACTCACCTTCAGAAAACCTAATGCCAGCTAACCCCACAGATAACAGAAATGCACGTAATCCTTCTTCAGTATAAATGATTTACGAGTTTTTGTTTACATTCTGTTCCATTCTGGTTCCTATTCTATGCCTAAAGATATGACAGCATTTCATGCCTGCTTTAGATAGCGTTACATTAGTCACTCCTGCAAGTCCAAGGAGGCAATAGCTGGATTTGGAGCGCCATCTGATGGGAGGTTAGGGATTACAGGAAAACACAAGGGTTCAGAAATAAAGCAGCAACTTCAGTTGTACCCTCTTCTGTAACAAAATAGAGCATCAGACAGTGGCTGCTACTAGAACAGGCTTGCTTTAATTCACTAGTGAAAACATTCCTTGGAGATTTATGCATACCACTATTCCCACAGCACCCTTTCCTGTGGTCCCACACATTAACACAAGAAGTGTTACACTCACAGTCTCAGTCGAGGCTCCACACATCGCACAAAGTAATCAAAATCATCCTCCTCCTCCTCATCCCAGGTCCTCCAGATGCACTCGTAGAAGAACCTTTTGAAACAAAGTAAGCTTTTAAACACAAAAGAGGCCACATTTAAACAAGCAGAGACAGTGGCACTAAAAATACAGACATAATAGAATGTTTTCATTTGCATTCTGTAACCTATCTCCAATTCCACATCACCCTCCTATAAGCCATTTAGTAGACACAACAGTTGGTTTTTTATATGAAGAGTTTTAATTTGTATTTCTTGGATTAAAATCCATAACAGCCCGAGTCCTTCTGACTTTCATCAAGAGACTGAGCAAGTATAATCTGGATTTAAAAAGAAGACTTGCACAAGATTCTGTGGCTCTCTGATTATTCAGTTTTGGCCAGGCATCTTTCCACTAAGCTCTTCTTCTCCACAAGAAGTTTGCCACCTCTATGATACATGCTCAGGTCTCTGCTACTGAGCATTGGCCAGCAGAATGAGTCTCTTCTCAGATAAATACACCCCATTTTTGTGTGACTGCCTTCAGCTACCAAAGGCAAACACATTTCCTCTCCCCATAGCCTTCATGGTACCAGTCATAATATTGAATGTGGAAAGCTAGACACGTGGGGATGCCAGTCTAGCCACAAGAACTCAGGACAGCACACAACCAGAGTGCAATTGCTCAAGACAAGAATTAACCTTAAAGCAGTTTCCTACCTGACATGCTCCACAGCTAGTGCTGTCTGATCAAACTCTCCCGACTCATCATACACAACCCACAGCTCCTGCAGCAGTATCCGACGCTCCTTCAGCTCCAAGAGTTCCTGCATGCACTCCAACGTAAAGGTGCTAACCTGTGACTCGCACAGGAAAGGCTCACAGAGCTGCACAACTGCCTTCAGATCTGAGTACTCCACATCAACCACCTGTTGGAATGAATAGCTCTTAGAATTTCTCTACGTAGAACCACAGAAACGGCTGAGGAAGGTGCACATGATGTGCACAGCCCAGCAGACCTCACTAAGTGCCAGCTGACCCACACAGATCAACACACAGTACGTATTACAGCAAAGGCAATCTGGTCAGATGAAACGATAATCCCAGAAATAAACTCCTAAAAATCAAAAGATCTGGAGTAATCTCTTTGACATTCAAAACTAGGTTAAAAAAAATAAAAAAACCTCATAACACCTATCCAAGGCCAGTAAACTGCTTCTCAAATTGGTTTTAAAACACAAAAAATAGGATCTTCAGATTCAAACAAATCCATGCCTCACAGTTTTCCTAGACTCTTCTATGGTTCATTCTTCAAAGCATCCACAAGATATAAACCATCCCATGAATTCCTCAGCAAACTATTTTATCACTAATTTTGCTGAAAAGATCAAAAGATGAAGTTCCTCCCTTCTGAAAACATGTAATACAAGTTCAAGCTTGATCAAACATCCCAGGTTTGCACAAATATGAAAGACTCAGATACTGGTAGACATAAAAAAGAAGGATCCCAAACATGCAATCCTCCAGCAGGTCTACAAGAGCTATTGTTAGTATCAAAGTCGATTAGACAGAAGAATGTTAATGATAGGAAGAACTTAGAAGTGACCACAGCCTGGTGACTGAGAAAACTACCCCAGCAGCCAGCTCCAGACAAAGCACTTATCCCTCCTGTGCCCACCAGGGTTAACCTCACAGTGCACCCATACCAACTTGGACTCCTCCTCCTTGTTTCAAGGATCTTCTGGAGTTGTGACTTGCTGCAGCCCTGAAGAGCTCATTCTGAGCAGCAGTGCCTCACTGCCATAACAGTCCCCGATACAAGTATTCGGATTACAGGTTCTAACCTCAGGCTTTTAGGTATAGATAGCACAGCAGTGTACAAAAATGGTGTTCAAGAATAAGGATTTTTTTGAAACAAATTCCTATTGCTTTAGTCCTCATTGGCAATTACATATAAAAAACCATACTATTTTCTAGCAGTTCATAAATCTCATAGAAAGTGTTCTGCCTGTCAGAGAGATAAATGACGTTAGTGGGAGACCAATGCCTGAACAACCACATTCCATTTACCTCCACAAGGACCTCAAACACATTAGTGCGCCAAACAGCCTGCCATCCTGACGGCTCAAGGACCTTCTCCAGGTACTCAGCCGTAAATTCCTTCACCTCAGAAGCTTTGCAGTCAGCTAAAATGAAAAGGAAGGCAGTGCATTTATGTAAGAAAATAATGAAAAGTCCTCAGGAAAAGATGAAAAGCACAGAAGGTTTCAGCAGCAATGCTGCTGAGTCTGTGCTTTATCTCAAGGAGTCTCACCACACGCAGAAAAGTTCTGATAACATCAATAAAACCAAGCACAGGGCCCAGCATTAGCGCTTTTCCTTTCAGACCTTCACATTTACTCATGTTAAAGCCATTACTTCCTGGGCCTATCATCTGAGGTGACAGCACACAGCCCAGCACTGACGGCACACACCCCATCTGTGTTCCAGTCCTCGCTATCAAGAGCGAGCGTTTCAGGCAGAACTGACTCCACTTAGAGCAGAAGTCTTAAGAAACCTTGCCACATATTCTTTCCCTACTAAAATCACTTACCCAAAATGTAATCCTGGTAAGCTTTAAATCGCTCATAAAACAAAAGATGATCCGTGCGAAAAATATCAGGAAAAAGCGCACTCCCATCCGGTACAGTCCTCCCCAGGGCAGTGCCCGGCTTGTCACGGCTTCCATAATCGCTGCAGGTGTCCTCATCCTGCTGGGTGGGAGCTGGGGGAGCAGTGGGAACAAAGCAAACCCCACAGGCCGTCAGGTCCACGCAATTATCGCTCGCTCTTCTATTCCCAAACAACCCCTGCTCGGCCCAAGATCCGTCACACGCCTGCTTTCCCTAACAAATCTCACAATGCACCACAAAAACGCTGAAATTCATACGCTGAAAATTATAGGGCGATTTTAACCTTCAAGTACTCCTTCAGAAGTGCTACCAAAGATCCCAGCAGGCCATGCCTGCACCACGCACGCGAATTTATTCCTCAGAGCCCGAATTCCGCAGCCGCGGCAGCAACGCCTCACGCAAACGGTTGCGCGAACGCACGCGCCGCAGCGACAGCCGCGGCAACCCCCCCCGCCCCAGGGCGTTCGAACCTCACCTGGCTTCGCCTCCTCGGCGCCCCCCTGCAGCCCAGCGACGCTCCCGCCCGGCGGTCCCGTTCCGGCCATACCGCCCGCTCCGCTCCGCTTCAGCCCGCACAAATTTCAAATTCGCCGCGCCGACGTCACGGGCAGCGCCCGCCCCCATTGGCTGCCGGGCGGCGGGCGGGCCGTTGCGCTGCGGGGCGGGCCGGCGGTCTGGGCTCACTGGGAGGAACCTGGGCTGAGGAACCGGGCGCAGAGCCATGCTGGAGTCACAAACGCAGATTTCTGCCAATTAAACATGGCTCCTTGGCAGGGAAAGGGCAGGCAGAACGTGCTCAGTAAGCCAGTTCTCATGTCATTGGCAGACCTACCAGCAAAATATTGCACAGCCTGGAGGGTAACTTACGCAGATCCCAAATTATCCGTGGTAGGAAGTACATCAGGTTTAGGTTGTGCCATTCCCTATTTGGTACAAGTTTGAACACGCACCTTCTTTGATAAAAGAGAGAATTTTGTTATCCTGTCTGCATGAACAAATTCACCCTCAAATAGTGGCAAATGAGACTGCCCAGCAGCCTCATGCTCAGCAGCAACACGGCTCATTCCGTGCTGAAACCTTGCTCCTGCTTACTGTTGTGTCTGCTAGAAGCAGATTGTGTCCTTTTGGAGCAGATTCTACTGTGGCTATTCAGATAAAGACTCTGAAAGTAAAGTTGCCACAGGTCCAGTAAGGTTTAAATTCCAAACAAAGTAAGTAAGGTTAAGCTAAGCAGTTGGAAGATGTTTGTATTTTACAATTGGGTATTTATAATTGGGTATTTAGCAGAGATGAGGCGACTGGACATCACTACAGGAGCTAAGGACAGGCAGCAACTAACAATAGACAAGAAAGGTTAGGATGCTCCAGCAAGAATGTGCAGAGCTCTGTGGGAAGCAGTTCAGAAGGAGAAGATCAATGTCGCAGGTTTGGGACAGAACAGGTTATGTTCTATACAGCATGCTTTGTCACTGCTGGAGCCAGGCATGTAGAATGGTGTTCTGCAGAGCTGCTCCTGGACGTGCCACCATTTTTCCTCCAAACAATGGCTATTTAAATTGCTGTTGAGTTTTTTTGTTGTCTTTTGTTTGCTTTTTTTTTAATGCCACAATTGCTTTAAAACAGAAACAGCCACGAGAGGGCTGCCTTAGATCTCAAACAACATGATTAACCTGCTTAGCTTCCAAATATTAGCATTAAAAAGTATTAATTTGTTCTCTTTTGATATTTCACTGATTTTTAATGGAAGGAACACCATGGTGAAACAAATCCCACGTGTGCAATTCATCCAGGCTGGGGATCAAGATAGCATGCACCTCACAGGCAGCCACATCACAGCAGTCCCTATGCAGGTGGCTTAAACATCAACATCAAAATGCCTTTCTCAAAGGCTGCTGTAACACACAGCCCTGGCTCAGAGAAGCTGCACGGCTGAGGGCTGCTGAAGACTGCATGTGTAAGTCAGCCTGTGACCCCTGCAGAGCAGGGCTGCTGTGCAGTGGGAAATAAATTGCTGGGGGAAATTCTGCTGAGCTGTTGCTTCAGATCTCCAAAGTGCGAGCCCGATGGCTGCCAGTTATTGCAGATAAGAGCAGGCAGTTCCTCAGGTCAGGGCGGCTCTTAATTTTAACTGTGAAGTTATGAAGAAAAAGCATCTGTCCAGAGAAATTGATGTAGGATACAAACTCACCTGATAGTTTGGACCAGAACTTCGTTGTGCGCCACTGACCTCACTGGAGCAGTGTCTGTTCATGCCACCTGGAAATTCATTTCCGAAGTTAAAAACCTAAAGAAAAATAGCAGTGTTTTATCCAGTGCTCCTATCCAAAGAAACATCATCTCTATTTTAACTCACTGCTGGATGAGAAACCCCTCGACAGAAGTTCTCATTTGTGGATATATGCAGATTTCATTTGAAAGCACAGACTGTTTCTACTTTAAGGTTTCTTAAAGCAATATTTTCTTTACCTCTCATTATGAAGCAACCTTAAAATACAAGTATCAAAAGATCAAATTATATTATTACATGTAATGAAAAAAAAGCTTTTTATAAGGTTTGTCAGTCTGAAAATGTCTATCAGATGTGTGTGGGATAAGTGGTTGAGAATCAGCACAGATTCACAGTGATGGGAAAGAAATAATAAAAAGACACAGAAAAGTCTAAAAAGAATGGTACATAAGGCAGTAAAAAGTCTGCATACATTTCTGTTCTTGACACAAATTCCTTTTGTTACCATGGCAATAATTTAATCTCATTAGGCTTCCATTTCTCCATCATAAAACTTAGACAATATTTTTTTACTGCATGTGCTTGATTAACTCATTTGTAAACAACTTTTATATCTGGGGATGAACTGTGCCATGTAACTGCAGACTGCTGTTAATTATTTGGGTTATTAGCTATAAAGTATGTTCTTTGACAGGTATTTTATCATTGTAAGCCTAAATAAATCAAATACAACCAGAAAAGCAATTGAACTTTTGCAAACCTCTATAGTTTCATTGCTTCATCCCCTCAGAAACTCAAATCCAATTCATGGGTTCTTTTAAAGAACCACTTTGGAGCTTCACATGTGAGCTCTCTTCGTCCAAATGTCTACACCTATCAAAGATGGAGCCGTATCACTGCAACCAATATATCTTTGAAAATCAGAAAAATCAGTTTGAAATCATTTGTTTCTATTACTGCTTGACTTTATTAGCAGAGGATGCTTCTGAAGTGCTTTTTCTACTATAATTTAAGCGGTTTTCAGAACCTCCTCAACTCTGGCTTCTTCAGAAATGTACTTCATGGACTTAAAACTGGTCCAACACCTTATTTCTTAAAACCACAGTAATAGCATTACAGGTTTGGATTTTTTGTGTTTATAGACACCTCTTTTCTTGCAGTTCACCGGAAGAGTTTCAAGATTTACGCTACTCTATCTGCTGCGTATTGACTTTCTTTAACCACAAACATGCCTGACATTGCCAAGTGCCTCATTTTCAGAATGAGGGAATTCACTCTAGATAATGACTTTCAGAAATAAGCTACATAATAACACAAAATTCAAGCCCACGCAGTCTTACTTAACTAAGACTCATCTAGAATGGAAGTGCCATCAGCCATGCTCCCTCAGCACTGGACAGGCCATCTCTCCAGACAGACACATTGCTCCCTGAAGGAAGGCCAGAAAAGAGCTAAGTCCCTTTTGCAGATGTTGCAGTGCTGTCCTGAAGAACTCGGTAGACTGAGCGCTGCAAGGTCTTCTTCAACTGACTGCAAAGATGCAACAGGGACAAAACCCATAATAAACCATTTTCTTTCTTCAGACGTGGACAGCAGGCAGACAGATTTTCCAACAAACGTTAAAACTGAAGTTGAATGTTGATGGGAATAATGAATTTGGGCAAAATGGAAATTGCCAAGAGGATTCATCCTTATGACTAATACTACAATAATTATTTATCAGCCATTTTGCACCGCACAACACTATGAAAGCTATATTTTGCCATATTACCGTCGTTTTCCATTGGCATTGATAAGAACAGGCATCACTGCTGACAGTGACCACTCAACTTTCTGCACCCAGAGAGCTGCTGACCACATCTTAGAAATAATAGGAAAGAAGCAGTGATTAAGATAAGGATGAAATCACAATTACTGCAGATGCAGAATGCAACAAATCATTGGGCATAATCACATCAGGAAGATGGCAAGCTTGAAAAGAATGAAAATTGCTGACAGTGTTGGTTTTGTATGATCACTGCACCTCCTCATTCACTGCGAACAAAACAAAATAAGTTTACTAAAGATGCAAAAGAACACAGCTGTTGGTGATGGCACATTATGTTGCTGTGATCAATGCTTCATTTCAGTTCAAATTTTGAACATGGCTGTTTAGAAATTGTCCTCCTGTGATTTTGTTGTATTTCAAGTGCTTTAAGTTCCTTTTTCCCTGTAGTACAGCTGTGTCCCTATCTTGACAATGAAGGCAGAGTAACGATGGCTCTTGGGTCTTAAAAATTAGCTACTGAAGTGTGTTGGAAAAGAGATCAATTAGCATGAAGTGATTTCTGACAAACACTTGTCAGTGGGCTTACGATTATGTCTTAGCAGATGGTAGTTTGAAAGGCTGGAGCTATGTGAAGCGTGCTACTTCAGCTGATAGAACAGCAATAGGCAGCCAGTTTGCTTTGGATGTGGTAAAGCAGAACTAAAGCACAGTGACATCAGACTTTTCTAGATGCTTTTCAGTAGTTGACTTCATTTTCCGTGCTTTCAATCTCCTTAACAATTTGTGTGCAATTACCACAATTTCACTAAATACTGCTGAAATGTATATGCTTATGTGAAATTATAACACAACATGTAACTGCACATATGCTCAAATGATAAAGTCAACTCCTCCTGTAGTGGAATTCTTAAAATATTTTGAAGTTTTAAAGGTATGTTTAAGCCCTGTCAGGAAAAACATTTCCTACAGAAAACACATTTTCTGCTCAGTACAGCAGATACTGGAATATCCTCCAGTAGTGTGGCTTTCTAAAGTGGTGAAAGAAAGTGGTGGCTTTCTAAAACAACAGAATACGTGGCCCAGTCTTTCCTAATGACTGCAATCTACCCATCTAGATAAAATTGGCAAGAATGTTATTTCTTGTAGGTTGGATGGCACATATGTTTGGAGGCAGTTGGATTCATATGTGCACACAGCTCCAGAACTCCCCCAAAACGTTCATAACAAATTCCTTTAATGAAAGCCTTCATTTTCTGTGGTTATCATAGCTTGTTCAGGATAGGTACCCTGTTTGTTTGTTTTTTTATTTTGTTTCTAAGTAAACGCAATACAAGATGCATCCTCTGGGAGAAGCAATTTATGCATTGGATCATAATCAATTAACACAACAGCTTGAATCAAAAAAAGCAGCTTTTTTTTTTCCCCCCAAAAGAGATCAGAATTTATTTTGGTTATCATGGAATCATAGAACCATCCAGGTTGAAAAGACCACTAAAGTCACCTCGCCCAACCACCAGCCTATGCCAGTGACTGCTCCCAACCACGCCACTCAGTGCAGCATCCAACTTCAACACCTGCAGGGACAGTGACTCCCCATGCCCTGGGCAGCTGCTCCGCTGCCTCACCGCTCCTTCTGAGAAGAAATGTTTGAATTCAAACAAAACAATGAAAAGATGCATTTCAACCAGAATGTATAAACTTTAAATTACAGCCAAATTAATAAATAAAATAATGGTTAAGTAGTTTAAAGACAAAATTTTTTTCTTTTGAATGAACCACTGACATCCAAGTAAATTTTTCCCCCTGCATCTGGAAATCTTACCCTTCAAAAACAGGTCCTTACTTATTTGAAAAAATAGAAGCAATGCTTTTATATGTGTTTGAAGCCACTCTATTTCTTCCCTTTGTATGCGCTGACACTCTGTAACAGTGTCTACAATGTAGAACACAATTCAACTGAAATGGAAAATATTTCTCATCCAACTTTAAAAAAAAACCCTGGATATTGTTTACATGCTCTTTTATAGATATGTCTTTTTAAGATACACCACTTTTGTAGCAGAGCAGTGCACTGTGTGCTAATGAGAATCTGTCACTGCATTAATACAGCCGGGCTTTTTCACAAAAGAACAAAAGATTGCCTTCAAAATAAGACAGTTGGGAAGCAGGGTGTCCCCCTGGCAAGCTTTCCTGATAGCTGTCCAACACAGGAAAAACACACAGTAGAAGTCTATCACTACAAACCAATGTATGAAAGAAAAAAATTCCCACTTTGAAAAATAATCTGAACTATTAGCCTTAAAAATTTGGAAGCCAGTAATTTTGCAAGTTCTCCCGAAGTGCCAGGAGATGCAAATAACACAATGCTGGCCAGCAGCACTTCCCCAAGCTGTCCCATCCCCAGCTTTCTCCACCGCGTACAGCCACCAACACCACACCATCACTTATGTGAAATGCGTAAGAGTCTCCTTATTGACCCTTACCACAACCTCCTGGGGCCTGGAAGTTCTTCTCTTAACACAGGAGCTAATTTCCAATCCCGAGGTCCCAGCTAGGAGGGGTTATGTACATGTAACCCCTGAGCAGCACTACAAGAAACCCAAATATTTTTACAAAAGAACATTAAAGGTTCACTCTTCAAGTCCTATGTGAGCAGTGGCTTTTCTTAAGAGAGGTAATTACTCACGTTTGGTGGAAGTGCAGATTGGCATAACCAGTAGAGCCATAAGAAATAATGGTGTATGAAATGGAAAACAATGGGATTATTTCAAATCATAAGCATAACATTCATGCATAACAGAAAAAGACTATAAAGGGATTTGCATCAAATCCAAAAGCTTTTTTTCCAGCAGAAAACTTGTTTTCTTACATTTTCTTAGTTCCATACTTGAGACAGTTCATAATTTTATTCATTTTTTTTTCCTGTTTTTCTTTGCAGTACTTATAACAGTTTTGAAATGAAATCTTCCTTTACTTGAAAAGCTCAACTATTTCATCACAGAATAACGCTCTTTAAACACAACATTCCAACACAGGAAACAATTCCCTACTTTTATTGAGACAAAACTTTAAGTCCAGTATGAAGCTCTCCTGAAGAAATAAGCTCTTTCTACAGAACAGAACATTTAATGACATCCACATTTGGCAAAACATTTTCAGCTCTGTGCCCAACACAGAGACAGTGCAGTTTGGAGAACTGCTAAAAAGGCACATTTAGATTTGGTCAATTTTTTAACTGTAACACACAGAAGCAATGGTTTTAATACTGCTATATAGAGCTCTAGCCAGGATAGGGATATTTGCTAGCACAGAATCAAGGATGAACTTCAAGCATATGAGGAGTGCCAGTGACCACTTTAAAAAGAAATGTGTTAGTTCAGTTTCAGGATGCTTTTTTTTTTTTTTTTTTTTTTTAAGTAAAGGATGATTAAAGGCTAGCATTTCCTCTTAATGTTCTGTAATTGCTTATTTAACTCCCACTGACACTAATGGGAACAGCATGCTTAACCACCATGTGCAAAGATGAATCTATCTGAACACTCAGCAGGTGGGAGCTGCCTTGCCTATGGAGTTTAACTATGAACAGAGAAGGATGTGAGAGCTATTGTTCTGCTGCCATTGTTTTACAGTCCGTCTAGCTGTGAATCTTGAACACTGTTGCTTCTAGAATATTTCTGAAAGAGTTTTAAGTACCCTGTCCCCTGTAAGAACAGGGAAACGCACAAGAAAAGAGACTTTCTATGAAGCTCAATGAACAAGTTTGTGACAGAGCCATGAACAGAACATGGGCTTCTGCCTCCTACTCATGTATTGCAGTTTTCCCCTTTGCACACAGCTAAAATCAGCCCTTTTGTGCTGCCCAGAGAATTGTACAATTAGGGGCTGACCCAAGTATACTGAAGTCAGTGAAGGAGCTCAGTGACTGCTAGAGGATCACTTCCCATACACCTCTTTCAGGAATGGTTGATTCATAGCACTGAAGACTGCCTATGTACAGAGAGCACTGAAAGACCAGAGGGGGGAACATACCTGTGAGTACTGCTGAGCGTTTGTCTCTTTGACTTATCATGAAAATTTCTTCCAACTGTTCTCTCTAGCTTTGTTGTTGTTACCATTTTCTTTTTTAAATTTAATTTGTCACTTACCATGCGTTGAATCATGGTAATGATTTACCCTCATTAAATGTGTTGGATTTTCTTACATGAACGTACTCTTAATTTCACCTGTTCTTATTAAGAAGCCTCCCTGTAGGCCAAGGTGAAGGGAATGTAGTCTCCACAAGGGATGCAGAAGCCAGATGGGCACCAGCTCAGTTCTGGAGGATGCCATTCATTGGGGGAAAAGGAGATCCTGGGACCTCAGCAACAGTTTGGATAGAAATACCACAGCACTTTGAGCATGCTAAGGACGTAAGATCATGTGTCTGGTCACTGTCAGTACAAAGAAGAGAGAATCAGTTAAGAATAGAGAAAAAACACAATCCCTCTCTCATTTTTGCAATGCCCACCAATGTACTGAGAGATGTTTTGGATGTCTGTCCAGCTCTCACTAAATACAAATAACTACATAAGCAAACATTAAGTCCTCTGCAACATGCTTACAGCCAAGAGACAAAACTGTGCTGATACCCTTGGACAACATGAATGAAAGTACTTCAGTGAAATATGCATACATCAACAGTCAGGATGAGAAAGACGTGAAAGCCAAATATGCTGCATAACTTGATTGGTAGTACCATGCACATGGAATAGTGTGAGAAGCTGTTGAGTGTATCTAGGAGGAGCAAAATGGAATAAAACTATTCCTAGTGCCTATAATATATTCAGTTATGATGTTCCTCAGCACTGACAACTTTGGTTTCACTTTGAGGCAGTTGCCTATGGGATAACTGCTTCTGGGATCTTGTGGCCAGTGTAATTTTCCAAGAGCATTAGCTAGTAATGACATCACCTGAATGCAGAATACAGCAGAACCCTGGCCTGCACACTACGACCTCCTCAGTGCTGCACTGTAGTACACATAAACAAAACAGATCTTCATCAAGCAGCAGATCACACTTGAAGCAGATGGAAACCAGTTTATTACGTGTGAAGAGATGACAACACTGCTCATAAGGACTGAGTGGGTAGCAGTACTCCTCCTTTGCACAAGAAAGGAAGTACTGTCTCCATTTTAAGCTCTAACCATGCCTTTAAGTGTCTTAAAGGCAGGTGGGGCTACTCAGAGCCAGCTGTTAGCGCTGATACCTACACCAAACCTTGCTACGCCACAGCACTCATTATGCACAGGACTGAACTGGACTGAATGCTTCTTTACTGAACAGAAGAAAATGCATAATCAGCAGATGTTAACACCATGCACTCTGAACGAGATGTCTTTACACTGGCACAGATCAAATAGGTGTGCTTTCTCTACATGCTCAGGAACAAGAGGAATTATTATTTTTAAATAACTATTGCATCTCATGCAAGAAGACATCTAGAGAAGATTCAAAGAACAAAGTGAGCCACCATGCAGGCAAAAACCTGACTGGCAGAGTGTATAAACTTAATAGGAAATGATCATTACGGACTTTCGTTTCCCCTGTTCATTTAGCTGTGCTCAGTCCCATTTGACAGCAGGATTTATCATTTGATAAAGCAACCTGTATAGTCTCTCAAGTATAAAAATCATTCCACTGTTCCTGGCCAAGGAGGCTTTTTTTCTTTTTAAACTGTGAAATACCAACAAGTAGCTAGAGAACAGTTGATAGAACCTTAAACAAGGCTATTAGAAATTACATATCTTTTCAGAAACATGCAAATTAGTTAACAACTTCCTTTAAGTAAGCGATGGTTCCAGCTACAGTATGCTTGCATCTGTTTCACTGAGAAGTGCTCTTCAGACCACTGGAAATTAAAGCCTAAAGCTTCATGCCAGCCAACAGATATACACCAGGAAAGAATTATCCTGTATGTGGAGCCCTGGGACTAGAACTAAATATCTTCACAAGGAGCAAGCAAAGGAAGAACTATTACATACAAGATGTTATTTGGTAAAAGACACAACAACGTAATTCCAAATTGAGATTCTGGGAAATATGCAGTTCAAGTATGCTTACTATCCGAGTTGTACTTCAAAGAAGGGATTAACTAAAGAGGAGATCATCTTTGAAGCAAGAGGATATGCAGCCAGCTGGAGTCTACCCCCTCACAATGCAGCTTTCCCAAATCCATTTGGATGATGAATTTGGCCTGTTCTGAAAGAGTCATCTGCCTGGGATGGGGGGAAAAAACATTGTTTTTCTGTCATTTCTGTAGATATGCTCACCCACATACACTAGTCATGGGAAACTGCATGAATCAGACAGCTCCCTTTTTCATTAAGGACTGAGAGAAATCTTCTGGAAATTAAAACAATCATCAGTGAAGGAATCATGGAACAAAAGTTTTAAGTTTCAGAACACATCAATATTGATTGCCTTGGGAAATGTTACATTTTTCATTATTATCTTGGGCTATTGTCATTCCTCTTTAACAATTCTAGTTATTTGATTCTCAGCAAGAGACTATTTAAGATCAAGAACAAAATTTACTTTCAGAAGTCTACAGCTCAGCCTTACATAAGAACGTTTTACACAGAGCTCTTCATGTTCTTTCACTTCACCCTGCCAGGCCTGGTTATCAGCGCCCTCCCTCCAGCACAGCCTGCACTGACAATGGGAGCAACGAGCTGCCGCTCTCTTCTCTCGCCCGTGTGTGTTTCGAGCTTTTCCCCACAGTATTCCTAAACATATCCACACCACTACAACGTACATCTTGAAGGGAAGCTCTTCTCCCAAGAGCTGGTGTTCTTAAAGGAAAACCAACACAAGTCAGTAGAAAACACCTGACAATATCCATTTAAAAGTGATTATTCAATAAAGAACAAATTAACTTTCCCATGTTCTCCTGGTGATTGAGATACTTCTCTTCATTGTGTGTCTTGGCTGCCTCTATGTTTTTCATACCAGCACACAGCCAGACAGCAGCAGTTATCCACAAGCTCGCTGCCGCCCCAACTCAAGTGAATGGCAAACTGAGAACTCAGCTCAAAACAAAGTGAAAAAGAGTCCCCAAATAAGGGAGCAGTCAGTGTGGTAACAAGCTACAGTTTCTTGTTGCTTCACTGTGGTAGCTTCCCTTACTTGCTTTAGGGAGAGGATGCTACAGGGACACTTTGTGAGAACACTTTGCTGCCAGGCATCGCACAGGCAGCGATGTGCGGGGCCTCGCAGGTGCACCCCCAGCACCCCAGGCAGCGGCCGGGGGCTCGAGGGCGGCACCTCAGGCACACGACGGACAGCCGTTACAGAGCTGCGCTGCTCGCCCTACCTGACGTCGCACACACCGTCCTCTCTTCACAAAGCTGTGGTGATCGCTCCTAACACTTATTTCAAACGGCAGATTTACACAGATCTTTCGCCGCTCATACGAAAAAGCTTACAAGCGGCTGATTTCAGCGAAGGTTACGGCGGGGACCCCGGGTAGGACCCGTAGGCGCGTGGCAGGGCGCGAGCGGTCCGCCGACGGCCGGCGCCGCGCAGCCCCCAGCGGCCGTCGGCGGACCGCTTTCGCTACACGCGCGCCGTCCCTTCGGGGCGAGCCTCCCGCCCGGCCCCTCCCTCCGCCCGCCGGGGCGGGGCCGGGAGCAGCGCGGGGCGCGCGGCAGACGCGGGCCAGCATCGCGGGGCGAGCCATGGGGCAGGGCTCGGCGCGGCTCAACCAGTCCGGCGTTTCGCGGGCGGCCGGCGGCGCCTGCGCGGCGGACGGGCAGCGCGCGGGGCCCTTCTCCGGCGCCGCCGCGGCGCTGCTGGCGGCGCTCATGGGGCTGCTGGTGCTGGTCACGGTGCTGGGCAACGCCCTGGTCATCCTGGCGTTCGTGGTGGACCGGCGCCTCCGCACCCAGGGAGACTTCTTCTTCCTCAACTTGGCCGTCGCCGACCTCCTGGTGGGTGAGTGCTGGGGCGGCGAAGGGCCGGGGGAGCGCGGTGCGCCGCGAGAGTCACCACCGGCTGTGTCCACAGGCGGCTTCTGCATCCCGCTCTACATCCCCTACGTGCTCACGGGCGAG